>NW_017534406.1:4299660-4343987 GCF_001853355.1 Bactrocera latifrons
TAAATATTTAAAATGAAAATTGCTTTTGCTCATTAATTTAATGCAGATATTACGTTGGTACTACTTAACGCACGCATAAACCCTTTTTTTCCTTTACTAACGCTTCAGTTTTGAAAAAACATTGTCATATTGACAAAAATACGCGTGTACCTATGTACATACATACATACAAATTACTACAGAAAAAATTTGCAAACAGAGAAACGGCGAAGAAATGTAAATAACACAGTTATATAACAACATTTGAGGCAATATTGAACAATAATTAACACATTTTCGAATCCACTTTGCATTCTAACACATACATACATATATACATATATAGATATATACACATTTGTAGTTTCGCCGTAAAGTCATATTTAATAAAAAAAATGCGCTAAAGCAAAACCGTAGCGAAACGAAAAAAAAAACTAAAAAAATCATCAAATTAAAGCAATTTTTCAACTTACACTTCACTAATACATATAAACTTGCAGTTTAAATAATAAAAATGCAATTAAACTATATCAAATTGAGAACTAGAAAACCGAATGCAAAGCATTACATTTTACTTTATAATCTAAGTGCAATAAGAAGCTTAAGTCTTTGAATTAATAGTAAAAAGTAGTGTATTTAATATTAAATTAAGTGCAACACTTAAATGATAAGCTGGTTAAGCGATGAAATTTGAAATTATGCAAGTGCCACATGTTACATGAGCGAAACATAATAACAAAAAAAAAAAAAATAAATAAATAAAATAAAAAATAAATAAAAATCTAAAGCAAAATACTTGCGCCATTAAATATTTGCTTATTCGACAAAAACAAAAACAAAAAGAAACTGAACTGTTAAATTTGAGCGGAGAGCGTTAAAGCATATAATAACAGTAGGAATATATGCCAGTTTTAAAATTATTCATAAAATTGTTTAGCCGCGTATAAGATTAATATAATTAATAATAAAATAAAAATCACAAAACAACAACAACAACAACAAAATGATATTTTTCTTTTTACATGGGTGCAATCAAAATAGTTATAGGCCGTAAAATATATATAACCAAAATATATATTAAGTTTGCCACGAAGTTTGTTACACCCTGAAGGAGGTCTCTATAAAATATAAACATATGTATATAAAAATTATATATATAAATGATCAGAGTGATGAACTATGTCGATTTAGCCATGCACGTCAGTCTACATATTTGTCAACCAGTTTTTGAGTTATCGATCAGACATTTTTCATACGTCTTTTTCTGCCAAAGAAGCTGCTCATTATAGCATGTAGCTGCCATAAAAACTGCACGATCAAAGACTTTTTATACTCTTTATTTGATGAGATATCCTCAGGAAATTTGCCAAGGGTTATTACAATGCTCGAACATATTATTTACCCGTTCCCACGACAGTCGGGTCTACGAAAACCGGAACGGACCCGCATTCTTATCCGGCAAAGGACTGTCAACTCGGCAGAATTATGCCGTTACAACAACAACAACATATTATTTAGATCAAAATCAAGAAACAAGATCTTTTTATACTCTTTTATATTTTTTTCTGGTTTTTATTTCATCAATTTTAGTTTTTACTACTGTGAAAGGAATATTCTGATAACTTCATAATGAATACAAAAATTCCGAATATATACCGATATATATAATTTAAGTTAAAAAATTCCATATTTATAAAAGAAAAAATATTATCTTTCACTTCAAAATCAATATTTATTAATGGTTGCGAGGATTTGGAATTGTATTTAGTGGTTATTATGTATTACTGTTTGCAATTTTGTGTTATTTCTCTCTAATTCCAACGAAAGTTGTCAAGGTGTTTTCCTAGTTCTTAAACAATATGTATTAAATGAAGCTAAGTTGTTTCAGAGACTTTCAATCTCAATTTTTAAATTTTTCAACTTTAATCCAGGAATTTTGAATTAAAAAATTCTCAACACTGTACTTGGTTTTTCGATAGCATAAAACTTCCTTAAACGACTTCTATTTTTACAGACCAACAGTGCTGTTAACCAATAAATTTATATTCGAACAAATTATTTATTTTGTCACTTTCATAACCATTAATGTTTACCAATCGAATCCATAAGTAGAAACTAAATTTATATTATATACGTTTATGTAAATATGTACAAAAAAGTTTAAATTTATTTCTTGCTGCTTTGCAAACAATATCATTTCTATATACAAAAGTATGTAAATTTTCAATTTGCGTTAGTAAGTATTTATATAAAAAAAAAGTGTACAGAAGTCAAAATTTTTCACTGGGCTAACACGTTTGTCTACTTTTAATGTGGTTGTGAACTGTAAAAACCAAAACGAAAACCAAAACAATCAATTCAATTTTTAATCATAAAATACTTTTAAGCATTTTCGTCGACTGGTATTTTTTTCGTCATTGCTTCTAAATCCTGTCTATGTATAGGGTGTGTCGTCTTAAATGATTGTCTTTAATCCTTGCTTTAGTGTTTTGTCTTCCTATGACGCATGAAAGTGCCTCTAGCAGGGTACTGCTTTGGGCAATCTTCACAACGGTATGGGAAAAAACCCATATGTATATTAAGATGAGATTTTAGTGTGCCGAAAGAGCACAGTTTTTTCTCACACACCTCACATTTGAAATGCCACTTTGTTTTGGTGGTTTTACCGCCGCGTGGTATTTTTAACCACAACACATCCTGATAACTACGATAGAAACGCGTATACCACATAGTGCCTTCGTCATAGAATCTTACGACCACATTGATGCGTGTATATTGATCGGTCGGTGTGTTAATTAATTTAATTTTTAGTGCATCCAAAATCTGTTGTTTTAGCAGATCGTCATCAACGCAGGTTAGTGTTTGACGACGCTTTTGTATAGGCGATTGTCCGACCGCTGTATTAGGAAAAATCTTGTTGAGATTGTTTTTAGCGGACAATAAAGCATGTTGTAATATATCGGCATTACTTGAATTTACAGAATTGTGTCGCAATCTAGTACGTGTAGCTTGAGTAACGGTTTTCATAGATTTTACGTCTTCTATGGCCTTCGATGCCATTCTGGTATGACGAATTTGGGTTTCATCGTGAACTGCAGTCAGCTAAAGAATACATGTGTATGTATGTGCAGAAGATATGATATTAAGATTTTAAAATTACGGCACTAGCTGTAAATGAATTTGATAAGAAGTATAGATACTTACTTTTGTTTTAGTTGCAGTTGTGTCATCAAGACTGTGCCCGGCCTTCAATTTCAAATATTGCGAGCGTAAAATCTAGGGGAAGACCTCATTTCATTAAATTTTAAACTTACATATTCGCAAATACTTACGCGCATATTAAATATTTTAATAAAAGTCTTAATAAAGAATTCTGTTTTGATCGAAGTACAAATACTAGTTTCACTTGTAAAATTTACAAATACACTACTTGAATGAAATATTTCGGTAACGGTTTTCACATGCGACGCACAAGTGCTACCAAATTTAAGTACAAAGTGTTACAGTGGTTTCCAAACTACTTTATAATATTTCGAAAGTGCTATTATCAAAAAATGTGTTAATATTTGATAAAAACAAACTATTAATAATGTACTGTGTTTAAAAGTCGCGTGTTTTCTATTACTAGTAATTAATTGAAAATAACGAAGGCGAATTCCATCATTCAAGATTCCTATATTTATATTTTCCGTTATTTGTTTTCATAGGCTCTTTCTTAGCTTCGTTTTGTATAATGTTCTTTGCCATCTGTTTCTTATAGGAAATGTGCAAAGAGCGACAGATTTATTTCTAAAAATCGAAAATCGATAGCAAATGAATGAGTATGAGCATTTTGCACTAAAGCAGGAAATTCAAAATTATTGCAACAGACGCCATTTTCAAAATAAGTTTTTAATTGTTGATGTATTAGCGGCATCTACGGAGTGTAAGGTTTTAATATTTCAGCAAATATCTTAGTTTTTTGAAATTTTAAGCTATATTTAAAACATGCTTATGCCAAAACATTTACTATCTCTCCCCTTTTCGCTTATCGATAAGTTCTGTCGAACCTTTGTCATACCAAAAAAAAAGAAGAGCTATTGCAATTTGCATTTCACTACGTTTTGTGCGGTTTGCACATTTCTTCATTTCATTCTTGAGTTTGACCATTTTTACATTTTAAATCTTAAACAAACACGATAATATTTACGACAAAGGCTATAACGAGTGAATTACGTTCACTTTGAGGTAAGAATTGCTTTTGCGTGCCTCAATTTGGGCTGTGGCCGTAGACCGTAGGAAAGCAAAGAGTATACAGTGAAAGCGGACGGTGACGATAACTTTAAAGACTTTGGCGTTGTAAGTAGCTGCATGTATGATTAACGAATTTTAATATTATTTGATTTTTGATCATCACAATGTAGTTGGGTGTAAAATACGGCTTTTTGAAAAGCTAACCGATGGAATTGGATGCAAAAGATAAGCTACGGCGCTTCTGCTATCTTGGTAGATTTGAACCCGTGTATATACATCTGCGAGGCCCGATCAATGTTGGGCAGTATTGGTCGCAATTAGAGGTTCTCTGCAAATCACTGGATGACGTAGCAATGCTTCTAATTTTGCGACAAGCACTACAGGAAACCACACTCGTGCGACGAGATGAGGTGAATATTAAACATTTCTCCCCTCTCAAATTGCTGAGCAAAGTCACAAATGCCGCTGTTCTGAACATTTATCAATTGTTATTTTTTTTTTTTTTTTTGTTCTTATATTCTCTCAAATAGCCGCTTCTCGTATATGCAGCTTATTTAGCTAGCTATGTTGACATAAAATGGAAAACATCCGTGCGTAAAGCCTTTCCGGCGTTAATACTAAATGATGAAGACCTTTTCATGTTTTGCAAATATGCTATGCTCATCCAGCGTGAATTGAAACATAAAGGCTTTACAAATACAACACGGAAAGCCATTACAGCTTGGTATGAAGATCAATCACCCGAAGAGTTACGTCAAATGTGGCTAACACATCGCGGTGCACATGGGTTTACGCACAAAGCGCTTATTAAGTTATGTCACATTAACGACGAAACCATCGGTGCTGTGGGTACTGTTACGCCATTCTTCAAAACATGTACTGAATTACTTAAATCATGTGAATCAAGTGAGGAAGCCACAACTATTGAAAATCATGCAGACGCTAAGCCACAAGTGGACGAAAAAGCGCAAATTGCAAAGACAGCCACCACAGATGTGGAAAAAACACAAAGTAACACGGAATTGTCGACCTCGGTCATCTTGTCCGTTAGCAAACTACGTACAACCAAGAATAAGACAGAGGCATTAAAAATTATACGCAAATTCAAACTACGTTACCATCAAGTGCCCAATCATTTACTGCGTTTCGGTCCTATTATGGAGGCGTTAATACCAACTATGTCATATCTGCAACTGTTAAAGAGTTGGCGCAATTTGGCACGTTATCATTTTGATAATCCAAAAATTATGAAATTGTGCCAGACACTATTCGAAAATAAGAAGCTATTGCGCAAGGACAATATTCATCCAATTGTGTTCCTGATGCAAATGCGTGACTTGGGTATGCGAGATGACATAGCAAAAGTAAGTATATTATAACAGTAATGACGAGATTTAAAGCACAACAGTAATTGCATCAAATTAACCAGTTGACACCCAAACGAGTTGAAGCGCTGAAAATGCCATTATTCAAGCAACTTTACCAGCAGTCGTTTGGCAACAATCAAAGCACTGGCTTGCGTATGCACATCACAATAAATATACAAAAAAATTACAGGAAAAGTGAGTGCTTTGTTGTTTATATACATATGTGCGCGAAAAATTACCGATTATTAAATTTTTTTTTTTTTTGCATATTTTCAGAAACTTTAAAAAATCACAAAAAATTGGGATTTCTCGAAGCTGCAATAGCTTTGGCTTTTGGTTACTTTAAAAAAGAAAAAGAAGTCGACGTATTCTACTGGATCGATGAAAAGCTTGTTTTGGGTCAGATGCCCTGGGAGGCTGGCATAACTGTAGAAGATGCGATTGACTACTGTGATTTGTTGGATGTAAGTTACTAGGCACTGTAATTGCTTTTATTTTGAGAAAGTTTTCTATTATATTATTTGACCGTAGATTACAAAAACTAGCCAACGCCTCATAACGCCCGTTTTGCGTGCTATGGAACGCAAGCAAGTGTATGATGTATTTCTAGTTATTGTACCAACAGCTGGACGCGGTAATCCAAAAAATAATTCCGAATTTCTGTGCAAATTTTTGGACAAATATCGCGAAAAGAAGAACCCAAAAGCAAAGTGAGTGAACGCATATTTTTAATTTGTAGAAAAAGTATGTGCATTTATTTGTATCATTGCAATGTTTGTATATTTTTAATTGCAATATTTATTGCAAATTTTAACTGGTGCATACTTTTCCACAATTTGCCAATTATTGTATCTTTAACTAATGTAATTTTTTTTATTTCATAGGTTCGTTATATTGGACTTGTTGAAATTTCGCAAATCGATGCGTTATTCAGAAACGCGCAACGAAAACGTGCTTGAAATTTGCGGTTTAGACGAGCATACTACAAATTTGATAAACAATTTCGCTTTGAATCGTTTCGGTTAAAGCCAAGCGCCAAACTTATTTTCGATAGCAGAACGCAGCAAATTGGAAACGGTATACGCGTTAGGCATAGTGAAAAAATGGTGTGCGTGAAGTATATTAAACATAATTTTTTCGCTTTCTGTTTAGCGGTAAGCGTAATAAATGATTTCACTTGATAAATTGAGTGTTAGTGAACGTGATTTGAATCTAAACATGCACACACACAAAAATTGTATTACGAGTGCGTTATTATTAATCCGATTGCTTAGTGAAAACATAATACATACTTACACTAACGATAATATTTAAATGTTCTACTTACTACATGCAATACGCCATGTATAACCAATTACGTAATTAATATCATAGCTTGTAGTATGCATAAATATGAAAGATAATTGTAGTGAAGTTTATTTCCTTCTACTAGTGTTGAGAATAAGTCTGCTTATATGTTCATGTATAAATTTGCATACTAATTTTTCTGTTTGCTTCATTTTTAATTGATGCTGTTAATTTCCTTTCTACAAACAAACACATACCACCTCTCTGCGACAGCATTATTAAGCGTTACGCTTTTTTTTTATTATTATCATTAATTACAAAGTAATTGAAATGTACGCTTGTCTCAATTGTTTAAATGAATTTCTGTTAAATAATACTAGTTAATGTGCAACCGTTGAAAACGTGCTTTAAAGTAATAATGTTTAAAATAAAACCAAACAAAAGAAAAGTAACCATGCAATTGAAAATTTTGAACACAATACCATTGAATGGATACAATCAATCAAAATTGAACGAAATCATAGACGTAACGTACCAATATGGATGCTAAACTGAAATGCCTTAAACTGCAAAATCGCAAACAATTCGAAATGCAAACTACCAATTAAGTTAAACCTAATTAAACTAAATTATTGTAAATTTAATTATACTTTGTATGAAATGAGGAGCATTATGCTAATGGTATTTTAAGCCAAGTGTGTATTATTGGCACACATGCACGCAAGACACATAATCACACATACGAAAAATGTATGTACATATACATATATAATTACAAATATAAGTTTGTATGAAATTCAAATGTTTAACGGAAACAAATACGCGTAAAAACTGATATTGAAACTGAACTGATTCGAAATAATAGTAAACTGTACTGAGAAACTCGAAATTTGTTTAATATTTGCAAGTGATTATAAATTATTACGATAATATATTTAATTAGAGCAAACAATTTTATTCATGCTAACATCATCACACACTTAAAAAACAAAAAGAACATGAATAATTCGCGACACAAAATCAGCGGCATAAAAAATATGAATTATAAGAAATTGCTTTAGCACTCATTTGTAATAGGTTTTTTTTTTTTTTTCGTTATAATTACCTTAGCTTTAATGTAAATTGTAAACCACTTTTGTTGAATTCCAATTTGTTACATTTAAACAAAAGATAGAAAAAGAGAAGAATCTCATCTATTTATTTTAAACTTGAATATGTAAGAAATTTGAAATGAAGAAATACAAATTTATATCAGAAAAAATGCTGCCAAATTCCAATTGTAACCCGCATATATAGACCAGACACACAGACTAAACACACAGCCACACACTGCAAGTGCATTGGAATGTTAGTACTCTGTATTATTCGAAAGCATTTTCGTAACGTACGCAACTGCAACTGGAGGAACAATAAACTAAATAAATTTAATTATCTGATAAAATAGTGAAATTTTTGTATTGACAAGCAACTGAATCTTTGACTGCCTTTAAACAAAAAACTGGTATATAACAACATAATAGAAAATATATAGAAACAGTTATTCGATAAATCAAATTGTACATGCATAAGCGAAATTTTTTGCAGGAAACGTGCCATTTGAGACATAAAAATTGCCGAACAAAATTTGCATATAAAAATCAGACTATATAGTAATAACGAAACGATTAAATACTGTTCGACTAAAATAAGCAAAACGGTAAGTTGTATTGTCGTAAACTAATTAGAAAAAAGCAACAAAGAACAATCAAACTGAAGTAATATTAATATTTCAACCTAACCTATAATTTATTATAACTAACAAACAGTTGCTACCGAACTAGTTATTTGAAGAAAATGGTATTGCTAATTATAGTTAAAAATTACAAACACCACATATTATTATAGGTATATGACTTTAGTTATATTGATTTCCAAAAAAAAAAAAAACACAAAAAAAAACCACTCATCTGTGAAACAAACCGTTGTGATCGCTAAGAAATTTAAAGCAAAAATTTAACGTTTAACGAATGATATAGCAGTAAATTTAAAAGTATTAAAACGAAACTAAATAGAATTTAAACCAAAACGAACGAGCAAAACATAAACAAAACCGAAATAAATAGCTGGCAAGCAAGACAAGGCAAACTTGTGTTACAATACAATAATATAAGAAATTACATGGAAATTAAAAGCAAAAATATTCAACATTGGACAAAAGTGTTAACAAATCAAGCGCAACCGACAAGTACCTTTCAAAAATCCGATAGATCCTCAAAATTTACGCAAAGCACATAAACGAAAAAAATATAAAGACAACAATAAACAATTGAAATAGCAGTTAAAAAAAATTAAGAACAAATTTAAAAAATCGTATTTTGCTTTCATTTACCACTGAATTACATACGAAAATAAATAGTAATACTTTTCTGTAAAAAATAATGATTCTCAGTTTTCTTTTGTTTTATAACGCGAAACAAACAATAAAATTTTTACAAACGACAAACAGACAGACACTATACACATAAAAGCACATATAATGTGACTAAAAAAGTCATCACACCCACAGTAATGCGCAAAAAGCAGTGAGCAAAAGGAACATATTAAAAAATAGAACCGTAACCGTTGAATCGTTGAAAACTGATGTGATATTTTTCAAAAACATTGTAAGAGTATTAAAAATGAATTAAGTAAAAAATAGCAAAGGCAAATATCAAACTGTACACCATATAACAATTTAAATTTGTAATTTAATTTAATTTAAATGAATGAAAACATGTTTAGTATGACGTTATAATGCGGAAAGTGATTTTATTACAAGAAAAAATAGTTTCTATCCTTATATTAGCAATTTTAAAAACAAAATTTGTTAAATGTTTAATTTTGCAACTTTTTAAACTCTTTATATTCACACTAAATACTTTATTATGTATGCTCGTACATATATACATACATACATAATATATAGTTAAAGTGCGACTAATTAATATGTTCGCACTGCCGCAAAAGCGAGAGTATTTAGTTTAGAAGCAAAGTTTAAAAGTGATTAATTTATAAGGCTACATCATAAATACATATATAAGTATATACATATATTAGAATTCTCGATGTAAAAATAAGAAACAAATTACTAAGCGATAAAATTGATTTACAAAAACAAAAAAAAAACAAAAAAACACGTTCAAATACGAAAAGGACTTGCTAATAGTAAAGCATCAAATATTCTTAAAGTTAAAAATATTCTATCTGCATAGATATTAGCATTTAAAAAAAAATGAAATTAATGAACATTTAAGAAAAAAAATTTACAATTAAACGTAAAACGGAAGCCAAAACTCATACATACATAACATGAATTTTCTCGAGGAAAACAAAAAAAAAAAAAAACAAAAAAAAAAAAAAAAAAAAAAAAAAAAACAAAAAATAGGATAAAAGATGTAAGAATGTAACTATACAAAAATTCGAGTTGTATTAACTTTTTTGANATGAATTTTCTCGAGGAAAACAAAAAAAAAAAAAATCAAAAAAAAAAAAAAAAAAAAAAAAAAAAACAAAAAAAAAAACAAACAGCCTGAATAATTTTTTATACAAAAATTCGAGTTGTATTAACTTTTTTGATATATAAGTTTATATTTTTTGTTGTAAATTATAAATCCTACTTATGTTTAATATGTGCACAAAAAAGTGATTTATTTGCTGGAAATTATTTCAAAAGTACGAATTTATTTTTTTACACTGCAAATATGTTTATGAAGTTACCAGATCATATTATTTTCACAAAACAATTTTTTTACTGCTATTATAGTGCGTACATCAAAAAATGTTAAGTTTATATAAATTGAATGCTTTAATTCTCAGTCCGACATTTTTTTAAATATTGTTAAAGAAATTCAATAAATCCGACTTAAAAAATACACATCTGAACAGCTGAAAAGCAAAAACCAAAATTTGTGTTAATTATTGCTTCAACGTTCTTCACGCAAGAAAAATTGACGTAAGGGTGTGATTATGTTCCACTTATGGATCGGTAGGGCTATTTGAAAAAAAATCAGCGTCAAAATACAACTTATAATAAGGAAACATCTAGATTCTGAACACTTAAAACGCAATTTCTTTTACTTTTTAGGGGATTTAAAAGTGTACCAAATATGTGAAAAATGCATTAGAAATGGAAATTATCTCGACATTAAATTTAATATCTCAAAAACTATGATTCTTATAACCATTATTACACCGATTTCGGGGAGGCCCTAAAAATATTTATTAGTTTTCTTGCTGGTTCTCACAATAGCTTGCGGTTTCGGTAGTCGTGACTTACTAAAATATATCCACACCTACACAACAGTTTCGGTTAGGTTTGCCAATTCGCACTTTTGAAATTACTAGAAACTTTAGAATTAGTTACTTAACCGATAGTTGTCTACTGGGTATGCCTTCAACTGAGTGTGTTCGCATAAAAAGTTTTACAGGCGAAGCAAAGCAAAGCGAAACGAGACTGAAGTTGGGCAACCACATATTTTTATGCGTTTACAATCAGCTGTTGTTATTTCTATTACTTATTTATTTTGACTTGTACCGCACAAAACAAAAAACGCAAATAAAGTAAAACTAACAATAAATTGTATATAGAAAATTTTTTAATAATGGAGGAGAAGTTAATCGAGGCTGTAAAATTGCACCCTTGTCTTTTTGATAAAAGTTCACTTTTATTTCGAGACAAATTGTTGAAGGAGAAAGCGTGGGAAGCAGCATCAATTGCAACAGGAGCTCCAGGTTAGCATTTATTATTTTTATAATTCACGACAAAATTATATATTTCATTGCTTCAATAGTTGAACAGTGTAAGCAACGCTGGAAATCGCTACGAGACCGTTTTGTGCGGGAGGTGGTATTGCAGCAATCGAAGACAGATGATGATGCTGCGGAGGAGAAGAATGAGTGGTGCTATTTCGAATTAATGCGCTTTTTAACAAAGCACGTAAATCCTAGAAAGTAAGTTACAAATTCAAATATTTGTTATTGAACCATATTAATTATATATATATTATCATTTGTAGAACAAAATTCAACCCGCAATGGTCCATCGACGACCAGCCAAACTATAGTAATTCACCTGGTTCACCACAGAGTGACCCGTATGAAACCACAGATTGCCAGTGGTTAGAAGCGCTGCACGGAGAAAGTGAACTAAATGAAAGCCAAAGCAGCATCGAGGCACCCAAACCCAAAAAAGCGTCAAAACGTAAACGGCTGAGCGTGGAGGCACCCGAATGTTCGAGTAATCCTTGTAGCAATAGTGAGACGATGTTTTCTAATAAAGATAAGCTCAAAAGTAAGGCAATTTTAGCCATGCTGGACGAACTTCTACAGAAAAAATCGGAAGAAGTGCAGGAAAGCAATGGAGCACACGAAAGTTTCATTCGGCTTTGCGGTATTATCGAGAGAGTAATCCCTGCTAAAGAGGAGTCTAAGAATAAGGCATTTTTAACATTTTTAGACGAACTTTTGCAAAAGAAACCAGAAGAAATGCAGGAAAGTTTGAAAATGGAAATTTTAAACCATGTTCATAATTCTTAATATTCTTAATTATTCTTATATGTATAATTGTAAATCGGTTGGATAACTATTATTTTTTAAGAATATATGAATTATTAGTATATAGGATAGCCATATACATACATATGTACACTTTGTTTTCTTTGCTATAAAGTTATTTCATTTCTGTGAAATAATGAAAAAATGTGTTGCCATTCCAAAAACGATTGATGTTATTTTACAGCTCTATGGTAACTCTAACAACTCGATAAAAACAATTTCTTTTCTAACAGTGCTTTTCCTACTATTGTTGGTAGCATGCGGAATGCACTGAAAAAGATGTTTCCCCTTTGCCCAATATTAACTCCTATTTTAATGGATCCGCAGCATTTGACTGTGAAACTTCATGCTTCTAACGTATTTATGGAAAGAGCAAGAAAGGCATCGGTTTCCCTGCATTGCTGCAGGGGCACCATTTGTAAAGGTGGGACTCTTACCAAAGGTAGTTCCTTGGCTGTAGAAAACACTAGTTAAGCCTATAATCTTCCACGGATTTCTTGAATGTCTTTCTACATATAGCACCGGTAGATATAGCCGCAAGATGCATGACCGCGAAAGCTGCCCTCAGACTCAGAGAATCTGAGTACTTAGGTGTCTGCGAGTCTGTGTACACGGAAATTCTAGCACACTTCGACTTCATTCCAAAATAATTGGATTACCAGGTCTGCGATTCTACCCCTGGCTGTCACTTCTCTGCTTAGATACAATCGAGGCAGACATATGAGGGAAAGTCCCGCGGGAGCAGAGGGGCGGTGAGCTTTTTTATGAATAGATAAAAGCTTGCAGGATGAATTAGTGAAGAGGTGCACCGTCGGGAACTTATCATCAGCTCCAGTTTTAGGTTATCGGACCATTGCAGCGTCTTCCAAGCAAGGTGGCTGTTATAAAGATAGCATTAGATCTACTGCTTCAGAGTGCAGCCTTCTTCAATGTGGTTACAATACACTCCAAGAGTAAGGCAGCGATATTAGTCCTGAGTTCGCTAACCTTGCGCTCAAGACTAGTGAAAGGATGAACGATCCTTCGCATCGAGCTATTTTACTATTATACTGGTTTCGGGTGTCAGACCACAGTGGTATTGGGAAAACTATAAGGTTGATGAGCCTGCAAGTACATGTACTTCAGTCTAAATAACTTCGGAATGGGAACGGGCAGGAGCCAGAAATTGTGCAGTCTCAAGATCTTTCTGGTCTAAAGTAAATCGCAAAAGGTTTAGGCATGTCTTTGCTCTCAGTAAGGGTCATATTTCAAGATATGTATCCGTTCTAACTGGACACTGTTCAAGCACGCAGTACGATTGAATATCTTATCGGATGCCAGCTGCATCAGCTGTTTGGCAAGAGATGAGATAGAACCATCGCAAAGCTTCCTAATTTCAATGTCTTGCTTTTGCCAGAACAAGGCGGAAACACCTCGGATTTCAGAGATAAATTCAATCCTTAGCTAATATCTACCCACAGAACTTTTTCGTCTGGTTTCACGAAGAACTGAACACAACAGTCCAAGTATTGTCCCTCCGCCAAGCTGAGGGATCAGCCAACTAACCTAATCTTATTTACTGACTAACGTGCTGAAGCAAACTGGGAAATATAATCTAGCATTCCAGCAGTAAATCATTCCAATAAATTGTTGGGGATTAAATGTTTGAGTTCAATTCGAGTCTGAGAGATGGTTTTCCGTAGAACCCTGACACTAAAGACAGTACTCGTAAATAGTAGTCTCAAGAAATTTGATCTTAGAATCGTTGTTTCATTACGCAAACATCTTTTTCTTCCAGACTGTGTGCAACCATGTGGAAAGCCTCACAGAAACCTTTGCCGAAGCACATGAAAAACTTAAAGCTTACGCTAGTTTTGTGCCCTCAGTTTCTTAGGCAACTAAAATAGTCCACCTGAAGAATTATTATTTTTCAAAACCTCTTCGCCATACCAAACGCATCTTCTTATCTTTTACTCACCTTACAGTTTATCATGCTATTGCTGTGTCATTTTCAAGTTCAACTGCCGTTACTGCAGCCGCAAGCGCGCTTATTTGCTCAGTACACTCCACTGCACCGTTTTGTGTTGGCCAATGGCCAAGATCTGCTGCAGCCAAAACACCGTTAACGTCAACACCATTACCACATCCCGAGCATAGTAGAATTTTTGAATAATGTACTTGCTGGCATGCAACTGACGCCGACATGCCACTGCACCACCAACCCGACACGCTATCAGTGTTGTTGCAGTACAATAACAACGAGTATGCCTGCAGCCGCATCAGTGTGCCAGTAAATCATCGCACATAAAGCGAAAGTTCCATTCAAGCATTGAACTGAGGCAGCAAACAAAATGTGAAAAAAATCACGAACACATAAAATAATATCACACAGCTGCGCACACAGGCTCTTATATAGATATGTATATATTTTTAAAAATATGCTTGTTTTTGTTGTATGTTTCAGAAGTCAAAAAAATACTACCCTCCATTCAGTCCATTAGCCTCTCGCATTAATGCCAGCTTAAAGCGTATACAAAAGTGCACGAACAAAACAACAAAAAAAAAAAAAAAGAACGAAAATAAGAAACATGCCAAACCGATAAGCGTGTCTGCATCGTTGACATATTGGCAGGAGTTCTTCATTGATTTTTGGTCACCAGGCCAGCTGGGCCGCATAAATAACGATGCTTCTCGGACAGGCGCAGCGGTTCGAAGCCCAATTCATCCTGCGGTATGCCGAACTGCGTCAACTTGGATTCGTATGTGGCGAGTAGATCGTCGTGCGCTTTGATGACGCGCACCAGTTCATAGCGCAGCTCGTCAATCAATTTATTCTTCTCATCCAGTGACGATGCGATTTGTTTCTGCATATTTTGTGTAACATCGCCGGAAGCGCCGCAGATCATCTGTGTCTGTTTGAGCAATAAATCGCGTTTCTCACCCTCACGCTCCATCATGGATATCTTGCGTTCGAGCAGCACATTCTTTAGGCCCGTCTTCTGTTGCAGCTCCATCACAACATCGTCAAATTTCAATTTGAGTTCTTCGCGCTCCTTTTTGAGTGTGTCGTTACGCAATAGCAGCGTCTCGGTTTCCCATGTGAGCGCCTTCAATTGCTTTTCGACATAAGTGTTGCGTGCTTTGAGACGCGCCAGCTGATTGCGATCGCGCTCGAAATGCTCCATCTTGCGCCGCAAATCGGCAAGTTCGGTTTGTGCTGCCTCGAGCGGTTCTTTGAGTTTGCGGTTATCGGCCATCATTTCGGCGGCTGTGCGGTCACTGCGTTCGGACTGCTTACGCAACGCTTCGAGTTGTTCCTTCAAACTGCTGATTAGACCCAAATTGTTCAGTGTGATGTCGTTGTAGTAGTTCTTCATGTCATTGAAGGCGGTGTCGTGACTTGCAATCAAACGTTGTATTTGTGTGTTCTTACGTTCCTCCACCTCGAACATTTGCATGCGGTACACCAGTTCGACTTCGTTTTTCAGCGCCTTCATTTTCTCTTCATGCAGCAGTTCCATATCTTTGGCTTCGCGTTGGAATTGTATGCGCGCTTCGCTGGAAGCGGAAAGCAATGAAATCAACATTGTCAGTTTACATTATAAGTCTAAAGATATGGTGAAAAAATTAGGCAGTTTAATTAGATTCATATAATGTGATCAAATTTGACTCGGACTGTCGAAGAAACATCATTCTCCCGTATATCAATTTCCTTTTCAGTACATTTTTTTAAAACCTTCAATATGGGTTCTTGAGCCAATGCAGGCATGCCAAACCTTAATTCCCATGTTCCATACACTCCAGCAAATTTTTCGGTTTCGGCTACAAACTCAGGGCTCGTCACCAATTATGATACGTTTGATAAATGTAGAGCGCTTAGCTGCATTATCAAACTACCTTAGCTACTTTTTTAATTTAAATTCGCATGCAAATCTAGGTCCACGTTATATAAGTGCTTATTGGGCTTACATTGGCGAGTGTAGAAGGCGACAAGTATACTGAGCTTGTCTCTTGAGAGGTTGATTACATATTTAAGCATTTTATAGCTGCAAACGTCCATCCATTCAGCTTTACTACTGAGGGTAACCCTGAACTTCTTAATGAAGTTTATACATTTAGTAATGCTGTCTCTTGGGAAAAGATCTAGTGATATTTCGCCACTTAAGTACTTCACGCGCTGGAAAGAGATTACAAAACATTTCTGCTGTTTGGCTACGTGGCCGATTACTCGGTGAAACAGTGTGATTTCCAGCATAACTTCAAGTGCCGCCGTCGGACATGTGCGCATGGCACCCAACCCGCAAAAGCAGTTGAGTCGTTCCAGCTTCGATAGTTGAAGTCCGAACGAAGTCTGTGATGCTTTCGAGGTCCAAGCCACCGCTCTATATGTGATAATCGGTCGCACGATCAATGTGTACACCCACTTAATAATTCTTGGCTAGCCCCCAAGGGTTAGGTTCCTGAGGCTAGAAATGGACCTGCGTTTCGTTAACGGGACAATAGTCGTCTTCGTGGTTTTGATGTTCAGTACGCCTAGTCCCCTTTGTACGATATCGCAGAGAGTGTGCTCAAATTATCCTCTAGCTATGAAAACTACGTCGTCTGCATATCCGTGACAGCGCATTCCGTTGTTAGTTAGCAAAACGAGCAATTCGTCCACGACAAAGCTCCATAAACGGGGGGATAGCACTCCATCCTGAGGGCAGCCTCTTGTAGTGCTGAAGCGAATTTTGGTATTCTCTACTCTGGTTTCAACAATTACAGCCTCTATCCATCTGCGCACCGGAACTGAAAGGCCCAAAATGTATTGAGACAGTTCATAAGAGATTTTGAGATCCCCTGTCAGCAATTTGCGCACAGGAACTTTTTCGATCTTATCGTCATTAACAGAAGTGGATGGAGAACTCGCATGAGGCAAGTTTTTGATGGCTTCACGATTTTCACTGCATTCTTTGGATCATTCAAATACTTTAGTTCAAATATTTGTGTTCGTGATAAAGTAGGCTCCACAAAGCAGAGTATCCGCGATTCTATTAGACATACAAGAACTTGCCTCACGGTTAAAATCCCTACCCAATCACATATGGAGACCAAACTTCACATGAACATAAAAAAGATTGTACCAATGTAGGAAAATTTTCGTATGCATTTGGGCATAGACCAGTCCGAGTCAAATACGCTTTAACGCCCAACCTGACGCGCTGGAGTTTAAAGAGTAAACATTGCTAAAATAACTACTCACGCCATCTCATCGTTATGCTTCATCTTCAGCTGCTGAATTTGCAGTTCATGCGTTTCGTCGTGCTCGCGCAACAGACGTCGCAAATCGCGCTTATCCTTAAGCAACTCCTGCTCCTGCGCCACATGATCCTCTTGCGCCAGCTTCAGCTGTGTCATGGCCTCGGCACGTATCTCACCAATTTTATTTTGGTTTTCATACTGTAGATGCTTCATCTGTTGCATAATGTGTTTGGTGTCGACATCGGCCAGCTCTTGTGCCATCTCCACTTCGTGATCCTTGTGACGAACCTCATAGCGTGTTTCCTCTACATTAAATTACAACAAATAATAGCAATTAAAGCCAGTTGGAAAGCGTTTAAGTCATCCCTGTTAATTGCCATGCGTGTTGGCATACCTAACTGTCCCCTGGTGATCTCCCAGAATGTGCGTATTTTGTCGCGCTCCAATTGAAAGAAGTTACGCTCTTCACGCTCGCGCTCCATCTCCTCCTTCAGTTTCAACGCGAACTGCTCCAGCTGGTCGCGCGTCATGGTGGACGTGTCCACGCCATCAATTAGCACTGAAAGCATAGAAAGTGAATTCAATTGCAGCTAATCGAAATCGAATCACGATGATTTCAAATCCATTTAAGCTTGTCGAATTAGGTTAAGTGTGTGTTGAAGTTGTGCCTTACAACCGAATGCTTTGAATGTGCTGGGTTTGGGAGTATGATACCATTTTGTGCTGCTACTTATTCCTCAGCAGGATAAGAAATGAGTGTTTAAGTATGTGTGTGGCACCATAAATGAGAGTAAGCGCTGTTGGTGGTAGCATATGAGAGCTAATAAGTGAAATCGTTATAAATCATGACTTTATTACTGGCATTCAAAGTAAGTGCTGTCACTTAATAATTACCAATAATTGAGTTTTAATTGAAAAGGCGGTTGTTGTAACATTGTACTTGGTGTTTTTGTATTGTCTTAGCCTTGATAATTATTAAAGATAATGTCGAAAGTATTATAGATTTGTCTCAGGATAAACAGTCATTGAACCACACTAGCAGGGAAGGTTGGTGGAGGGGTTTATTGTCAGGCGCTCTCTATCAACTCCACTTTCAGACTTCCTAACTTTAGCAGTGTCTTCCATTAAAGTAGCAATAATTTTACTGCTGCGGTGTGCTGCCTTTTTCAGAGATGTGACCATCCACTCAGATAGCAGAGGGGCGATACTAGCTTTGAACTCATTAACACTGCGTTCAGGGCTCGCTATTAATAGCATTTAATGTCCTTGTGATAAGTCTGGTATGGCTGCAAGGCCATAGCCGAATCGTAGGAAATTGTAAAGCTGTTAAGGTAGCAAGAAAAGATATCCTACAACCTATCCTATTCTCTTGTGTTCTACTACTAGATTATTGTGAGTTGCGATTGAAGGTGAGTTAAAGTGAATAGAAGACACTACCAATGAAAAGACGAAAACAGCCTCGGATGAGAGATCTAATTTTGATGACGACCACTGCATATATTAAGGATATTTCCGGTCACTTAATTGGCAAGGTGCTGCTGCCCAGCTGGTTGATGTCCTCGTTAGAGTAAAGCGTGATATCACCACTGTTTAAGAAATGCAAAGGAGGGGACAAGGACTAAGACGAGTAGGTCCTTGTGGCATTTACTACAGTGAACGGGTAGCCACAATTCGCATCAAAGCGAAGTTCTTTAACATATCGTTGATTTGAGATCACGCCGCGATATCAGAAAAGGTGTGACTAAAGATGTATTCAATGAGCACTTGAAGCTGCCACTGCCACGGTATCAAAATCGTGCTTGGCGACTTTAACGCCAGAATGGGCAAATAAGGTCGGTAAATTCGGCCTTCATAATGAAACAACCTCAAAAGGGTTGAGGCTGATCGACTTCGCCGGGCCCCGAAATATGGTTATTTGTAGTACTAGATTCTAGCATAGAAAGATTCATCAAGCTGCCTTTCTCTCTCCGGATCGAGAAGCCACCAACCAGATCGACCATGTTGTGATGGATGGAAGACACATCTAAAGTGTAACATCCGAGGTGTTAGCATCGGACCACTATATTGTTGCAGCGAAGATATGTACCCGCGGCTCTGCAGCAAAAAACGCACGTCAACAAACACAAGGAAGGTTCAAAATAGAGAAGCTGCAATCACACGAGACAACCGAATGATTTTTTACTCGTTTTGCACTAATACTCTCTGAGAGCACTCTTCAGCAACGCGGTATAAGGGGTCTGTGGGACGGCATCTTAAGCACTCAATCTGATTTTTTGAAACATGGGGATGTTTTGAACCAAAAGACCTATGTTTCAATTATACAAGTAGGCATCACGTAATAAAAATCTCGATAATAGACCCGAAACCGAACACTAACCTAACTTAATAGTTAAAAAACTCCTCTACCCTTTAATTACTTCTGTATAGTTACCTCAAAATAGTCTAAACGATACAATTTCTATAAAAAGAAAAGACCGCCTTAAGTGAAAACAGGAGTGTAGCTTTTTAATTGTATCCCATGGCATAAGCAATTTCTCGACATAGCGATGCCATTGGCCTTGGTCTGTTTGGAGTCTATGCTGAACGTACGTAGCTGAACCATCGCAGAACGTACACCACTTGTTGTGGCTTACACCAGCGGCGGCAATGATTTCATGTGGTTCTCTATTTGCGCAATTATTTTCTACTTTAATTTTTGCCTGCCTCCAGTTTGCTAAGTTTCTTTTTTTGTGTTGTTGCTGCTCCTTTCGCATATGAGTTGGCGTGCCATTATTGCGCAGGGTCATCCTCGAGAGAAGGTATTTAGTAACTAAGTTGCTAATGTGTCGTATGGGTGGGTGGTATAGCTTTTGCGGTGCAGAACGTCAGCTGTAGTTGACCAGCAAGCACTTACATACATACATATGTATATACCTTACTGGCGGAGACGGCACCGCAAAGTGGAGTTGAGTGCGTCCCGTCGCGAAATGTGCATTTGGGCAATTATGCTGCTTTTGGCGCAGCGGAGGTCATGTGGCACGGACGAGTATTTACGAAATTGAGGAAGTTGACGAAACATTTAGTTGCCCCGTTAGCAATAGTAAAAATCTATAACTGTTTATTGCATGTAGTGAAATGAGTGTAAATGGATTTTGGATTTTGAAGAAACCACGCTGTTGTCCAACCTGCCCAGCAATGAGAAGATTTGGCGGTCACAACAATTTTTTAATTATTATAAACTTCATTTGACAAAAAATATATTCGTGACGTCATGAATGAAAGAATAGAAAATATTTACAGTTACCATGCAAGTTTGACAGTTCGTTTCGCTTATAATGACAATCTCTCATTAACTCTTTTGACTCTACTGGGCAGTAGAAGATCTTTTGGCTGACGTGGCGTATGAGTGACTAAGTATCCGACTGCGCCGAGTCGCTTGTGGTAAAAGTAATTATCCGCTCGGTTGTGAAAATTAAGTAAGGAGACAACAGCTGCACTGCAACCGCACTTGACTCGCGACTCTAAGTGCAGGGCGCTAGTACAAACAAACAAAGGAGACCCCTTTATGGGCACATACGAGTACATAGGCACTTCTACATGTGCGCAAGTAAATCTAGAAACGTCTAAGTATAGAATTCTTTCTCTTATACTGACGGCATTTTTCATGACCTTAGTTAATTGCCTAAAGAATATGATTGCCTTACATATATTTGTTTATTTGATTTTGTTTTTTTGCAAGCGACCCCAGAAGTTTCAGTTTTCGCCCTCAAAATTCTTGAAGATATCTCATGAAATTGAAATTTCCCTATAAGCACTTGATTCCGATCGTTCAGCTTGTATGGCAGCTGTATGGTACAGTAGTCCGATATCAACGATTTCGACAAATGAGTTGCTTCTTGGAACGAAACTGTTGTGTGCAAATTTTCTTATTGATATCTCAGTATATATGCAGACAGACAAATATCAGTAAATCGACTATTTGTATGATTATTTATGTTATTTATGGAAATGATCATTTTACATATGGCACAAGTTGTTAGTGGCTTTCAGTCTTGGACCAAGTATCTTCTGGGTAGCCAAAAAACATCCATTTGAAAGCGAATCATCTCTACCCAGGGTTCTGCGTTGGGTTTGGAGCCCGTCACGTAAAAACAACCTCAATGAAAGGGTTAAAATAGCCCCGAATGTGAGACCCCTCTTTTCAGGACGACCACTGCCAACGTATTAAGGATTACAATTTAAAGGCATGTACCTGGAATGTCCGGTCTCTTAATTGGGACGGTGCTGCTGCCCAGCTGGTTGATGTCAGAGTAAAGGCTGACATCACCGCCGTCTAGGAAGTGCAATGGATGGGACAAGGACCGAGACGAGTAGGTCCTTATGACATTTACTCCAATGGCCACATAAAGGAGCGCAAATTCGGTGTGGAAGTCTCCGAGTCCTGAAATTCACCCCGGTGGATGTGCGTCTAGCCAAAATTCGCCTCAAAGCGAGGTTCTTCAACATATCGCTAATTTGCGCCCATGCCCCGACGGAAGAGAAGGACGATGTGACCAGAGATAGCTTCTGTAAGCGCTTGTTGGGCATCTTTGAGATCTGGTCCCGCCACGATGTCAAAATCGCGCTTGGCGACTTTAAGACCAGGGTGGGCAAAAAAGTTATCTTTGGCTGAACGGTCGGTAAATTCAGCCTCCATGATGAAACATCCTCAAATGGGTTGAGGCTGCTCGACTTCATCAATATATGGTTTTCTGTAGTACTAGATTCCGCATAGGAATAGGAATTCATCCGGTTACCTGGCTCTCTCCTGGATCGAAAAGCCACCAACCAGATCAGTCATGTTGTAATAGACGGAAGACACGTCTCCAGTGTTCCAGACGAGAGTACGCTCCGAGGTCCTAACATCGACTCGGAGCACTATTTTGATAGAGCCAAGATATGCATTCGCCTCTCTCAAACGCAAGGAAGTTTCGCCGGCGAGAGGCTGCAATCACAACAGACAACCAAACGATTGCTTGCTTTCTGAGAGCACTCATCAGCAACTCGGTGTAAGGGACTGTGCTTCTACGAAAAGATGCGGTGACTATCAGAAGATCAAGACTGGAGCATACTCTTGTAAAACCCCCAGAGGGGATCAGTGACTGACGCTCAGAGCATATTAAAATTATGGAGAGAACCCTTCTCTAATTTGTTGAACGACAGTGAAAGCATAACACCAGGGGATGGTGAACCCGCTTTCTCAATCGATGACGATGGATCAGACATTCCATTGCCCGACCGTGAAGAAATTCGAATAGGGGCCGATGGATTGCCGCCGAGCTATTGAAATACGGCGGCGAAGTACCGATAAGGAGCATGTATTCACACAGCACACTACGTCGTGTGAGTGTTTAAATCACTTGTATGAAACCTTAGTACATTTCATGTATGATTTTAATTGCATAAGTATAACTTTTAAAAGAATAGTTTATTAAAAAACGTTATGAACTTATATATATGACATTTTCAAAATTATACATTTTCTTACCTAATGCAAAATATCAAAAATTCATATTTTATATACCATAGACAGAGAGAGAAATATGATCGAGGAATGATTTAAATTAAAAATAAAGACTTTGTTTACGTTGCATCCTGTTTTAGGACAAAACCTGAAAATGCAGGGAGTGTTTGTAAAATATAAATAAATAATGTTCCACCCTAATGTTTATATATGTACATACTTATATATGTATAAACATATGTATATGTACCAGCTCTCAGTAGTCATTGGCTTACGACAGTGACCAACAATTAAGTAATATAAGCGACAGTTATAACTTCGTGTGTGCTTTAATTTTCATAGCGACCATGTTGCATGCAACATTTGCCACGACAGCCATACACACAAGCTTAAATAAATATGAATACACGGACATGCATGTAACAGTGGTATCTGTGCAGTGTCGCACTGCGTTTAATTGGCAGGCAAAATGACTGGCAAGCATACTGCAAGGCAAGGGCTTATGTCTGGTCGACTACGCATGAGAATTTCTTTTATTGCCCAGCATGGCATTGCAAGTGCAGCAATTGTAGCAATATGTGCCACTACATAAATACAAGTACGTTGCAGCACTTTGTTGCGCGTTTAATGTACACACATTGGCGACAATTCAAAATGTTGCACGAAGCACATGCCACTGCATGGTGGCAACAATGCCCGCCAAAATAACGCAACAGCGAATTTATTCTTTATTCTTTATGCATGAAGAATGTGCAACCTTTTTTTTCGTGCAACGAATTGTTGTCGCGCGATTGCATAAAAATCGCAAAAATCCGCCGATCCGCATTAAGGCTTATCAGCCATTGACATTTTTCTACTAAAAGCGTCAAATAAGCCATTGACTCCACTATTGTTTTGGTGGCGGCTATGAAACGCTCTAAGCGCGCCTAAAACGCGCACAATTGACTTCTTCGTCAGGCGGAAACGCATTTCATTTGGTGCGCACCAAAGTAACGAGAAAAGTGCGGCTTTTGCTCGTGTCGTGGCGCCTCAAAATATGCTCGTAAATTACACGCAACTATTGTGTGCTTTTGATAGCGCGCTTTTAGGCGCACGGCAATTGTGCGAAAAATTGACGCTTTGGCAAGCTTGGTGACAGCAGTTTAGGTCTATTTTGCGCAGCGTGTTTGCATTGCCATATTACTGCATTCGCCATTTTAAGCAGCGCATTCGAAGTAATTTTATTTCTTGCATATTTATGCATTTTTAGCGCCGAAAAGCATGCAGCATTATTTGAGCCTGTCCCCTTCATGTCCATTTTCAGCTTTGAGTGTCAATGCCATCGTTGCTGCAATACCATTACTGCATGGCAGACAGCGCTGTTTTAGCTATAAAGCATTTTTTTTCATATTTCCTTCAACATTTAATTTATTATGCAAAAGGGATGCATTGCAAGCGCTTGTCGCCTGAGTCGAGGTTATCCCTTTGCTATTGGGTGCTGTCGCCGTGTATTTCTTGTGCGGTTTAAGCCTTAAAGAGGGTGTCACATGCATGTAAAAACCAGCAGACTTTCTTAAAATACTTTGAATATTCTCTTTAAGCGCTAATTGCATAAAAATTAAAGTATATAGAAGTAGCAAAAGTTACTTACTTGGCGCCTTCTTGCCCTTCTTTCCTTTAGCCTTTTTTGGCGGCTGAAATTAAACAAAAGAAAAATTATGTATTAGCAAATGTTTAACGTGATTTATAATTGAGATTATTTATTGATTGTGCTCAACAACAATGTAATAAGTACAGTAAACCCCGCTTAAATGAACCCCGCTTAAATAACCAACATTTTCCCCATGTTCAATTTATGGTCGTCTTAATCGTCCTGCCAGATCAACAATGGAACGGCTAATGGAAAAATTTTAATCCACAGGCACAGTACAAAACGTTTTCCAGTGAGACAAAGTAGTGCCCGTAGTGTCGAGAATATTACTGCCGCTAGCGCATCAATTGAGGAAGAYCAAAATCAGTCTCTCACACGTCGTTCTCAAGCGTTGGGCATCGCTGTGACGTCGTTATGGCGAATTTTGCGAAAAGATTTCGACCAACATCAAATTGACGCAAGAACTGAAACCGCTTGACCACCAGAATCATCGCATATTCGTGAATTAAGCTGATCAACAACTTCAGAGCGATCCGGATTTTCATCGAAAAATCATTTTCAGCGATTAGGCTCATTTCATTTTCTGAATGGCTGCGTACGGTTTATAGTCCGGCGGCATATTGGACCGTACTTCTTCCGTGATCATCAAGACCGGCACGTTGTTCTGAATCGGAATCGCTACCGCTCGATGATGACCGAATATTTTTGGTCCGAATTGGATGATATTGACTTTGACAACATGTAGTTCCAACAGTACGATACTACAAACCACACAGCGAATTCCACAATTGATTTATTGAAAACTATGTTTCGAGAACGTGTTATCTCACCAAGAGGTACAGTCAATTGGCCGCCTTGGTCATGCGATTTAACATCGTGATATAATTTTCTGTGAGGCTACGTTAAGTCTATGTTCTATGCCAACAAGAATTATTGAAAAAATTAAAAAAAAGCGGCATCATTTGAGGAAAAAGAAGTTGCTGTTTTAGCCAGACAATCCTGTGTATCACAAACAGTGGCATCGGTGGCAAAAATATCTGAATTGGGCTTCGCATTGCTTCTGCATCCACCATATTCTCTAGATTCGGCCCACACTGGCTATTTCTTGTTCTCAGATCTCAAAAGCATGCTACCTGGAAAGAAATTTTCGTCGAACGAAGAGGTGATCGCCAAAACTGAGGTCTATTTTGAGCAAAGGACAAATCGTTCCACTGTTGAAAGTGATTACTTTTAACAGATTGCAAGCGTTCAATTTCGGAAAATTGTTTGATAGACGTTGCTGAAATCAAAATAATAATGGTTGACAAAATATCCAACTTTAGACATTTCATCTATCACTAAACACACTCTAAACGCATTCTGGAGGTGTGTGGCAAACACATCGGCTTTCTCTGCATTTTTAATGCACCAATGGCCTCTGCTGGTTAAAATTGGTGAGCATCTGGCTTATTGTTTTACCTAGCCGTATTCTAAGGATTGTTTACTGGATCTCCTGATTTGGCCGCAATCAGAAAGACCTCTAAGGACCGTTGCGCAATTTACAGAGAACATGCTTCAGCTGCTTTGTGGCACCATTGAGAAGTGGTTTGTGATTAGGATATCTACTGGCTTGCCATGCAAGCCAAAGACATTTCTTATCTCTGAGATTCTATATTACCTTACCCGATCAGAGATGTCTGTTCCGCTTGTGAACGCTCTGTGTGGACCAGCTTCTGGCGTACTTATATGGGCAGCATTGTGCATGCTACTGGTCAAGACTTTCGATGTTGGGGTCCAAATTTTCTTCTAGCCTTTTGCGATAATTTAAAATATTTGTCAAGTACTTTTTATTTACTGTGCTGTGATCAGATAGGAGATCTGAATCCCATATCTAAAAACCCTGATAAACCGATTTGGACAAAATTTAGTACATGAAACAACTACGACCTCAATGAAAATAGTAGAGCGTGTTTTACTCTTGGCCTAGCCCCTACATCAGGTTTTTCAAACATCCGGCTGACTTTCCTCTATTGATTGGTTTTACAGCTTAAAGTATATCCCTGACTTTGACTTTGCTTTAAGTTGTAAGAGTATAAAATGTTAGGTTGTAACCGAACTTGGCTCTTCCTTACTTGTTTTAATATTGACTACTCATTAACGACTGTTACATGACGGGACCTGAGGACCCTCCCGCAACAAGCTGGCAAAGGTAGTACCAGGATTAATTTGACTAGAAGGAGCAGACCGATTTCCTACTTCTAAACTAAACTTCATATTTACAATTAAAGTTCTACCATATGAAACACCCTTTATTTATATATACATACATGTGGTATATACATAAAAAAAAAAATATAAACAAATAATTGCGAAATAACTGCTTCTTCAATTGATGTCTGTATAAAAAATGTGAGAGAAGGATAATTAATAATAGTATGAATATAAAATATAGACTTCAAAGTTAAGGAAATTTCATTTTAATATATGCTCATACATAACATGTCTATAAGCTGCTACGTTTTTCAATTTGTTGAGCCAAAAAGCGCAAAGAGATCGAGTTAATTATTATGGCTGTTCTTTATTCCAAAGTTGTTGTTTTTGTTTTCGAAATCAGCCACGACAAATTTAATATTTTCTGCCATCAGAAACACATGTACATATGTGCAAACAATCGTACGAACACACATATGTACATCCATATCTCCACTCCACTATAACGATTGACAATCCTTGCCACGGCAATTCCATAATGACACAACAAGACATTTAACGGCGAACACACGCATACACACACATGTACAAAAGCGCAAGTGAATATGGAATGGAAACTTTCACCAGCCATCGTTTATAAAAATATAATAATTGAAACGCATCAGGCGAACCGCTAAAGCAGCTTGGCGCACGCGTTTTCGTTTAACAAGTGCATTGAACTGAGAGGATTTCTGAGAAGAACGCCGACTCCCACATACAAACGTGCATATGCGTTTATATTTATATTTACACGTGTAAGTCTGCGCCTTAAATCTTATGCAGTTACGAGTAAATACACGGAAGAGTTTTGCAAAGCATTAAGCGACTGGCAATGTGAAGAGAAATTGGCGAAAACGCGGTAAACGAAAAGGAGAATCTATATATAAGTAGATTTAAGCTGTTAAGTAGAAAAGTAAACGAGAAGACTATGGAAAAGACAACGCAGAATTGTTTAATATTTATTAAAGCGTCTTAAGGAACGACCTGTTGACCTTCTTTGTCTTGCAGAAGACCGAATAAGGCAGAATGATGCTCATATACAAGGACAAGAAAACCATTTTCCAAGAGTTAATAAACATATTTTCTCGAACGAAGTATGTGTAGTTGACAACGATTAAATTTTTGGCTTAAATTGAAGCCGAACGTTTGGTATTGCAGACTTGGGTTAAAAAAAAAATCAAAGTGTCAGATTCTTACTAGATTGTCAAGGCGTAAAAATCATTATGAGGGGATAAAGCAAAGTTTTCACTAATTTCATTTCAACAACAGACCCATTGCGGGCATTTCATAAACAAATATAACTCATATTGACCGCTACAGGCGGTATAAAGTCAAACAGTTGACTGAAAAGCAATATCTCGGATGAGAGCTTTCGTCTGACCAATCCAATCCAATCTTGGCATTTGACAGTCTGTGATCTTGACACTCCTCAGACGATCACGCTTATTGCCAAAGTACAGAACCGCAAAAAAATTCTCAAGTCGCTAGGTGGCAGCACATGAGGAAAAGACAAAGAAACGTTGTTGGCAACATAAAACGCCGACGAGGAGAATACAAACAAGTCAGAACACTGCGGATCGGAGTGCAGCAGAATGCATCTTGATGTCACCCATCGAACACCTGCATAGTGAGACCCGTATGCATCCAGTTAGGGAGCATAATAGACTAACGGAGAAACCATCTCTGCTTGGAGCAAGAGCTCTTTCCTCAACTACGTCGACGACATAAAACAATTCGAATCCGTCGAAACAGCACATTTACTGGACCTTAGATCTGTTTTCTCGCTTTCTCCAGATTGGACAACGAAGGGAAGCAAATGGATGTGGTAGTAAACGATGGCAAGACGAAATATCTATTGTCATCAAACAAACAATCATCGCATTCGTGACTTGGCTCACCCGTCCCTGTCGACAGTCATAACTTCGAAGTCGTAGATATTTTCCCTATCTTGGAACCAGTATTAACACCAACAACAACAACGCCAGTCTACAAAATCCAATGCTGAGTAACTATTTCCAAAAGGTCTACTTCGGACTGAGTAGATAATTGAGAAGTAAAGTCCTCTCTCGACGAACAAAGAGCAATCTCTACAAGTCACGCCTTATCCCCGTTCTGCTATATGGTGGGGTGGCATGAATAATGGCATCAACTGATGAGTTGGCGTCACGGGTTTGCGAGAGAAAGGTTCTGTTTAAAATTTATGGTACTTTGCATACAGATCATGGCGTCCGAATGGATGAAAACACTCCAGCTCTAAGAGTATTCGACGAAGTACCCAGCAAGAGGCAGATGACGAGAAGACCTTCACTCCGTTGGAAAGACCAGATGGAGAACGACCTAGCTGCACTTGGAATCTCCAATTGATACCAAACAGGAAAACGGAATATTCCGTTTTCAATATCTTCAAATCAATTTTAGAAGACTATTCAATTCGAAGAGGAATAGAGAAAGTTGTGGTTTTAACACAGAGTATCGAAAGTCATCTTTGAACCGATCTGGGTCAAGCTGCACTTCCATAACAATATAGTATTTGTAAGTAGTTTTAAGCTCAATTTAAAGCCGAAAAGTAAATGAAACTTCAACCAAATAAGTAATTGCGAAATCGAGTTTTTTCTGCGCTTTTTGCGTTCGCGTGCAGCCAGTGTTTAAATAATACTATGACGCGGCTTTCAAAACAATATCACAACAGCTGTTGGCTTATTGCATATTTTATGAATGCAAATTATTCAAAAACCCGCGTTCGAGCGCCACACTGACTTGCGCCACACTGACTTGCGCCAGCGAGCCCAGCAAGCCTCTTATCCCCACAATCCTTTTCTTTTCACAAAGCTGTGTGCGCCACTAGCGGGCGAGCTGTTTCCGATAGTTGGTGAGAATAACGGCGAAAGCAGTGAAAATTTCATAAATAAAGTAACAACAAATCCATAATGACAACAACGCCAGCAAGGCGTTCGGTTGTGCTTGCACTTGTTGGCTTGATTTCATAAATATTTCCATATTTTTGGTTATAAATTTTGTTGTTGTCGCCGTTGTTGTGACGCATTCGTTGCATGCAACGTCGACTTTGCTTCGGCGTCAATTTCGCTTAAGTTGTTGTGCGCGGATTCATATTTACGAACCCATACATATACACACACACAGAAATGCTTGTGCATTTAGCAGCGAAGGCGGCTGCCGTTGAAAAATCGCTACAATTGCTCGGTAGCGCCTTGTGCAGCGCGGCAGGACGCAGTCGCATGATAAACTGGCGGCCGATATATCGCCGCATTGCCGCTGCATCGTCGAACTACCGACTGCACGCGTGCACCATATTTTCGTGAATTGTTGTTGCTGTTGTTGATATGGCTGTTGTTGCGCTAATGATGCATTGTTGTTGCTGATAATCGCATTTAAATATTTACTCAACGTATGGTAATCCACCGTCGCTTACACCCGGCTGGAAAATAGTGCGCTGCGGAGGAAGGAGGCTCGTGTGACACTGAAAAGTTGGATGTATAATAATAACTGCATATAAGTGATTATGATCGGTGGCAAAAAGGAAGTAGGAAGGAGGAAAATGGTTACGCTGTACCAGTGATCCTTCTGATCGCTGCATACAATCTTGCGAAAGTGGCTGAAAGCCTGGGGGTTTGAAATAGGCACAACAAGAGCAGAATAAAAAAAAAATGGTCTATGTATCTTGACAAACTTAAAGCCAGTAAGCTTGATATTAAAGATTTTCGCTTCAATGAAAATGGTGTACTCAGAGATAAAATTTAAGAAATTTTTGATATGGAAAACTGAAATGCTCTTTTTCTCCTTTACTGTCGTAGACACCGCGTTCGCGGCTATTACTGGTTGAAATTTCTTGCCAAACATAAGAAGCGTTCACAGGAGCTTTCGGAGTAACTCAAGCAGCCATTTAAAAATGTACAAAATAACCCGGATACAATCAAACACAATGTCATAAAACAAGATCATTTAGACAACCCTTACGCTAAAGACTAAATATGTACGAGGCCTGACCAAACCCTCAAATGAATGGAAACGCCGAATATTGGTTGGATCAGGAGGGCGTGTGTTATTATGAACTTCTAAAACTCATCAAATGGAAGAGTATGATTGTCAAAAACGTCCGGAATTTTTGACTAGTTCAAAACCAATAATTTTCCATCATCCACTTAAAGGCTTCTTGGAAAATAGCGGCTGGAAAGCTTTTCTTTATAGCTTAGGCCTTGACTTTTCTGACTACCATTTTTCTATTGGTTGCAGAACATCCTCACTGGAATACTGTTCAGATATCGAAAATTGTATAGATTAGTTCTTGGACCGCGTCGTCCTTGAAAAGGTATCCACCAATTACCAATAAGATGGGAAAAATTATAGCTTCAGCTGGGTAATACTTTGAATAATACTATTGTATAGGCTCTACCCTCCAGCGGGCAGGGGATAATGTATGTATGCCTATCGTAAAAAACAACTAAAATCCAATAAAGACTATATCTGTATTTGGCTTGCTCAAAATTTCAGCTTAGTGTTTGTAAGAAATATTGCTATAATACTCAGCTTAAACTGATATAATAGACATTGAGTGAGTTTTCTTCCAATGAAAAGACATTTGAAGTTCAAGTGACAAATTTTAGCAGTCATTGAATTTGATGGGTGCTCAACTGATAATAGCAAAAGCGACAAGCTCCGGTCAGACCAGAGAGTTTAACTCTGGTACCACTGGGAGCAGTTAGTGCTTGGAGTTCGCTCCGATCTGCTTATTGGGTTTAGTCTTTTGGGCACATTCGTGGTGGATGTGGTTTAAACCTAAGGCAGGTGGGAGTTGAAATTCCGTTCAGTGTGGAGTTGTACCCCGGCCAGATGCCAGACCCAACCTCGAATCCAAATAAGGTAGAAAACCTTTTCCCTTCCACCTGCCCAATTGGAACCACAAATTACTTGTAAAGGACAAATGGCCGCTACGGTTTCTTTAGTGGCTCTTTTCTCATATCTTTAACCAGACATCTTGAAGCTGATTTTTCGATAAACGAATCCTGAACAATCCCTAAGCGTACTACCAAAGTGAATCACGACATGATGAAATGCTAAACCTTACTGAACTTACTGACAAAATTTGGCAAAAAATTGTAAATTAACATGACCGTCACGAGCTGTCAAAATCACGTCATGTCATGTCGCGCAATTATTGCTATAGACTCAAGAGTGAGGTGATAAATAGTAAGTCTGCTATGTTTACTCAATACTCTACTTTTTAAAGAACGATATTTGAATAATGTAATATTCAATAGATTAATAGTTCACAGGTCAATAAATAAAGCTGAAAGTGACCAATAGTCCGATTGCGACGTACACATATACATACAAATTTATAAACAAATATCTACTTACCATTTCGTAAAAGCTTCTTCTGACTACTTCTAGTGGTTCTTGCTGTTAACGCTTTTACTTCGTATCTATCTTCGAGGTTCGTGCTTTTGCTTTTTCTTCGTTTAACGGATGATGTCCTTTCATAAATTGTTTTAAATTTTAGATTGCTAATTTAGTTGTCAAATTTTTTCGCAAATATCTTTCTTAAATCAGTTATTTCTGTTTTTTATCTATCAATAACTTATCATATTTTTATGAATTTTTTCGAGGCTTCAAAAATGTTTTTCAATACAAAAATTAATGTAGCTGACATTTATTGAATTGTTTGTGGAAGTTGAAAGGCAGTAAACAAAATCGGTAACCAAGAAGTTGTCTAGTTACTCAGTAAACAAAAACAGCTGTTCGACGCGCAGTGACATATTTGTGGAACGCATTGAATGTTTGATCGATCAGGTAGTGCAGGTCACGGAGTTTTATACACAGGGTGACAATGTTTACTGTTATTTCTTGTTGAAATTGTCATTGTGTGCCTTTTCAGTATATTGTTGAAAATGTGTTTTTGTAGGAAGTTCTTCTTTACTGCTTTTATATGAAGGAAACATCCGCCAAAAGCTGTCGTATTCTGGTGGAACGTCGTGTAAATTTCCCCAGAATACGACAGCTTTCTAGTTCTCAGCAAACAAGAACACTAAAGAACAAGAACTGGAAGCACAACTCAATGAAAGCAGTTTCAAAACGTTTAAAAGCAGCCGGATACGTTCGAAAAAAAGGAAATCGGCAATTTCCGCCGGTCGATGCAGAAGGCTCTCACTGGAATATGGTTCACATCAGAACAGGGTATCAAAAATCTGCAGATTTATTCTTGGCCACTAAGTTCCTCAACATGTTTTGTGAATATTTTACGTACTATTAAAGCTTAGTCGGAATGAACTATTTAAGTCTCGATAATTTTGTTTGATAAATTGCAATTTACAATTTCATATTAAAATGCATCGGCGTCACTTGGAATCAAAAAAAAAAAAAAAAAAAAAAAAAAAAAAAAAAAAAAAAAAAAAAAAAAAAAAAAAAAAAAAAAAAAAAAAAAAAAAATTCACTCAAAGAACCTAAGAACCTAAGTGCAAATGCATTTTTCCGAAAAGGAAGAAGTCGCATGCCATATAATACCAAAATGTTCATTTAACCAATATTCTTTAATATAGTCATTTTTCAAAGCATTTTCAAATCACCTACATATGTATTTGTAACTAAATATTTAATTCTATATTCATGAAAAATTTTAAAATAATTTCCGAGTATATAAAAAATCGCATGAGAGTTCTTTTATGTGACACCTCAATCGCCAAATTGTCGCTAATTTACGAACAACACTTCAAGGAGAAGCAACAACTCCCGTAAAGTAGTAAAGCATTACTTCTTTGCTATGCTGCGTCATGCAAACTCAAACGAAGGTGGACATAAACAACGGACACCTTCTCATCATTCAGACTCCACGACAAACAACAAACACAACAGCAACACCGCTGTCGTGGAGAACTCTACTCACACTCGCGATCGGTCAACGGTCGAATTGCGTGTCAGTTCGTGTTGCGGGGAAAAATAGTAATAAACGCGTAAGAAATTTGTAGTAAAAGTGCTTTTTAAATTATTTTATTTTATTTAAAATCTTGACTCAGAGTAGTGCAAATTAAATAAAAAATAAAATTAAGTGAAAATATGAAAAAAGTGTTCTAGTAAAAGCAAAAAAAAATATGCGTAAAGTGAAATAAAATAGTGTGTTAATGGTGTTGATAACGAAGTGAGTGGAAATCGAATATTGTATATCATTAATAAATAGTGCTGTAGTGAATTAGTGAAATAATTTCGATTTAAATATATTTCGTCAAATATGAAGTAAAGCGTTCGTTTTTTCGCTGTACGTCTATTGTCGTTTCTAATTAACCAACAACGTCGTTCGTATAACAAACAAGCAAACAAATAACATCAGTGCAGGAATGTCATAAATTTTTGGCTGTATGACTTAAAGGTGAGTACGGGGTGTTAGTATAGAAATTACTTTGTATTTTTTAAGGAAATTAAATACGTTTCAAGGAATTCATTATTTGAATATTTTCAATTATTTCATTTTTAATATCAAAATTTACTGAGAAAATTAGAATGATATTGAAAATTTTACTTGAAATAAATTTCTAATTTTTTTTTGATAATTTTTTGATAAAATAAAATTTTAAAATTAGAATAAAATTTAAAATTTTTCTTGAAAAAAATTTTAACAATCTTTTTTGGATGAATTTTTGGGAAAAAATATTTTAAAATTTGCTGAATAAATTTCAATTATAATTTTTTTTTTTAGTTTTGATAAATGTTTTGGAAAGTGTAATAAAATCAATTGTATACTGACTTTATAAATTTAGGAAAATTTATGTTCATTTATGCTTTAAGGGGTGATATCTACATGAAAGTAAAATAAGTATACTTTAATTAAACTAAAAAACACGTTTTAAGGCTATTCAAACCAAAAGGTTAAACATAAATCTGAATACCAAAATTTGTACAGATGTCGCTCAACTAAAAGAGAAATAGATTTTCGTAAATAGTTGTACTAATTGTATATGGAATTTTATCAATGTGTGCACGACGAACTGAGTCGACTTGGCCTTGTCCGTGAGTCCATCACTTTGTATGTACCCAAACTAGTGCTTGAGTTTGAGAAATCGAAAAGAAGTTTGACAAACGGACTTTTCTCTCTAAAAAGCTGCCACTTAACGGAATCTCAGGTATCGGATCTTGGCATACAAGCTGAACGATCTGAATCAAGTCCTTATATAGGAAACTAATTGGGATAGATATAAGATTATATATAAGTATATAGTATATATTAGGGTGTTTTTTTTAACTATTCTTTGTTTCCAATCCCATCATAAAAGTTCCTTGAAATTGAAAATTTAAACCCTTAATATTAACATTAAGGACTGTACCAGGCATGTTTATAATGTATATGAATGATCCGGGTGACTGTCTGTTTGTCCGTAATTCCGTCCGTACAAGCTGTAACTGGAGTAAAAATTGAAAAGATATCTTGATGAACATATGTATACATGTTCCCTGTTCGGGGTTCGTAAATAATATAAATTAAAAAAGTGGGCGTGGCCAGCTACTAAGGTTTGGGAAGGTCAAACGTCTACAGATTTTTCACAAACTGTATTTTATGCGTCGGGATATGTCAAGTGGTTGTCGCCTTCTAAGTTGTTTCGAACGTGGCCAAATCGACTCTTCATAACCTTTATGTTCACCCTCCGCTACGGTTGCTATAAATTCTTCGCTGTGCGCTAGCTATGATCTATTCGGTCGAATATTATTAAATAATGATTGCTTGGTCTCAAGATGGCTGATGGTGTTGCAAAAAGTAAACCCATAACGCCGACTATGTCGACAATAAATAGAATAAAAACATTATTTAGAAACCTTGGTCAGGCGTAAGTTCCATGACGAAATGCCAAACAATACTGAACAAAAATAACATGATGCTTTGACAAAACCAAAATATATAAATATTTCGTGGCGAACAACTGAACCATACGCTTATATCGCGCTTTCTTGTCTTGGTCGTTGCATTTGCCATTTGTTTACGCTTACGAGCATATTTTATTTTATTTTTTTCCAAAAAGTGTCTAACGGCGTCGACTTAAAGTTGCTCCTTTGGCAATGCCATTGCCGTTACTCAACCCTTCGGTTGTTTTGGGCGAATGTGGCATGTAAACAGATTTTGCTTTCGTGCCTGACTGCGAATTTCCATTTGCTGCGGTTTGTGATGGCAAACCAGATAACCAAACAGAAGTGGTGCATCGTTTTGCTCGCATTAAAGTAAGATTGTTTTTAAAACACAACAACAATAACAGGAAATGGCAACAACAGTTGGTATTGCAGACGTGTCTTGTTCTTTTTATGGATTTCTTAGTTTTTGTATTTAATAATTTTTCTTTCTGATATGAAACTTCCCGTATATGACATAATTTTTTCAGCATTATTATAATTTTACCAGCAATTTACTATTTCTTAAATCCGAAAACTTTTTCCATTCAATAATCTGCGGTACTCTTGAGTGACAAAATAGATGGTTCATAATTCTAGAGATGTACCCTTGAAAATATAATGAAAGTATTATCAGGAAATGGGATTTGTTATAACCATTGGAAAGGGTCGTCAAAGATGAACACCAGCTAACTCCACTCCAAATGTTATGGTTTTTCGTTGATAAAAGTGAAAACTCAAGCTGGCGGCTGTAAATGTCAATTGTGTTAATGGCCATGATATTATAAGATATATTCAGCCGCGATTTTCGGTTTTGTCGTTTTCATTCCGGTAATTTTGATGGCAAAGATGCAACACGCTCTGAAGGATCAGTTGCTTAAAATATCAATAATGTAAAGGAAATAGTCGAGTTTCAACTGCCCAGGAGCTAAAGATGGCAAAAAAAGTTTGGTACCATTTAAAGATGACTGGATACAAGAGGAAGCTTGATGTCATACAAGTTTACGAAAAAATTTTTATAAACCGGAGGGGCGAAAACGGTCGTGGTCGAATCGCGGTGAGCGGTGAGACGCAAATGAAGACCAAGAATTTGGTTGGGAAGTTCTTATGTATTTACGTTATAGTATGGACTGGTAATCAAAATTGATTGGTGAAAAATTCGACCCATGAGAAGCTTGTGGAAATCGACTGGCGTGCATTACTACCAAAGTTGTTCTTAGGCTTAGAGAAAATGGCTATTTCATATATCCAAGTTGGGTAAAAATGGCGTACAAATTGGGTCAAGCTGAATTTCTCTCCTCCTTCAATTGCATCTGGTGGCTGTTTCTCCGCTCTCATACCGACGAGCGATATATGGACTGGCAAAATCTCTAAAGAGGAGTGAAAGAGTTGTTTCCCGGATGACTCTAAGCTAGCAGGGAAAGTTGGGATTATGGAATATTTGAGTGCTTTTAAGGCAAAAGTGGTTGCTATTATGGTAGCTGTAGACTTACTGCTCCGTGGTGCAGCTTCTTTCAGTTGCGTGAGAATTCACTTCGAATCATCAAATTATCAAACTGTTTTGGGTATTTTGGTCATTGGTTTGGGAATTACTGGATACTGTAAAGCCGATAGCTATGTAGTAAGTGCCCTTTCCCTCAGATAACGGAATAGTAATGAGTGGGATCTCCGTTGTTTTTTGCGATCTAGCGTTGGATTATGGACCTTGCGTTTGCTTAACAAGCGACCAGTAACTGTGCAACTGAAAGCTTCCTCTGGCTTAGTGTAGAACGTAGCAGATCTACTGAAATATTTTTTGTTACCTGATCTTTTCGTAAAAGTTTCAAAGTTCGTCTTGCCGCAATCGTAGCGATTCTTACTGAACATTGCTGAATAGAACATGATGTAAAGCTAAAATCCGTTCGGACGCAAACTGCTAAACTTTTATGGTCGAAGCTGAGGTGAAAACATGAAATGAGGTTTAAACATCTCTGCAGGCAACCTTTTGGCGAACAAGGAGACAACCGAAACTCATATTACAGGTTTCAAGAAATTTGTAATTTGCTTCGTCCATTCATGCAAGTATTCAAAAATATCTTAATTAGGCGTATTGTCTAGCTGAGAATTTTTTGGTACGATAAAGTTCTAATAATGTTCTCTTCGAGCACTTCTTGTGAACATTCTGTTAAGTACGATGGACCATAATCCAATCTTTTGCTTGCTTTGTTTGAAGTTGAAGTTAAATTGTCTGGTTTTTTTTAAGTATTAAATGAAATGAAAATTAGTTTCGAATTTTGTAAAAAAAAAACTTATTAACACTTTCAAATTGCTCACACAGCAATAGTTTAAGCCAATTTACTTTATATCTATTGCCAAAGTGAATGCTGCGCTAATTCACCAACCCAAACCACTCATTAAGACTAGAATAATTCTTGGCCACCAAAATGTGAGTTATCAATGCAAAAATTAAGCGAGTATTTCTGGCAAATTTCCGAGTTCGCTTGTTTTATCATATTTCATAATAATTTCGACAATACGCCGCAGCTCCCTCAGCGCCCATGCGAGAAGCTTCAAAAATTACTCCGCTTCATAATCTCTTCCGCTAACTTGGCGACTCCCAGCGAAGGTGATGGCGAAGAGGCGTGGAAAGATGCTACGTTTGGAGTATCTTCGCTGGTATGCCAGCTATTTCTTGGCACTATATTTTGCTTTTATTTTTTTTTTAACACTGCTGCGTTAAAATTTTACTTTATTTTGCATTTTACAGCTTAATAAATGAATCAACCTGCAGCAGATTTAATTAACTTCATTTAGCGACGCTGGCGCTTTGGCTGCTGGCTGGCTGCTTGGCTAGTTGACTGGCTGGCTGGCTGGCTTGGCTTGGCTTGGTCGGTCAATGTTAGTCGTTAAGCTTTAAATGCCTGGAATGCCATTCGTTGTTGGCCACGTGCCACTAGTGCAGATATGCCGTTATGTGCCGGAGTGGGTCAGTAGGCGTGCCATTGGCTCGAATTATGCTGCAGTTAATTGACGCTTTGTGCTGGCGCTTATATTGCACGCAGCGTTCTCTAGGCATGATTCTAGGCAATTTCGAAACTCACATTAAATTCTAAAAATTAAATTTTTGAACTAATTTCGAGGCAATTATAAACTGCTTAGCTGAAATCAAGCGTTCAGAATTTAATCAAAATTCATAAATAAAATTACGAAAATGCAAAAACAATAGGCAGCGCTGGCAAATACAAAGATAAACAATAGCGGCGCTGTCTTTTTGTGGCTCAAGCGCGCAATTGTAGTGAAAGTGTTGAATTGACCCGTCGAAAAAGCAGAAATTTTGAAACATTTAATGAAATGCGTAACGGCTGGCTGCTCACAGCCTTACGGTGCTTTTGGCTTTTGCCACCCTTCCGTTTACAACAATGCATTGTCTCCGGTACAAGAGAGTGGTGTGAAATTGAGCACAGCGAGCTCGTCTTAATATAAGTTAATTTATGCCAAGTAAAGTTATTGAAGCGCTAGAAGCGGCAATTGATGCATTTAATGTGTAATTTATACAACGCAAAATTAAAATGGACTTAAAATTATGCAACCTGAAAGTGAAACTGATAAGCTGGCTATCAACATATTGATTAATTTAATAAAATATGATTGTTAGATTATTTAATTAATTAAAAAATGAGAGTATATAGGCGTATTTACTGAAATAAGACCCTAATTTGAGTAATTTAAAAATAATTGTATGAAATTCAAAACAATATTGAAAAAATGTTGAACAAAAGGAAAACTTTTTTTTGTAAAAGGTTACTCGATGAAATTCTTTTCTGTCAAAAAAAAAAAAAAAAAAGAGGATTGAGAAAATACCTCTACTTGGATTACCCGATATTTTTGGGAAATTTAAATGTGTTTGTTATTATTAACCAAGTTATGGATAGTGAAATTCCCCAAACTTTCCAAGAACTTTACCCGAAAGTTTTAAATTTCCTAAAACTATCGGGTAATCCAAGTAGAGATTTTTCCAATAGCCTTTTTTTTTTGATATATTAGGCGTGGGTCGTATAAAGCTGTGATGTTATTTTCGTGCAGTCTTATTTGGCATATCATCATGACCACGCTTACTCTGGACAACGTTTTCAAACTTTGTTATGAAAATTCACGTTTCGCGCGTTTAACTTATGGTCATCATAATCGGTCTACTAACTGTACTATTCGCAACACCATCAACAATCTTGAGACCCAGCACTCATCGCAAGATAATATTCAACCGAGAAGACCACGTCCAGCACTCAGTGAAGAAAATATATAGTCATAGCTGAGAGTGTATACGAAGACCGGGGAGAGTCGATTTGGCGTCGTTCGCAGCAACTTGGACTGACATATGAAATGACTTGACGCATTTTACGTCGAGCTTAACAGAAAAAAAAGCGTACAAAATACGGCTTGTGTAAGAAATTAAGACGCTCGACCTTCCCAAGCGGCATCGCTTCCTACAAAGAGTTCTTGAAAGGCTCCAAGAAGATCAGACGTTTTCTTGCCAATTTTTTTGTTTTTGTCAGCGATTAATTCCAATTCTGGCTCAATAAGCCATGATAATTGACTGTATGATATCTGCAATTGAGGCTCGTGATCTTCCCGCACATCGCATCAGTTTATGGATTTATTGATAAAACACTACGGTCGATTGGCCACCAAGATCATGTGATATCACACCGTTGGACTTTTTATTGTAGGGATGTGTTAAAGCTAAAGTCTATGCGGACAATTCCGCTCTGATTTAGACGTTGGAGCGAAACATCATGCGTGACATTCGCCAGTTAGCAGTCGAAATGCTCGAATGAGCCATCGAAAATTGGACTTAACGGATGGACCATTCAGAGTGTAGCCGCGGCCAACGTTTGAAAGAGATAATCTTCAAAAAATAAATGCCAAAGAATGTTCTTTCGAACGATTTTCGAATTTTTTACATTCGCCAACTTTACTTGGGCTTTTTAGATAAGAAGTGCGAATCGATGATGTGTTTTTTAGACATGTGGTTTTCAAAAAGAAATAAAACGCATGTCACTTAATGTTATGGCCAATATTTTAGCTTTCTGATAAAGACAATGAATTTCTATTATGTTTTAAAATTATTTTGGGCAGCCGCGGATAGCTTGAAAATGTTGAGGTAAGGTGCCGAATTTTCGACCAATGTCAGCAAAAGGCGCCGAATATTCTCTTCCAAAACGTCAAAGGCCTTGGGATGTTCTACGCAGACAATTGACATATCATAATCCCAAAGAAATAGTCCAGTGATTTGAGCTCACAAAAAGTTTCTTTCAATAAATTGAACGTGTGGATGGATGTATGGCAGCGCAATAGTTGTGATATCAAACATCATCCACAACAACATCTTACAATTCTTCTTATTTTCGCGTCAGCCGTTTCTTCTTTTCGCTATTTGGCGCCAATTGGAGATACCAAGTGCAGCCAGGTCCTTCTCCACCTGATCTCTCCAACAAAGTGGTGGACTTCCTCTTCATCTGCTTTCCACGGCTGAATCGAAAACCTTCAAAACTAGATTGTTCTCTTCCATCCGAATGACATGACCTAACGAGGGCGGGCGCTGTCTTTTAATTGGTTGAACTATAACAATCATTACATCGACTGCGGTATTCACTGTTGCCAATGCGCTAAGGACCATAAATCTTCTGCAAAACTTTTCGCTGGAACACACCTTGGGCCGATTCATCAAATGATAACATTGCCCGTGCCTCCGCACCATATAACAGGAAGGGAATGATGATGGACTTGTAGGATTTGGTCTTTCGTCGAAAGAGAACTTTACCTCTTAATTGCCTCTTCAGTCCGAAGTAGCACCTGTTGGCAAGAGTGATAGCTATGAAAAAACCAACTTCGAAAAAATGATTGCCTCATTGCAAATCACACGTCTCAAAAGAACACCTCTCATAACTCAGCACAGCCAGCTTAAGAAGTTATCCTGCCAAATAGCTTGAATAGCCGCTAACCACTTCCCGCAATATGTCAGTCCGCCAGTTATTTTGGAAATCTCTTCAGTTCGTCAATCAACTGTACTTACCTACAGATACACCTACTGACACATATACTCATGCATACATACCTTCCTTCGCTAACCTATGAAACAGTTATTTAGCGGCCGGCGTTGGAAAGCTACATGTACAGTTGGCTTGTAGTTGTTGCCATCGGTTTGCGGTTGAAATTGTTGGGGTTCCTACGTTATTTGCGTGTCTATGGTTGGGGAAGGTCATTAAGTGCGTTATGTGGCTGGTTAACTGCTTTAATTGAAATTAATAACGCGGCGTTGAAAATGTTTGAGAATTGCTTCAATTAAGCAGAAAATTTTACCTCAAACAACGATAGGCAATACTGTTTTCATTGCGTAAATTGTGAATAGTTAATGTTTTCAATGTTTGTTTGTGTTTAGTTTTTTTATAAAATAAAAAAAATCGAAAAAGCTGTCACTTGATTAAGGTTTAGCTGTAAATTGAATATAAATATATAGAATATTTAAAATACTGAAACGGATATAAAGTAGTGAAAATTATGGTAGAGCAATTGGCCGTTGCGAATATCAACCGTATTAATTTTAATACGAGTTAATAAAAACCAAATATTTGTCATGGAAATCGAGTTAATAAAAACCAAATATTTGTCATGGAAATCGTTTTAGTGTTTTCTAAAATATTCTTCATTCAGATCTATACACCGTTGTATGTTAATGCACAGCGAAAGTTGTAAAATGCTCGTGTGAAAATGTTCGCACTTCAGTTCCATTTTTGGCCGAGGTGAATATTTCAAGTTACTCTAAGCGGCACAAATAGTGGTCATGTGTCAAAACGTTCTTAGTATATATAACATAAAATATATCAAATTTTATGGTAAAACTGTAAAATTATGTACAAGCTTGGAAGAAATCTTACCTTACTTAACGATGTTTCAGAGAAAGAAATCTTACTTAACGATCTTTCAGTGTGGGCGATTTGCCGTATATCGTTTCTGATGTAATGCTGTAGCAAGCTTGGGGAGTGAAATTAAATAGTATAATATAACATAGTATATTATATGAAATATATTTTCTGCATAAAGAAATAAGGGGAACAGTTCTAACATCGAATACTTAATACTGTTTGTCGTCAAATAAACTGTCCGGATACTAGCAACTTTCTCGCACCCCTTATGTTACAGCTGCCTTTGATTCGCCATTTATCAGCTCACAATACTTGTGCGTTGGTGTTTTGACACAAAATTTATATGCAAAAGACACACAAACGTTGAGTTGAATTAAACCAGAGAGTACGCGGACACCTCTTTGAGTGGCATAACCGCTAGCTTAAATAATACCAAGTGATGTTCGATACATTTTAGATCAGTGTGGATGTCTCAAATGATAAATTGCTCTCAATAATGAAAAGGAAAGAATTTTCTAAAACTAAGATTTAAAAAAAATGATGAACAATGAATCAAAAACGTGATAGCATAGGATTGCAACGCAAGTGCGGTCAGTTTCTTTGAAGAACTTCTATAGTTTGTTCGATTCGCTACTCTCCAACGCTTGACGAGTCGTATATAGCTTAAGTAGCTCAAGATGGATAAGAAAAGGTAAAAAGCTGTTTGCTACTAATAAAATAAATAGCTTTGCGCAGACGATGCATAACACTCGAACAGTAATCCTTGTTGATAGTTTGGACAGTCGGAATTAATTCCTAGTGCACGACCACCATATTCGAGGAAACAATCAACATATCCTTGATTTTTGACCATCTTTGAAGTGGTTTTTAACCAGTAAGAGAACGCTCTTTGACATAATGGTAGTCGTCAAGCATTAGTTCACAGACAATAATGTGACTTGAATGACTTTGGAACCAATCGTACATTCATGTTTCTAAGAAGCAAATAATCCTTCAAAATGATTTTTACCGATTCTTCCGATACTCCAAAGGTGCCAGTAAAATCTTTGACTGTTTATCGTCGATTCTTAAACACAAATTCCTTTATATTATTGACGTATTGATCATCAGTTGATGTTGATGGCCGTTTAAGGTATATGACATTTGTAGTTTATACATATAAAAATTTACTTAGAAGTGGGTGTTCCTCTATTTATAAGCGTTAGTAATTACTGTGAAAAAATAATAGTACGGATATAATTACTTGAAAAAGTATATAAAATTTTGTTTAGCTGAGATTGACAAAAGTCTACCGTGAAACAACTTTTACACCATTTTCGAATTTGATAATATCCTTTTGATTCTCGCTCTTAATTCCCAGTTATTATCGTATTCCTGAAATCTCTCTTTAATTAATTTGTCATTCTAGTATGCTACTTACTGACATGAGATTTTTTTTATGTTAAATGTATTTAAATATCAGTTTTAGTTTTTCTTTAATATTATCCTTTATTTGTATCATTATTTATATGTTTATTAAATATATGTATATTTCGAACAGTATA
>NW_017534406.1:4344247-4384278 GCF_001853355.1 Bactrocera latifrons
AAAAAAAAAAAAAAACAAAAAAAAATGTGATAACCCCATTGGTGCAGAATGACCACCTTATTTTGACTATAGCATAATAAATATTGTATTATTTATATGGTATTGTGATTAAAAAATATGAAAATTTAGCAGATTGTTCAAAAACTTAAACTCGTATGCAAATAGTTAATTATTTTAAAAAAGGTTTTTACTTAGAAACCAAACTGGAATAACAATCAAATGTAATGACATATGATGGTACTCGGTATATGGTACTCTTACTTTTATTTACTTATGATATTATTTTTATGTACATATATATATATATATATATATATATATATATCTCATCTACTCTTATTTATTTAATATTTTTGATTTATTTTTTGAAAACATTGATTTGAACACAAATGTTTTCAATTGAAATATTACACAACAAAATTAATTATTTACAATCTGAGGCTAGAAGTACTATTTACTTTGTGACGTTACAGGGTGCGCCATTTTTTTATATGGGTTAATAAACACTAAATAACTTTGACTCTTTTTAAACATATTTGACATGATTTTATTTATTTTGACATGACTTTGATGCTGGTCATAAGGACCATGAATGAAGTGCCTCTTCCCGAAGTGTGGAAATTTCGCATATTAACGGCATCAGACCAAATGAAATCAGTATCCTTGTTTATCAAATATATTTTTAATTCTAACTTTTGAGTTGAAAAGTCTTTCTCACCGCCAGACTATATAATATTTTTCCAAATTTATCAAAATTAATAATTTGATTTATTCAACTGCTTCAGAGTATATGAAATTCTAAAACTTGTTCAAATTAGGTTAAATCTCCGAAAGTACAGCCTTTGGCTGGATAAAATTCAGGACAATTCTGGTAACGCGGAGACGGCTGTTATGGGAATTGCGTACTAAATGGATAGATCACCTGAAAAAGTTTTGGACTACTGTCAAAGCTTCGTCCAATCCGAAGAGAAATGATGACCATGTTGAAATCCGATTGAGAGGCTATGTCACTTCAGATCCGAAGAAGTGCGTGATTCATTTTAGTCGGAAATTTACACTGTACCCCGCGGTAGACAAAGCCAAACGTTGCGTTACTCGAAGGCTGCGGAAAATGCCAAAAGACTGCGCAGCTCTTACTTTCACCTATGAGGAGGTTCAGAGTGTCATCGACAAGGCAAAATCTTCCAAATGCATTGACCCTGCTGGAATTAACATGCTGATTCTAAAGCTCATAGGTACGACGGGAGAAGCTTCTTTAAGAGAGTTCTCAACCTGTCGCTGACCACTCTTCACTCCCGATGCGGAAAATCGTAAGCATAGTCTCACTACTGAAATCTGGGAAATGGAAGTCCTATCCTCTGATAACTCTCCTTTCCCCAGTAGTGAAACACTTGAGGTCCTGCTACTCCGACCGGCATGGCTTACGAAAAGTCCACAGCACCACCACAGCACTTAGCGTCATAAACGCCCAGATAGTTCATGGTCTCAATCAAAGACCACACCGGGGATGATCCTCCTACCTTTGGACTTGTTAAAAGCCTTTGACACAGTCAATCATACAACGCTTCTTGAGGATATTGAAAAATCTACGCTCCTTCCAGGGTTTATGTACTACCACAATGGTCAATAAGCATCTGTATTGTTTCGAAGTAAAACCTCTAAATTAAGAAGAATTACCAACAGACCTTAATATTACAGTCGACGGCGTTAAAATTCCGACTGTCAATAACGCTAAGATTCTCCTCAAATGACCGCTATTTTTGCCAAAGCACAGAGCCTCAACAAAGTCCTCAAGTCATCAGCCCATGAGAGAGCTCGAGTTGCCGCGAGAATCTAGAGGTAGATTGGTTCTGGATACTGTAGCAGGTTAAACTCCAAATCTTTACCTTCCAAACGTGAACTAGATTACCGTTACAACAACTACAACAGTACATTAAATTCCCTCAATGTGCATTTTTTATTTGTTAAAATGGATATAACCCCTAAAAAGATGGCGGACCCTGTTTAATGTTTAAAATATTTCAAATAATAATAAATAAATACAATGACAGTTTCTTTAAGTTTAGCGCTGTTAGTCACAACAAAAATCTCATAGGCTTTGTTTTTTTATAAAGAGAACCAAAATTTGTTATAAGTCGAAAAATAATAAACTAATTTCAAAACTTTATGCATCGAATCTAACTAATATACATACATATTTCCTTTTTATACCAATTTTTATTTTTATTTTAGGTTTTTCTTATTTTTCAGGTTTCCATTGACATATTATTCCATTATAAACATGTTAACAAACTTTGTCCGAATTACCATAATTTACATATTTTCATTTTTATTTTTATTTTGTTAATATTTTCATTTTTATTTTATATTTTTTCATATATGTTAGTATTTTAGAATATGTATGCATTTGGTAAAAATTCATCATATTCAACGATTGACAATGTTTTATTGTTTATATTTTGCTTGACTGCATCGCACTGCTTTGCTATATGCCGTTATTTGTATGATGAGATGCCCGAACACCTCTGTACTAATATTTATCTGCACTATAATTGCTTTAAATCTCTTGTTATGTTTTCGTTTATTTCTATGTTCTCCATTTATTTCTATGTATGCATTACATATCTATGTAGCAATTTGATTTTTCTAATAATGGCACATATTTTTATTGTATTCCAACATTTCTTTAGTTTGTCCTTTTTTGTATGCAACTTACTTAAATATAACTTTAATTAGGAAAAAATAATATCAGCTACCTATATATAAGCATACAGACAATTAGAACCTAGGAAGCTGGAAATGTAGGGTTTTTGTTGGCCAACACAATTTATCTCAAGTCTATACTATAAAAGCAGAAAGCTTAAATTACCCTCCGCCAATGCCTAACTTCAGGTAAAAAGTCTCAAATATTGCTATGCAGATTGATATTAAGCTTAATTAGAGGCTAACATTGAATGAAGAAGGCCTTAATGTGTGGCTTAATATTCAGAAGATCGTTAGTACAAGCTGGAGATTTAAACCAAAAAATAATTGTCTTCATATACATCATCAATGTGGTATGTACCTTTTGTAGAGTTATTCAGTGTAGTAGCCGGTCACATTATAGGTTATATAACCAAACAAGAATCATAACCATCTCTTATATATTCATATACGCCAAGTATCAGTAGGTTGAGCAATTTCAACTCCTTAGATTTGGAAATCAGAGCAATTATTGCCATTTCAAAGAAATTACTAGTCCTGATTTTGTCCAATTGCGCTTAGACCTTAAGATATTTTTCTATGTGAGCTGAGCCTACAGCAGATGCTGTTAGACTAGGCTTTCCTCTAGACGTGAATGGAGGAAAGATACTGAACTTTCTGATACTGGAAGGAACTCATTATCTCAATACATTTTACATTGAAGTGTTTCAAATACTTTGTGATCTGCATAGAATTAAGTCGGGTGTGAAATATTAAAGCCCACCGTCAGCAAACTAATTGCTAAAGACATCAGTGTCTCTTCAGACCTAGAAAATCAAAACCATACCAGTTATTCAACATGTGACAAATCTTGAAAAAACCCGTGGAAAGAGGAACGAACCACATCCCTCTTCGTCGATTTCAAAGCTGCTTTTGACGTGCTGTCGATCTGCCTTTATGCCACTATGTCTTAGTTTGGTATCCCCGCAAAACTCATACGGATGTGTAGACTGATGTTGAGTAATACCAAAAGCTTCGTTAGGATCAGGGAGGATCTCTCCGAGCCGTTCGATACCAAATGAGGTTTCAGACAGGCGACTTCTTATCGCGAGACTTCTTCAATCTTCTGCTGGAGAAACCGCGCCGTTAGTTCTGAATTCTCCAGACTGCATAATAACCGCGTATGCGGTGTCTACCCCAATAAAGAAGAAGAACCGTAAAACCCTAAGTTCTTATATATGAATGGGTTACTACGCTTTTCTAATGGAAAATACGAATCGTGAGAGACCCCATGCGCACCGAAGACGCTGTTACTGCTGTTGAACAGTGTATCGTATGAGTCCATCCACCAATGCACGAAACAATTGGAGCTAGACCCAACCAATTAACGGAAAATTTTGATATTTGCGGTTTGTAGCCAAACGACCATCAAGCTCGTCGCACGTGCGATAAATAGACCCTAAAGAGACTGGCCACAGATCCTGATTTTCACCATAAAGTTTTCTTCAGCATTGAAACTCACTTTGAGTTGAATGGGTGATGAGAATCCACAAGACATTGTCACAGCAATGGCCGTTACATTCTCAAGAGGCAATGATTGGTCCATATTGTTTCAAAAATGAAGTCGACTATAAAGTTACACTCAATGAGGAACACTATACAATCTGGTTTAATAACTTTTTCCTGCCGGAATTGAGGCATTTTGATGTAGACGAATTTTGTTTAAAATCGTGTGATTTAGCACCGCTGGACTAGTTGTTTTGGGATTATGTGAAGTCGCTTGCCTGCGCAGATAAGCCCGCGACGATAGACATATTAGAAGAAAATAATCGGTCCTGCTTTATCGCAGGACACCACTTAAATTTTTTTGAATCATTTTGATCACACTTCTCTTGCAAACAACTTAATTTTGTAATGGAGATAAAGCTCTCTAGAAATTTTGAAATAAAATTAAAACACCAACTGCAATTATATAACACTCACTCAAAACAAATTGTCCGCTATACAAAAGATGAAGTAAAAATAAAAATTGTTAAATTACAAAAACAACATGTACAAATTATAGCAGGACAAAGTGCTTAAAAGGATAAGAAATGTCTTAATGCCACACAAGCGAGCTGAAAGGCAAATGAACAGCAAATTAAAATAAGGCGAAGTGAGATGAAATGAATGATTGTATGGACAACATGTAAATTCAAAGCAATTCTGTAAGGATTAAGTATGTATTTACAACTACAACAATAAGATGAATGTAAAAGCGAAATGAATAAGTGTATATCAATTTGAATTAAATGCATTCACTCTTGCTTGTCGTATTGAAGACGAAGGTGAAAATGTGTTGACAACGACTGAAAGTGCGGAAATATGGTCGAGAGCAGAGTTGCCATAGGAGTAAAAATTTTAGTTGAACAGTATTCAAATGAAACTTTATATTGAGCATTATCAGTCGCCGTGCGGATGAAAATAATAAAATAAAACGAAAACCGTGGAGAGCAACTGGAACGTCTATGATTTTAACGTCGAGATATTAAATTGAAAGCATAGAAAATACAGCTTTTGCAAAAACTGAAGCCGCTCGACCTTCTTAAGCGACCGCGCTTTAATCTATGGGCTCTATAAAAGTTCCGGGAAATCTGATGTTTTCGACTCAAATGTGCAATAGAGTAGCTTGAAATGATTCAAGAGCTGCCACTTTATCCAGGAAAAGAACGGTTTGGAGTAGTTTTTGACCCGTTGGAATCATCGGTGAATATTTCTTCCAAAATGATGCTTGTGAGAAGGTAACCGTCAATGGACACCGTTATCTCACCATGATAACCGACTATTCGATGACTGAAATTGAAGCTCGTGATCTCGGCGCCATTTGGTTTCAAAAAGGCGGCGTTACTTTCCACACATCGCATCAATCAATGGATTTATTGAGAGAACACTTCGGTGAGCAGATAATTTCACGTTTTGGGCCAGTCGATTGGCCACAAAGATCGTGTGATATCACACAATTAGACTTTTTCCTGTGAGGAAATGTAAAGTCTAAAGTCTATGCGGACAATCCCACTTCGACTCAGGCTTTTGAGCAAAATACCTCACATGTCATTCGCCAGTTACCAGTCGAAATGCTCGAACGAGTCATCGAAAATTGGACTCAACGCATGGAACATCTGAGACGTAGCCGTGGCTAATATTTGAAAGAAATAATCTTCGAAAAAGAAAATTCAAAATAATGTTCTTTTGAATAATACTAAATTTTCCTCATGAAATGTGAAGTGTCTGTGTTTTTTCTTTAAAACAGTAGGGCACCTTGAAATTGATAATCCTTGTATGATAGTCAATTTTCCAGATCAGTTGAGGGCTCAGAGGATAGAGGATGCCCTAAAAATCTAGACTCCATGATATCATATGAACACAAGAGTTTCGGTTAGAATTGTGATTTGGGCCTTAAGAAGCTCATAGAAGCTTTAACAGACAACTTTTAGTCAGACTTGGGTATTTAACCGGTTATTTAACCGATACATGTCTTACATAGTATGTATTCAGCTAACAACAACAAAAGTGTATGTAAATATCGGAACTTCTTTCAATTTCAATGAAAGGGCAACTCGGCAGCATACTCCGGTGCTAGCTGCACAGTATTATTGCTCCACTACGCAATATTTGTATTTCAGTATGTGTGTGTGTGTGTATTACGTTTTGCAATTAAACTCATTATTTGAATGCAACATGGAAACGGATACAAGAAATTACGCGACAACAATACTAATGGACAAGCGATAACGAGAGCAGCAACTGCACCATAACAACAACAACAAAATCAAGAGAAAGTAGTTGCTGTAGAGCAGTTTTGTGATTGATGATAGATTAAACAATTGCACATCTCGTACACATTTAAAATCAACTACGAGTTCCATTGAAAGCTTCATCACGCCATTGTCTTTGCAGTTTCTGGATGGCGCAGGGTTGCAATCATGCATTTGCGTGCAGCTGAAGAAGGACGATATTTAATTTTGACAGTTGTGAAGCGAGTGAAGCGTGTCGCTCTATAAAATTAATTTGTGGTCATTTATGTGGTAATTTAATTTGATTTGATTTACTGTTATATCATGGAATTAGAAATAGGTTAAGTGGCTAAATTGGATATTTTACATCTCGCAGGCGAGCGACCCAACGAAACTGCTTTATTGCTGTCTTTAAACAAATACTAAATAAATTTGATGTATGCTGCACGATTTTGAATATCGATGCAATTAAAAATGGAATTAATTTTAATTTATCAAATATGTCAAAATAATACAGTGTACAATATCATCACTGCTACGCCAACAAAATGGTCTAGAGGATGGACATACTACTATGAGCAGAAAATAGTAAGACTTTGTTCATTATTTTAAAATTCTCAATTTGTTCCTAAAAAATCTATGTCGTCCCCTTCAAAGAAATCCGCTTTGATCCCATCACACTTGTGCCCACGATTTTTCCAATCCTCAAGGCAGTTTTTAAGTCAATTTCCGGAATAGCCTTCAATGAGAGTAGCGATTCACGTTTAATGTCTTCTGTTGAGTCAAACCGGTTTCCCCGGAATGGTCGTTTGATTTTGTGGAACAGCCACAAGCCACACCGAACTAAATCAGGCGAAAACAGTGATTGTAACACAATATTAGTTGAAATTTTTACGAAAAAACTCACGAAGAATCAATGCTGTATGCAACGATGCATTATCGCGATGGCAAAAAAAAAAAAAAATAGTTGTCGGCTCATAATTCGAGCCTTTTTTTACAAACAGCTTCACGCAAATGACGCATAACGCTCATATAACCTTGATACCTGACCTGCTTTCATGTGGTTTTTCGGCTTCAGTTCACTTTCAACACAATATTCGGCCGACTGATCGTCTGTATATTTCCGGCTCGTAAGTATAGATCCAAGACTCATCGCCAGTAATAATACCTTTTATGACATTCTGGTTGTCGAAAAGCATTGTTTCACGGACCTTAACGTTATGCTGGTTCTTCCAAATAATTAGTGATTTTGGAACCAATCGTGCTTTTCTCGGTCCCAAATGATTTTTCAAAATGGTTTTCACTGCTTCTTCCCATATTCTAAGGATGTCAGTTATATCTCTGAATGTTAATCGTCGATTCTCGAGCAACAATTCCTTTATTTTATCGACGTGTTGATCATCTGTTGATGGATGTCGGCCCTGGGCGTGGTTCGTCATCAACGCGTTCTCGACGCTCTTTGAGGCATTTGTACCAATCAAATACAATTGCTGGCTACAAACAATTGTCACCGAAGGTCTTTTCCAATATTCTGTACGTTTCGGTAATAGAAATTTGATTTCGCACACACAATTGAATGGAAATTCTTCGTTGAATAATTTCACTCATCGTAAAAATCGCCGAATGAACTTTATGTCCTTCAGAAAGACAACATTAAAAAGAACTTTGTATGTTATAAACTTTGAAGTGAGATTCCTCTCATAAGACTCCTTGTAGGAAATCATTGTGCGGACAAAGTAATGAAAACATTGAGGCACAAACTTTTATAAGCTTGCTAGGAGTTGAATACTAAGGCAATACTGCAATCTCCGGTGAAATTGTTCGAGTTGGATTACCATAGCATATAGCCGAAATAAAAACTGATGGATCGGAGCCAAGAGTTTGCGTGCAAACCTTTTTCACTTGACGAAATATCTTTACCAAATTTGGCATAGGTTATGTCCAAAGCAATTTATCAATCTCCGAAGAAATCATACGAATCGAATTACAATAACATAATATTGTGTTATGTCCCCGACCTGACGCATAGATGGTGCTGCTGTAATTAAATCCATATGATTTTTAATAACCTTAACTATTCTTGCAAAGGGGCGTGCATAAACAGCTGTCGGATCTTTAATTTGTGAATTATATCATTCTGTCTGAAGCAACTCTTGTTATTGTGAAGAGAGGATAAAAACTAAACTCCTGTTTTGATAAAATATTGCTTTCTGAAAAAATACAGTTGAAGCAAATACATGCCTTGATGACGAGTTTGCGGTTGCCTCCCGGGAAAATTAACCATCACGAATTGGTATGCGAAATTTAGACGCGGTGAAATGAGCATAGAAGATAGTGAACGCAGTGGGGGCCCAAAATATCTTTTTGTTGACGAGAACATGACCATAAAGTGAAGTTGTTCAAAATAGCAGTCAGTCTAAAGATTTCAACTGAAGATGTACATCACAACATTCAAGAATATTTGGGTATGAAAAAGCTCTATGCAAAGTGGATGCCACGCGAGCTCACTTTTAGCAAAAAACAATGACGAGTTGATGATTCGGAGCTGTGTTTGGAGATGTTCAAGCGTAATAAATCCAAGTTTTTGCGTCGATATATGACAATGGATGAAACATGACTCCATGATTTCACTCCGAAGTCCAATCGACAGTCATTCGACTAGACTGCATACTGTGAACCCGCTCGAAAGGATGAAAAAAGTAACAATCGGATGGCAAGATTATGACTTCAGTATTCAGAAAAAGGCGAATATAGCTTTATTCGTCGTTTGAAGGACAAAATAGTCTAAAGTGGAATTTTTCGCATACAAAACAGTGATTTCTACATCCACCGTATGATTCAGAACTGGCCCCAGCGACTATTTTTTGTCCTCAGACCTCAATGGAATGCTCGCTGGATAGGAATTTTCTTGCAATGATGAGGTGATCTCCAAAATTGTGACCCATTTTGAAGCGAAAGACGAATCATACTACAAAAATGGTTTCGAAAAATTGGAGGATCGCTATAATCAATGTATCTCCTTTCAAAGGAACTATGTTGAATAATAAAAACGAATTTTGCCAAACAAATGAGTTTTACTATGGTAGGCCAGATACTTTTCAATTGATATGTTAAAGTGGTAAAGTACCTGGAAGTGTGGACAATGACAGCGAGAGTAGAAATAAACTACTACGGCTTCGAAATTACTGAAGGATTTAGTGAATCGCTTTATACAGCTTATAGAGATTTTCATAGCGTTGGAAAAAAGAAAAGTTTTAAAATATTGTGTATGGGGCGTGACATCAGTCGATATTTCGAATTGACATTAACTAGCGACCTAAAACTGTCTTGTTATTGTAGCCTTCTTACTCTATATTAAATAGAACGGCTAAAACATAATACCGAAGAGATCACAGATGAACCTTTGATATTCCAAAAAGTCATGCAAGAAACTGTACTTAGACCTTCGTCTTTAACTATTTACCATATTAAATACGAAAATTTTGTAAATTTAACTTCTTCCAACATTTTCCGCTACCCGCATATCCGCACCAACCCAAAAACAACAATTTAAACAACCAATTGAATTCAATTGCCTTGCATAAGTACTGAAGCGCAATTGCCGCCTTGCCTTGTGGCGATAAAGCAAACATGTTGCCACACAACACCAACACCGACAACAACACCGAATTTAAATTGAAACAAGTTTCACCACAGACGTTGGCAAATACTCAGCTTACTTTGAAACATTTGCCACAAACATGCTCAAATACGAGTATCTACGCACTACAGCCAGCCGGGGGAACTACTCATACCCAGGCTCGCTAAAACTTCTTACGCGCCACATAAAAAATCTCCGGATATTTACAGTAACATCAACAGCTGCTGAAAAGTAGGTAGTAGGCAATTCAGCGTCGCAATGAAGAACTTTAATGTTGCCAGAAATTCTACGAAGTCCAAGCACATACCTGGCAATGTGGCATGTGTGTTGTCTACTTTTATATGTGCAACACTGGCTCAAAAATGATGCCTCGCAAAGGGGTTGCAACAAATCTGGCATATTTTTCATTTAATAAATATGTCTACATAATTACTTGCCTGCCACTTGTTTAATTTACTTGTTACTCCTCAAGTATGAAACTCGGCGCTTACACGCTTACATATGCACACGCCTAACGGTGTATGTAAAATTTACCTCCGGTGGCATGTAATCGTGTGTTTTGCACTTTAAACGGGAAAGTAGCACAAAACAATTACGGCGGTAACAACAACCGCAATTATTATGACACCAACAACAACAAAAACAAGTGTAAGTGTAATAACAACAATGCCAATAACAATAACCATAATAATTACAGGATACCCAATTGAAATGAGCCGTTAAACGAAACGAATAACGAGTGCCTACTTAAGTGCACTCATTCACATACATGTATGTATATATGTAGGTGAGTATATGCTAGTATCGGCAGTGTGTTTCAGAAAGTTTCTCATATTTTGGAAAAGGGAACGTGGTGGCTGTACTTATGCTCTGGCGTTGTTCAACAATATGTTTCAATAGCTGAGCATGAGCATATAATATGTATGTACATAAATATATAAAAAAGGGTGTCTGATTTTAGACAAATTGAATTTGTTTGCAAACACCCCTGAATGTTCAATGCTTTTTGATAAAAAGCTGCATATTTTCATTTTAAACCGTGAAAAGTAAAGTCATTTAATTTCTAAATATATTTTACAAGAAATTTTCAGATCCTTTTCAATAAAGCATTTATCTCGAAAACAAATTAATTAACTACATCGAAAAAGTGATATTCGAATAAAAAATTTGCCGTACTACAAAAACTGTGTTAAGGATTTCTTTTATACAAGCATTCCTTCAAAAGTTATATGCCGTTAAGTTATGCCTCAAATATACTCTATTCATAAGGTACAACATGTCGTATGAGCAACACAGAGTGTATACTAAATTGTGAATGCTTAGGTCTTTCGATAAATGGCTTTAACTACGTATAACTTTTTAAATAATGTTTTCTGAAAAAAATCATTCGGTCGGCCGTAATACCATAGCATAAAATAATCTTAGCTTGATTTTGACCGTTAAGTTTGTATGGCAGCTATATGCTATAGTGGTCCAAACTGAACAATTTCTTCGGAGATTATAACATTGCCAATGGTAATGGAATAATTTATGCCAAGTTACGGCGAAACATCATGTCAAATATCAAATTGTCTATACAACTTTATGGAAGCTATATCCTGTAGTGGTCCGATAGCGGCGATTCCAATAAATAAGTAGCCCCTTGCGAAACAAAGGATGTGTGCGAAATTCCAGGTCTATATCTTCCTCACTCATGCACTGGTGCTACACAGCTATTGTAAGATCAATTCTGCTCCACGGTGGAGTAGTGTGGAAATCTACCTACCGTAAGCCAATGGAAAGGCTTCAGAGTTTCGTTGCGCTATGCATAACGAGAGCTTTAAGAACAAATCCAACAGCGGCTCTTGAATTGTTACTAAACCTGCCACCTATAGATGTCTTCGCTGAAAACTTCGCAGTAAATTGAAGTACAGAATCTCCGGGCATAGCTCGTTGGGTAATGACGGTTTGGCAAACACCGACTACATCGTCCCACTATTCATCTGGGAAATGTTCATAGCATAGAAAATAATAGTTGGCGTAAAGGTATATTAGCTACGCGTAACACTAAAAATGTATACGGATGGTTTGAAAATGAAAGCCGCGGAGCTGCCCTCTAATGCAGCTGATGCGAATTTCAGAGTCAACATCTTCGTAGACAGCCAACTAGTAATCAAGGCAACAACCTAGTATCGTATATCGACCAGAAGTGTCTTGGGAAGAAAGACAGAGTGGAAAGTGTGACCAGAAGTAAGCAACTTTACTTCTACTGGGTACCAGGTCACAAAGGCTTCGAACACAATGAAAGAGTGAACGAGATTGAATAAATAAGAATCGTGTACAGTTAAAACATGAAAACGTGATCAACATTGAGAAACCCACTCATTGTCTATATGACGATCGGGACAAAAACAAGGTAAAGAATATCAGAAGCCGATAGAACGAGCTACGTGGGTGCAAAACTGCAAAACGGTAGATCGAAAGTACATCAAGTTCATAGTCGCACTCGATAGAATAGACTGTAGGAACATGATGGGAATATTCACTGTCTGATGGTGACACGCCCGCACAATAGGACTAATAGGTCGAGAAGACTTCAAAAAATATCTAGAGTTAGGCACCAGGGGAAAAATGGAGCATCTCTTGTGCACTTGTCCTGCATTGGCAAGACTATGCTGTAAGCATCTGGAATTCCCACGCTATGATATTCTGGAAGAGGTATCGATAGTGAGGCTACAGAGTTTGTTGAAGTTCGCGTCAAGCGTAGACATCCTAAAGTATTATTACTCCTCATGGACCTAGTAACTGAACTCCGTCTAATATCGCAAAGAACCGAAACTGGTCTATGCTTGGCTCATATGCCTACAAGATTCACCTAATCTTACCTAATTGAATTCATCATCGCCTAGTTTTTGATTAACATTGACGTAACTACACTAACTTGATAATAACAGTTTAATAGTCAAGATTTCAAGACCTTTACGAGTACACGACAACTAAACTATTAAAAGTATACTTTAGAGATTTAACATCAAAAAATGCTGCCCCTATTGCTAATGGTGGTAATACTTCATATAAGCACAAGGCTTGTATGGAAAGATATGCGATGGGAAAATTTTATTAATTAAGCAATGGAGCTTCCGGTTTTACTCAATAAAAAATATACCGATTCTCGGCCGATTATGTAAAAAATATATACAAATTAGAGTTTGGCACATGTGGAGTCGACATTTTGTTTCGTCTTCAATTTGAGCACTCGGAACTCCAGCTGAATTTATTATTAGTGCAATAAGTGCAAATAATTGTCCAATATTTCAAAGAAAACTGCCCAAAACTCAGGAATCTTCCGCAAATTTTAAAACTGTCAACAACTTCAGTATCTTCAAGAAGTTTGTCAGCGAAATAAGCAAGTAGTCTTTGGAAGGAGAGAGCAAAAGCGAAAAAGAAGCGTTAACATATCCTTACACATGTGGCACGTGCTCGAATACCGTCGGCAGGCTATCATTGCAGAGTTTGTGAGAAACTCACTTGCTGATGCACGCTTGTGGTAGTATGTGTATGTGTACGTAAAACAGCGAAGCACCCTTTGCGGCGCAACAATGGCCATGTTGTAATTGAAAGCACTTGTGACGTTCTAGTTGTTGTTGTATTTATGCACTATACGTTTTTTGTTGTACTATAGTAATTTGTAATTTGTACTTGTTATCGGTCGCAGTTGGAACGCGTCGCCAAGTACATATTTACACACATACAAGCGCCTATGTAGGCATATGCTGCTTTGTGCATATTTTTGGGTAATTTTGTCTATTGTTCAACATATTTCTTCGTTACTTGTTTTATGCTGCTGCTGTGGAAGCTGCAAACGTTCTGCCATGGACTACTTCTATTGGTCTTGTACTCCACTGTCATCAGCATCATTATCAGCGTTGCCTTTTCATCATCATTATGCGGCATCTTTTTGGTTGTTTCACTTATGTCATGCTTTGTTCGAAATTTTTATGGGCGTGTTTTGTCAATTTAGTGTTTTCGGTGAGGATGTAGTGCCACTACATGCATATGGTAAATTTGTCGTATACATGTGTATGTACACATATGTGCGTCAGCATTACAACTTCCTTGTTGCTGCTGTTATTAGTGGAGTTTTCAGAGTATTATGTCTTTTTTGTAGTTGTAATTTATTTGTTGAAATTTATATGGTTCAAGGCATTAGGTTTATGTAATTTTTTTTTTGATAATTTTTGGTGTTGTTGAAAAGTTTTAATCCCGCTGTATTCATCGCCCTAATTATTTTATTTTTGGATTTCATTTTAGCTTGACTGTCTTCTTTATAACCAAATTAATTAAACTTAAGAAAAAAATTTTTTTTTTTTTAATTTGAATTTCATAAATTTTCGCAGTTCCTTTAGCGTATTTAAGAAAATATTGTTCTAAGATATGAATACTTGATATCACCGAAAAGCTAATATGCCTGTGTAAGCTGACTTTGAGCAATACCAAGAGCTCCGTCAGGATTGGGAGGGACTTCTCCAAGCAGTTCAATACCAAAGAAGGTTTTAAACAAGGCGACGCCCTATCATGCGGCTTCTTCAATCTGCTGCTGGAGAAAATAATTCGAGCTGCAGAACTAAATACAGAAGGTTACATATTCTATAAGATTAAATAGCTGCTGGCGTACGCCCATGATATTGATATTATTAGCCCCAACAAAAGTCAACGTATGAAAGGCGAAATATGTCTCATCAAAGAAAAAGTCGTTGACCTCGCGATTAGGCTCCCACATCACTGTTGACAGTCAGAACTTCGAAATTGTAGATAATTTCGTCCATCTTGGAACCAGCATCAACACCAACAACATGGTCAGACTCGAAACCCAATTCAGAACAACTCTTGTCAACAGGTGCTACATCGGACTGAGTAGGCAATTGAAAAGTAAATTCCTCTTTCGACGAATAAAGAACAAACTCTATAAGTCCATCCTTAATCTCTACTACCATATAGCACGGAGTCATGAACAATGACAGCATTTGATAAGTCGTACTAAGCAGTGTTCGAGAGAAAGGTTTTGCGGAAGATTTGTGATCCTTTGCGCATTCACAACGGCAAACACCGCAGTCGAAGGTCGACATTGACACAGTTCAGCAAATCAAGAGATAGGTCACGTTGTCCGAATGGAAGAGAACTACAGCTTGGAGGTTCTCGATTCAGTATTCGCCGATGGAAACAAAGAAGTTCAAGACCTCCTCTCCGTTGCCAAAGGAAAAACGTAAGCGGTGTCTACGTCAATAAATAAGAAGAAGAATTAACTTTTAATAATAATTTTTCGAAAGAAGCTCATGCAGCATAGAACATACATACCTCGGAGCGCACGAAAAAAAAGCAACTGGTACACAAGTTACTTGAAAATCAGCAAAAGGTTGGAAGAAGTCTGAAGATTGCTTTTAATATTTATTTTTAACACTCTAGGAAATGTAGACAATTTTATTTTTTGGCAGTTCTGAGATAAATTTCGTTTCCCTCTCTTTGGAAATGTATAAAAATGAACTCAATAGGGTACTATTTAATGTCGATAGTCTAGTTAAATTGCACCAAAAACCGCTGGGGTGATTTAAAAGAAGTTCTCTTTAAAATTATTGCACTGCATCATCCTGCTGCTCTAGTAATTAACAATAAAACAAGCTGAAATATCTAGACACTGCGTCAAGTTGATTAAGAGAATAAAGTTTCGTGTGAGTAGACTAGCAGCACTTCAATCGTAACTTGAACCGACAGTTCCCCACAGCCATTTCGCTTCATACGAGTTTCACTCGGTGTATTTATCATTGAGTTAAGAGTTTAAGCGCATACATATGTTTGTCTGGTATATATGAATATGTTTGAGTGTATTATTATCATTACAAAATAATTAGTTTCACGCTGTGTGTTAATTTCTAACTGAGAGGATATGTATGAGAAAATCATACATTTAGCGAGATAGAGTTGTGAAATTGAAAAGCGCTTGTCTGAGATGTTTTTTTGTATCTTAATTCGAAAACCGCGGAGAAAATATTGGAAAAGGTTGTCATATTTTATCTCAAATCGGTATTGTTTCTACTCCGTTTAGGTCGACTTTCAAAAAACTAGTTAAAATGAAGGATAATTTCACAATTATAAAGATATCAGTTACAACAATGTGAATGAAATTTGTAATTGAGAGCTCCCAAGAAACCGGAGTAGGGTTAAAACTTTAAACCAATGTCGATTATAGTACTGGGCAAGAAAGGAGTGTGGTTTCAAGGTAGCAATATACATAAGTAGTTTCGTAAGAAATAATCTATCAGTTGTTCCTAGTAAAATAACGGAGTCTCAATGACAATTACTTGACTTAATACTTAAGTATTTATATCCGTCTATCTGTGCCAGTTGTAATTTGCGTTAAAAGAGAGATATCTAAATATTCTATTATTCCTTGGAAACATTTTTATCCCCGAGATGGTATGTGGGAGCTTTATGGGAGTCGGTATCAAACTGAACCACTATCATTGAAGAATTACCAAGCTCATTGTACAGTTTTGATCCCGACTCCTATAAAGCTCCCATATGCCAACTCAGGGGAAGAATTGAAGTCTGTGGCTTATTAAGTTACGCCCTCTTTTAGGTGAAATCTCAAACCTTAGGACTTGGTTGATCGATTTCAACCAAATTAGGTGTGACATTCATTTCATATTTGTATAAAATGGACGAAATCGAACTTTTCTATTTATTATTACATTATTTTTTACTCACATAAATAAAAATAATTTGCAAAATTACTTCATTCTTTTATTCGAACTATTTTATTTATATATTTTATTTTAAATTTAAATTTTTACTTTTTTTTTGTTTTTGTTTCCTAATATCATTGTCACCACTATTTTGTACAGTAAGCAAGTAGTCTCATTGCTAGAAGTGTCAATGTTCGCTGCTAAACACAAACGCTGCTAAATAAAATGTTAATCAACAGTGATAGTAACAGCAACAATATGACTGCGCAGCTTTAAAAATGCGCAAGCGCTCTCTGCTACAATTATGAGAGAATATGCTTCGTACTCTGCTAATGCAATCTCCTTCTACGCGAACGCTTAGCTAAAAGGAACTATAAACAATGGCAGCGGAAATAGGAGGAGGCAACTGATGATATTCACTCTTAAGTATACTAACGACATCTATTGGCAGCTAGAAGCATCTTAGAGCGATCCGGTGGCTACTGAACTTTTTTGTTAATTTTATACATACATATGTTTATATACATATATATATATATAGGTACATGTATAGATGTAGACACATATCGAAGATAAGCACTAACGATATTTTAAAATAAGAATATGACATATACCAAATATTATATAAAAAAGTTCTAAGATATTAAAAAACTCTTGATTCATAGATATGGGATGTTTAGTGGAGGGCAACAGAAATAATGTGGCTGCGCAACTGTTAAACTTTTGCAAGCTGTAATAGTTATATGCGTAGCTATGTTTATGTCTACACATTCGTACACAGCTACACATAATTGCGTGAGAGCAGGGCCTACGCCGTATTTTAATGTAATTTTATTAATTTCAGTATTTTTCAACAGGACTTACCTCTGTCTCTTATACACATCTAGATGTGTATAAGAGACAGGCTATGTTTATGTCTACACATTCGTACACAGCTACACATAATTGCGTGAGAGCAGGGCCTACGCCGTATTTTAATGTAATTTTATTAATTTCAGTATTTTTCAACAGGACTTACCTCACTTAATGCTCTAAAGTGCACTTTGTTCCCCATATTGGTGCCCCTTCCTAATTCTAAACACATTTCATATTTATATTCCGGTAGTCCGCCGTATGCTCGTACTGCCACAAATCACTATAAATCCATACATATAATGCACCAATAATAACGCCCGATCACACTTTTCACTGTTAAACGATTAAAATCCCGCACTGCCCTAACTATCTTACTTATTTTACCAAAAATACTATAAATTGCAGCTTTGTTACCTAAAATAATTGCACTTTTCACCGAGCTGCAGCGAATTCCACCGACGCAAGCGAGAAACTAGGAAATGTACATTTGAAATGGCGTCGGAAATTAAGAAGGACTAATGACAACCAGCTGTTAAAAATGTAAGCGACATCTACAGACACTAAAGCACTTCAGTAACTAGCACAGGGTAGCATAAGTTTTTAAAAATTTCTGAAAACATGGTTATGTTAAAAAAATATTATTTCAAATGGTTTTCGTACGCTTTGCTTGTTATTTAGATTTAATGCAGCTAATAGCAATCACACTTATGCTTTTCCTGTAAAATAGCTAGATACGTTTTAATATGCTGACAGTTATCAGCAGATGGCACTTCACTATAGAAAATGTAATCCTCTGTGGGTAGTCTGATTGAAGAAGCATCAGCACAAACTAGCTGTCAGTTAAATTACCGGTTAGTTTGCCTTTAACGCTACCGGTTATTTCTGTTAATATTGTTTGACTTTCTTGAAGCCGAATTTCCATCTCCAACCGAAACTCTTGTGTACGGGTAAGTGATCGATGAAGCTTATAACAATCACTTTCAGTTATAAATATTCTAGCCTGATGGCTAATATACTACCCAATACAAAGAATATTGCCAACAGATGACATTATACTACAGAAAATGTCACCATCTGTTGGCTCTCTGATTGAAGAGAATTACTGCAAGCCAGCTATTGGTTAAATTAATTGTTTACTGATGAATAGCGCTACCAGATACTTCAATTAAAGTTTCTGTGAGTTACTTTAGGTCGAATTTCCAATCCAATCCGAAACTGTAGTGTACCAATATGTGGTTGGTCGCCACATTTTCTTGTAGAAGAAAGATCCCCGCAAACCAGCTATCAGTTAAACTAACGGTTAACTACCTAGCAGCACTAATAGATACATACATCTGTTAAAGTTTCTAAGATTTTCTTGAGTTCGAATTTACAATTCTACTCTAAACTCTTGAGTACATGTGGGATCGTATCGCTTCCTATACAAAATCCTTATAGTTTCAGGTTTATGTTGCCATATAAGGCTTTCTACAAATGGAAATTGAAATTATGTTAAGGAAAACTTTGTGTGAAGTTCAGTAGGTGCCAAATAAAAGTGTATGTGTATAAAATTGCTATTAGATAATTATAAATAATATTTGCACCGATATATTATATTATCCAACTTGGAATGTTTTAGCTCTTAATGAACAAATATAGTAACATCTGTGCATTATACCATGTTCAGACCGAAAATTTAAAAGATTAGATTACATTTAAGCATTTCATAACCCAAAAATGTTCTCACATCGCTTAATATTTATCGACAGAAAAGATTATCATATAGTATTTTGAAATAAAAGCTGTAATTTTTTAAATATTTTCCATATAATAGAAATAATGGATGCATTTTTTCACTTGTTAAGTCGATTTTCAGGTGAAATTAGATTCATTGCTTAAAAAAAAATTGTTTGTTTACTTTTTTGTCCCGTTGTAGTGTCTAATAGCGGGATTCTGTAACTAGTCTCTAATGTCTATTTGAGACATTTTGTGGTAAAATCTCAATTTGTGACTAGCTACTATTCACTAAACAGTCTCTAGCTTTAGTTTCAAAATATTGCCTCAAATTTGAGACCTGGTAGTTAGCAAGTCACAAAAACGAAAAAGAACTCTTGTCTGCCATTTTGAATATACTGAATAGAGATCATCATAGATATTAATCGATTGTAGTTTTTTTATATCTTGTAAGCAACTCAAACACGAAAAAGTTAAAAATAAATCAATTTTACAAAAATTTCGAAAATATTATGAAACAAAGTCAACATATATTTTTATTTTGATTGATAATTATGCTTTTTGACTATGTTATAGAAAATTTAATTTTTGTTATCGACATATTTATTTTCATTCAAGTTTAAAAGCATCTCTGAATTATTAAATGTAATAGATTTTGTGACTGTCACTTACAGAATAGCAAAATTGTCTCAAGTCTCAAAAATTGTCTCTATCAAATTTAGAGACTTGATACTGTATCACAGTACAGAATCGCACGGTAAGGGTCGGTCTGAACATGGTATTAGATAATTTCAACGAGAAATACGTGCGCCATCTGTTGATCGCGCTCACGATCATGATATCCACTAAGGTTTGTAGCCATTAGACAGTAGAATATCAAAAATTTGGTTAAAAACAATGCGCTTGAAACAAACTAATTAAAAAGGCATTATCTTTATAAGATTCAAAGTTCTGGCATATAATACAATACATATCTATGTACTTCAAAAGTATTGGTGAACCCTGTAGTTTTCAGCCGATCTACTACAACAACTACAGAGGCCACTCGTTTTTGATATCCGCCATTTCAGACATTCGTTTCCTTATACTTTCGTTCGTGTAAGTGGCCTACGCAGCAGCTCGGTGAAAAGTGAGATTAGTTTAGGAGTTAAAGCTGTATATTACATAGGTTTTAATAGAAGTATGTTGAAATTCGTGAATTTAATCGTTTTAAAGTAAAAAAAAGTAATCGGGCGTTGTTATTTGTGTGGTAAAAATGAAAGTGGAAATCAGTGAGTGCAAAAGCTGAGCGCTAAGCGTCGGCGCAAGCAGAGAGCTGCATAAAATGTTATGTTAATGTTGATTATGTTATGTTAATGTAAAAAAAGTGTTAGAAGTAGGGAACAGAGTTTAGAGGAGGGAAGTGTATCAAATTATTGCAGAAAATGCGAAACGAAGAAAAATAAAGTGCGGTAAGTGTTTACAAAATATTAAAATAATTATTTGTTGGTATGTTTATGCAAGATTGTGCTTTTTAATGACAAGTTATTGCACATTTATTTTCAATTGAAGGTTCAGTTTTACCTTGAATATACATATGTACATGTGCAAATGTATATAAGCTTACGAAACCATGTATAAAATTTGTTGCCACTGTATCAATCAAGATCCTTCTAGCTGCCAACAGATGTCGTAGTAACTTTTAGCAGCGAATGCCTCTTCTAATTTTCTTCTTGATTGCGATAGTTCCTCTGTACTTTTTTGCACAGTCGAGCGGAACAGAGAACGTGTATTACAGTTCTCTGAGCGTAACTTCAGTAATATTTACATACAGTGGTGGTCTTATAATTAGAAACGACTTTGTTGCATATAGCTTTCTTAACTTTTTTTAAAAATTTATATTGCCACGTTAAAACTATAAATTGGAATCAATAAAGTAACAAATATTATTTGAGTTTTACATAACAACAACAAAACTATTAATTCTATTTTTAAGAAAATGAGGTAATGAGGCTATATAACTTAAAGCGACAGTACCAACTTAAGAATATGTATATAAAATTGGAAAATTTGATTAAATTTTTAGTATCCCTTAATTTTAACAACATTGTCTAGCCTTCGCGGTAAACTTTGAATTAATTGTTGGCATGTTTGCACTGAGATGTTGGGTCATTATCGTGCTGGAAATTGTAATGGATTGTCATATTCTCAAAGAAATATAGTTCCATTATATTTTCCAACATGTTTTTATATTGATGTTGGTCCATTATCCCTTAAACACGCACAATTGGGCCCACACCACAAGAGTAAAAGGCTCCCCAAACCATAACAGATCCGCCACCGTTTACTCTTTTCAGGGTCCTAGGATTCAGCGCCATGTTGGGAGGACGTCGTAAATACGATTTTCCGTCGGACTGGAATAAATTGAATTTAGATTCGTCGCTCCAGAAAACTCTATTCCAGTATTGGGGATTTTCCTTCAGCATTTTCTTTCCAAAGCGCAAACGGTTTTTTTTTTTGCGCAATGCACCCACGAAGTCCCGACTCCTTTAAACGCTTTCTTATCGTCCGAGCTGACATTTATACCTTAATTTCTCGTCCAACTTCAGCCTTTATTTCACGCGAAGTCATGAAAGAGTTGTTTTTGCTCGTCCTATAAATTATTCGGTCTTCTGCTGGAGTAGTTTTTCGAGGTCTGGTCTTCCTGGTAGGGGTTTCAAATTTCTTTGGTTTTTTTATACAAATAAATAGCTCCAAATACCATGTTTTTGGAGCAAGCAAACCTTTTGCACATAGCTGACATTGGCAATTTCTTCTTTTGATAACATCTTACAATTGACTCTCTCATTTTATGAGTACATGACTTTTCTTGTCCATTCTAATAATTGAAACATTTTTAATTGAACGTTGTTTAATTGAAGTATACCCACAAAATCAAATCAAAATCAAAAGAAAGAACTGCCCGTTTCTAATTACGTGGCCAGCCAAGAAACACAAGCCGGGAAATAGTTTTAGTTTTTTCAATAACCAATCAGCAAACGTTTATAGTCTACACTACGAATAACGGGACTTATAATTTACAAGTATACAATGATTTGATTTTGTCTAGCATATCGTTTCTAGTTATAAGGCCACCACTGTATGCATATCAGTTGGACAGTCACATTACTTCTGCTGCCTTTGCTGTTTACCAACATTCACTTCATTATGCAATTAACAGGGGGTGTTTGCATTTCATGCTATATGTGTATATAGCGTTTCTTAGTAGAGTATTAAAGGACTTGTATGGATTTCATAATTTTTCGTTATTGATATTAATACATTATCAGCGACTGTGCAGTTCATAATAAATGAACCATAATTTAAGAATTTTCCAATTTTGGGTAAATAAAGATAAAAGAAATAATAGTTTTAAAATAATTAAAAAAGTATAAATATAAATTTTTGCATATTACGCAAATAAAGATAATTTAAATAATATTTAATCATATAAAAAATATGAATTACCTTTATATACATAGATTGGTTGGGTAATTTTTAACAAATCAGTGCTTCGTTGAGCAATCACAGCTTAGCATAAATTTTGTGGCGTTAGCAAAAATTCTGAGCTTGACAATCGAGTTGGAAGCATAGATCAGTGTCGCTGATTTTGGGAAAGTAAGATCAAGTAAGACCAAATTACAAAAATGAAAGGATATAAGTATAATTTACATTGTGATCTTAGATCGGGATTTGAAAGGGGGCAGTTGTACTTAAATTTTGAAGAGTTAAAAACATTTTAAAACAATTCCGGAAAAACTAAGCGTTCTATGGGAAGACTTGTAAGGCAAAGTTGTATTAAATGAACATACATATTTAGAACTTTTGTTTATAGACTTTATCCACGTAATCTCACAAATTTATGTGAAAAATTCTATTACCAAAGGTTTTGGTTTTGTGTTTTCAACTTTTCCAAATCTAAATTTTTATGTCCCAAACACACTGTATATTTTTATAGTCTTGCCACCAGTATACCGCCTTGTGACCGAAAATTGTTCAAATCCAACAAAAACTGTTTCTAATTATAACGCCACTCCAAGGTACCGAATATTTGGAAACCAGTACCTACATGTATTTGATTTTGGATCGAAAATATCGCTCAATGTGTGTTCTTCTCTGACAATGGTAGATCTATATGTCAATGTTTTGAAACGTGCCAATTCTTTCCTTAGTTTCCATTCGGGGTAACTTTGTACCGTATATAACGGCCAATATGTGAGTTATCCCAATGAAAATGAGAGAACGTGTTTTTCTCATAACAGTGCATCTTTGTGCCTAAATTTGAGCGAAAACTTGACCAGGCCTCTGTATAACTAATATCAAGATTTTCGATCATCCGAGCTTTTCATATTTAAAACATCCATCTCTTGAAAGAGATATTAACAAGTCAGAAATAATATAACTTGATACCGTTAGCTATAATTCTATAAGAACGAGTGAAAGGTCGGTAGATCTTTTGCGTCTGAACCCCTATTATGTGTAGATGGGGCTGATATCCATTTCAATCTTGAGCAGCTTCAAATAAACTCCAAAAATGAAGCGTAAACTCCTCGACATGAACATTTTGGTGTTTCATAACGTATAGATTAGGCAAAAATTTAAAGAAATTATTCTTCACAATACAACAACCTAAAGCTTAAGCTACTTCCTAAGCATTTCCTCAAATATTTCTGACCACGCTTATTCAATTTGTATTTACTTCTATTTGTGCTGTCAGTATAGCCACTGAGGGTGTTGTGTTCTCCTGCCATTTGCGTTCTTACCCTTATAATTGTTCCTGTTGTTGTTTTTGTTGTCGTGAGAATATGATGAAGTGCATTCTTAAGTTTTTAACCTTTTTGGTTGTGCACGGAGGAAGTTTTATCAGCGCTGCTTGTTGTGCCACACGCTTGAGTAAAAACATTTCCAGCGCCACAGTCTTATGTAGATCTTACTTACTTAGAGTATCCTTCAGCATGTTGTCATGTTGCATGAAAAATGCGCAACTTGAGCGACTGGCAGTCATGCCATAAATGGTGGCGCACACAAACAGTGCAACATACACGATTGCTTTAAGAAGTTCTGTGGCGGCACAACTGTGCGTAAGTGTGCGTGTAATGCTGTTGTGCATTGAAATGTCAAGTTGAATGACAAGTGTGCTCCACACAGTAGTAAATAAGTATTTACATACATACATATGCACGCGAATTAAGCCACATATCCGCATATATGTATGTGTTTTTGTATGCATGTGTGTAAATGCATTGCATGTTATTGTATTAGTGCGCAACATTTAATTTGCATAAATTATAAATTTTTTGACATTTCGTCGGATTTTTGACAGCTGCGCTTACTTGTGCTTTGCTCGTGGCAGCGCTGTGGCAACAAGGCAGGCAGGAGGAGGAGAAGCATGGCAACAACTGTCGAAGTAATTTAAATTACTTACTAAAAGTTACACGAATATATACTTCTTGGTTGCAAAACACCAAAAGTTGCCCAATAAAGTTGCAATTGGTGGGAGCACAATTGACTTTAGTTTTTAATTACCGAAAGGTATATAATTAAGGTCTGTTGGGTGGTAAGAAAAACAGTCAAAAAACTTTAAATCAATTTCAGCAATCAAGGGTCACCAAAACATGCAAAAAAATACAAAAACAAACTAATTTACAAACAAAAAACAAAAAAAAAATTTCTATAATTGGCAACGAATTAAAAAAAGTTGGCATTATCGAAAAGTTTTTATTTGATGAAGTGGCTGAGAGCACAGAGGAAAGGTGCAAGAATACAAATTACAATTTCGACACACAAATGATACATTTCTGCGCTCAGGCGTTAATAACAATCGTATAACCTCATTAACCCATTTCAACAGCAACAAAAACGCCAAACGTCAAACCGGTGAGGCGAAAACAAAAAACGATTATTAATCAAAGTTCGAAAAGGGGCATACATTTACCTCTAAAAATTAAAAGAGAAAAATGAAAAAATTCAAAAATAAAAAAACAGAAATTTACAAATATTTTTAACAGTTGAAATTTCCTGTGTTGCTGTCACTGACTTTCATTAATTTCATTTCATGTATTTTTGCCTTCCAACTCTAGCCATTGATAGGAAATTGTGATCCCTCATCAATTGCCTTTGCAACAATTTGGTACTGTGCCTTTTGACACGCCACCAAATAAGTGGGGCTGTGTTTTGTTTCGAAAAAACAAATCAAACTTTTGTAGTATCATGCTCTTTCAAATTTTAATATTCTCAAGTTTTAATTTTCTTTACCACACTTTTTGTACACAAATTACTAATATTCTACCAAATAGTATATGAACTTTGTAGATGAGATACACAGTTACACAGTTGTGTCCCTTCTAATATTACTTGGTGGCATTCAAAAAACATTTTAACGAACATTTCAGGGTCAGTTAACAAGAACCCAGAATTCAAACCAATTTTTTCTTGAATAATTTAAGTTTTTTTCAGACCTGTTTAAGTACAAACATTTTACACTTAAAATCGGTCGTTTTCGAAGTTTTTCTGGTTCTAAAAATACTTTAAATCACTTAAATTGAAGAATGTAAACTCAACTACTTTTTCATTTGATTCTTCCAATATGAATCCGGGAAAAATATCAAAGCAAGTGTTAGTCGAAAAAGTCTTTTCGTACTTCTAATCAAACTTCAACTTATTTTTTTTTTTATAGTTATACCAATAAATAAATTTACAAATATGTACCATTTTGGTCGACAACTTTTTCCTTTTTTTCATCAGTGTAAATCGAAATTTTGAAATTTCCTGAACGGAAGCGAGCGAACCATTGTTTTTTAATCTGTTCCCAGAGCGAGTTTTTTATGGTCTAATTCGACTAATGGTTTAGTTCTTAGAGAAGCTTTATGTATGTCGTGAATGTAAAAATTCAGTGGTTTCTTGTGAAAATCGAATAAAACAAAAATCGTGGAATTTAATAACTTGCAACCACCATAGACTATTAAAGGTGTCAAATAAACCCTTTACTATTTTTTGTATAAATAGTCAAAGACTATTGGATTAATGAATTTTTTTGAAGTTTTTGGTTTCCAATACAATTTCGGCTACGATTTAATGAAAATACTGCATATGTGTCTTGAATAATCTATATTTTCACGCCTAAATTCTCGAGGTTCGGTCCCCGGCGACTATTTCCTGTTCTCAGATCTAAAAAGTCTTCTCATTGGGAAGAAATTTTCGTCGAATGAAGAGGTGATCACCGAAACTGTGGCCTATTTTGAAGCAAAGGACAAATCAAGGGAACGTATTTAAATTTATTTGATACTGTAACCCAGGTTCATCACATTAGCGTCCATTATCATCTCAATATTTCTAGTCCCTTTCATTTCTGAAATCTCTAATCAACAATAAACTATCACTATAAGTGAGTGTTCTCAATTCTGAGCGAAAATTTCATCTGGATCCACAAATTGCTTTGATGGTGAAAAAAAGTGTCTGCCTTCAGGCTTATCTTCAGAATACACAGAAACAATTTGTAAAGGAAAGCGAAAACTTTTCTCATGCGAGTCGTCCATCAGTGATTGCTCCATTCATACCAAGCCATTAATATTTTGAAAAAACAATATAGTGTAGCGGTCGCAAAAGAGAAACTTGGCAACGTAGCTAAGGAACATACATTTATTAAACACATCATTGCTGTGAACGAAACGTGAGCTTTCGAATATGACGTCAAAACCATCCATCAGTCAATGAGGAGTACAAACTACTTAACGATTGGATTTGTGAGCAGAAAATTCATAGATTTTCTATTTTTCACATTCCGGGTCAAATTTGTTGAATATGAGTGCTGACGGATCAAAGATATTTTTCTGATTCTTATTGTTGGCAAATATTATTACTGGACACTGCAAATCTTACGAAATTGCACACAATTTTATTGCTCAACTTATTCTTTAACGTTATATTTGAAAAAGAAGGTTTCAAGTCTAAAATTGGGTGCATGACGCAGGAGCATGCGAATCGGCGGGGGAACTTACAACATCTATGCAATCGGATTAAGAATGGCTAAGGGAGTGAGAGCCGGAAATCTATTGTTCGGAGCAAGATCTAGGGCAACCCTTCAAACTTCCAAAATATTGAATATCATATCTTTTAGGCATGCACATGAAGTTCCCAAAATGGCTGACAGATGAATGAATAGCTGACAGATGAATGAATGGCTGACAGAGGGATGGGGTGCCTTGAGGGCACGCAGAATCGTTAAGATCATGTTCAGAGGCTCGAAGAAATAGAGGCGTGCTGTCTACTCACACGATCTGGAAAGGAGTAATCAAACGACGTATTGACTTGTCACAAAAACAATTGGATTGGCATTACATGCGAGCCGAATGGGGATACGTACTATATAGAAAGTGCAAGGAAGTAGGAATGCGAGAGACGCTGAAACAGCTCGCTGCTTCTACAGAGCCTTATCTAGTACGCGCCTTAGATATCTAGGAGTTTCGCAGTTCAAAGGGCTGGTTGAAATACCAGAGTTAGATATGAAGTCTGAATTAAATTTCGAAAAAAGCATTGGCGTTCTGCATGACTTAGACTTCAGCTTGTAGTATGCTGAACCTCCATCTGATATCATAAAGGTCCTGAAAGTCTGTAGTATGTATGGCGCGACAGCCAGCCAGTATAACCTAACGTAACCAAACCTATACAAAACTAAATTCAGTTGTATAACTTCTAATTAGGATTTTAAAGCCAAAACGTTATACCAAGCAAGTGTATATATATTTATGTATATAATTATGTATAAATTAATACTACACTTATTTTACATCGATACTAATATTTACAAACATAAACTTTTACTATATACTTTGCTTCGATTAGCTTAATCATAACATGATTGTTTGCCTTACTCACTAGCTTAAATTAAAGTGAGAGTTATATAACTCCAACTATAGTCAATGGTTATACATATGTAATATAAACTAGTATATATATAAACTGGTATGTACAAAATGCTATTTTATTATTATAACCTTGATTTTCGCCTTTATAACATTTAACTTTTGCCAACTACAATTTCTAGATAACTTATTTAACAGCTTAACATTTTTGTGGCTTTCTCAATTTCACAATAATATCTTAAATAGCGAATGAAAAATCGGTTATTAACTGACTCTGTTCTTCTTTTTATTTTTGTAAAGTTCAATTTTCAATTAGACTAGTATTTTATAGTAATGCGTTTTAGGATTTTTGTTGAATATATGTATGTATGTCTCTCATTATTTGATTCAATTCAATTTAATTATTTTTTTAGGTTTTTATGTTTTATATTTTCATACTAACCTGTCTCTAAATTCAGTTTGAATTCAACGCAACGTAAAATTCAACTGGTAACCGCAAAAGGAGACGTCACATCCGACTTCGACATTTTCGACACATTGACAGCATCCGCCGAGCATTGTCGCACTTCTGCATCGCTCGCAACGCGCACCACGTTGCGCACCTCCTCGGCATGGCTAGAGATGACGTGCGATTTTGCTGGTGCGCTGGCACGCCGCGCTGGAGCCACGAATTGGCATTTAACGACAACCGCGTATTATAATAAATGCCAGCAGAACGAAGTGATTAAACTGGGAATGAGCAATGCAAGCAGCGCTTGCTGCCACTGGCCACGCCAACAGTAATAGCTGCTATCCAGCTGCTGTTGCCACCAACACCACATCCATGACCAAAGTGACGCCAAGCGCCCATGTTGTGTACCTGTGATGGGCGCTGACAGCACCTTATTGTCCGTAGCGTTGTGTACAAATATGTCAGTAGCACAGCGTTGAAATGTAGGCTCGCGCGTTATGCCACCAAAAAGAGTTAACGCGAAACCGCTAGCAATGCTGAGGCCGCCACTGCTGGCGCCCAAGTTACCGAAGTCCAGATTGCCAATGCCGCCGACACTGCCACCAATGCCACCACTACCACCGGCGCCGCCAGCTGAGTTGTGGTGGTGATGACGACCATCAGTGCCACCACCAGCATTGCCACCACCATTTGTGGCACCACTGACACCGCCCATGCCAGCGCCGGACATGGCCGGTCTATGTGTCGGCTGTTTCTGTCCGTTGGCGTAATAGATGTTCGGCGTTAATGGTGGCAAGGGCAATTCGCTGTCATCGAAATCCTCGGCTGAGCCGTATAGGTCCTCGTCGTCTGGCTGATATGTGACTTTGACTTGTTTCATTTTCAACACGTCATTGGTGTCCGCGTCGTTGTTGCCGCCAATGCCGTGCTTGCCAGCTGGGTTTTTACGATTCGGACCGGGTATTTCTGCGGTGAGACAAAATATGTGCGTATATAAAATAAAAGTATAAATAAATGCAACGAAATGATGGAACAACGCAAAAAATAAAAAAAAATCGCACACACAAAACAATTTGATAAGGAAAGTAAGTAAAGCTGCGCACATGTTAAAGCGAGATCTCACTCTCGGTGCAGCTTTCGCGCTCCATTTTATGGCCAACAGTGTTGGCAGCAAATTGCTCAACGTAATTGAAATAAAGCTGAAGACACAGGCAAAAAGCGCAAAGAAATGAAATAATAATAATAAAAAGCCAATAAAGCTGCGCTACATGTTGAGAACTAACTGTTAATGCTTAGTGTATTTTAAACTCACCATAAAGTCTTATGCTACTGTCCACCTCACCAAGCGAGTTCTTCGCTATGCAGCGGTAAGAGCCAACGTCGTCTTTTTGGAATTTACGCACAATCATTGTCATCTTCGTTTCGTAGAGGGATTTAGAGGATTCCTGTACATGATACTTCAGCGAGGACACAATCATTTCACCTGTTGATGAGAAAGGCAAATTAATAATATTGTCCTTCGTATCATTCGTCTTGCATATATAAACTCATTTACTTTTTAAGCCTGCTTACCAAAATAACAGTACTTTGCGTGTAATTTGGTTATTAAGTATATTTAAAAAAGTCTCATGCAAATCACAGTCGGAGATAAATTAGAGCTTAGGCAGGAGTAGCATTGGAGGTACATAAGTCGTGAAGATTTGCTACGAAAAAAGTGAAGTTTTGCGAAAGTGTGTGTAACATTATTTTACTATTGTAAAAACATAAACAGTCCTTCGGCTGAATTAAGCTTCTTCTTATTTATTGACGTTTACAACAGCGCTCCATTTCTTCTTCCTTTCTTTGTTTGGCGCTGATTGGATATTCCATATGTAGCTAGGTCCGTCTACAACTGGTCTTTCAAAAGGTGTGGAAAAAAAGGACTACACTCGCATGGAGTATTCAATAGACCGCTTTTATCAGTATTTGTGGTGAACATAGCCGCAAGGTGTATGTATGCTCCCTAAAACTGCCCGCAGACTCAGAGAACATGGGTAATTAAATGACTGTGAGCCTGGAAACTCTGAAATTCTCGCACACTTTGATTTCGTTCTAAAATACTTGAACTACCAGATCGTCGTACCTTGACATGGCTGTTGTTTTTGTTGTTGTGCTCATATATCTAAGAGGGTGGTATGGGTGGGTGGGTCGCTGGAGGAGAAAGACGCTGAGCTTTGTATTGCAGGTGAATCAAACTTTTTGGGAAAGATAGATAGACTAGGCTTTCTGACAATTGTAACGTCATCCAAGCGGAGATAGTTTCCATAAAGTTAGAACCACCTTCAGGTGGAATCTATCCGATAGTGGGTTTGCGATATTTGCCTTGAGATCACTGTGCGCTGAAGACAGGAGAAAGCATATTTAGATTTCTTATCTTTGACATCAAGCTACTGTATTTTTAGACTGGTTTGAATGCCTGGCCATAGCGATATTGTTGAAAACGTTAAGACGGATGAGCTTACTAGGACAGTTCCTTCAGTCTCCAGAACTACGTTATGAGAACGGGCAGGAGCAGCAAGATTGAACATTTTATCAAATGTCAGCTGTAAAAGCTGTTTGGAAGGAGTTAAGTTAGAAAAATCTCAACACTTTCTCCTCGCTTTTGTCACCTCAAAAACACCACGGATCTCATTCACTTTGTTCCAACTGACAACAAAGGACTGAATATAACAGTCTAAGTGTGATACCTCCATCATGCCAGGAGATCAGCCCTTTAACCTAACTTAATACTTACCTCATGGGCTCGATATTATTCGACGAAGCTATGAGCGTAAGTTCGAGGAAAGAAATCAAATGATCGATTTCCATAGAAAGTCATGAGAAACGGTCATAATATGGATGTTAAACCATATAGGCAAACAGTCAACCAATTCATTAAAAAATATTATTATATTGTACAATAAGCAAGAATGCGTTTGATACCAAAATTATCCACCAAAATCATTCAAACGGACCCGCGTGAGATATTGAGGGCCTTTAAAGGCTTTGTACCACTCGAAGGCTTGTGTTTTTGATAAAACTGAATCACTGTAAGCCTTTTACAACATTTACAAGGATTTTGCACGCGAACTTTGTTTAGAAATATAAAATTACACGAGCCGAAGGTCCTGGCAGCCAGTGCTCCTTTTTTTCGTGTAAATAAAATAATTGATTTTTTTTTCACATTTATAAATAAATAAATAAATAAAATTTCAGAAAAACTCTTTGTACGCCATTTTTATTCATTGTAAAAATCACAACTTACGTACGTACCAAGGTGTACCGACTTAAGCAGCTGATGTAAACAAACGGGTTGATATGTCGTTCTCATATTTGACATAGTTATTAAAAACAGTCCTAATAACTCAGAAAATTACATTATTTTAAATTACTATTTACCCGGGCAATTTAATCAGAATATTCGGGTGCTTTTTTGTATCAATGTATGCTGTCATGCTTTCTTATGTCGAAAACTGATTTGTTCTCAAAAATATTTCCTGTTTACATCATTTTCGTTTGATTGTTTGTGTGTATGTCTTTTATAGAATTGTTAACTGAACAATTGATCATGTGGTGATTTTTAAAAAAAGTTGTCGTGCATGAGGAAAATAAGGCTTACACATAAAAAAACTTAGTACAGTTTCTCAAAATAATTTGAATATTTGTGTAATGTCTTCCCTACAAATTTACTTTAGTTGATGGTGTTGCAACGTGCGAGCATACAGCTATTACATCATAAATACAAGTCTGCAATAATTTATACAGTTATTATTTCTATTGATTGATCTACTAAAATCACTCCGGGTTTTAAATTGAGTAAACTTATATTTACAGTTAACATGCTTTTAATATAAGTCGATTGTGATGCATTATTAGTCAATTCTGCGTATGCTCCTTAAGGACTTCTTAAATTCCAATTATTCTTGAATATCCACTTTAGAATATTTTTTCTAACGGCAAGTAACTCGTCATTAACGTGAATCACCAATTTTTGATATGTTGTAAAAAAATCATGAGCCATTCAGTTGGTGCTTCTTCTATTTCATTAGATAACTTATAGACTTTCCCAGATATAGCACAACAAAATTGTCGCCATGTCATAAGCGACCAATTATTAATACTAATATCGTTCTAAAACAATTAAATAACATTTCTTAAGTGCTTATATTTTATAGCAATTCTTATTCAAAATTTTAATTAATTTTCCTACAATAGAACCTCCTCACATCCATTTTCCCAATTCTTGCAATGAAAATATTGGATTCTAAGTACACAATATTCTATATATGTATGATACGTACATATATACTAAATTCAGCAACATATAGTTAAATAAAATAAATAAACATTATTTACTCGTAATAACATGTCTTTCTCGTTTTGACAATAATAACAGCAAGTACTCTGTTTGGAAGGCATTCCGGCGTACGGGGAAAGTAGAATGAGTATATGAAACACTTTGTCTACAATGTTTGCTCGTTTTCTTGCTGCCGCCTTCATTCTATTTAGTTTTCATTAGGAGAGCACTAAACTCTACTTAATTGTATATATATACTATAGAATGTCGTATACACAACATATGTTTTTCTATATTGAGTTAAAATCTATCTTTCATGTCCTCCAAAACAAAAGGCTTTCATTCATCTCATTTTAGCTTAGACATCGTCGATAGAATTTTGGAAATAATATTCGATAATCGTGCAGAGAGACGGAGTAAAATCAATTAGTTTAAAAGCATATAAGAGTTAACCGTACTGCCTGCTAAATCTGATTCGTATAAGTTGCTGTAATAGTCGAACTACGTCGTTACCGAAAGAGTTTTGCTAATAAACTGGCGAATAGTGAGAGTTCCGCAGTTACCTTGTGATCTGAACAACTTTTGTGGGAGTTTCGTATGCGATGGTCAACCATTAGCGTGTAAGACACCTCTGGCTCGGCGTAATATGGTTATACCCGAGAACTGTTCAATGAGTGTTGCTATAGGGAGGGTATAAATTTTTGCGGATGCAAATTTCGAAATTTGTTAAAAGAAGACGAGATGAAATTGCTCTGTACTTACATCTTGACGGTGGTGTATTTTGTATATGAAGAGGTTTATATAACAGAAGTTTATCTTCAACAACTCTAACCTTGATCTTACTAACAATAATTTTCCGACATTATTTTCCTATATAGTTTTCATTAAACAATGCGAAACCCTATCCAAGGCTGCACCCTCCAATGGAAAGAAGAAAACAGTCCTGCATAAGGAACCCCCTTTTTGATGAAGACCACTGCAAAACTTATTGAGGATTATGCTTTAAGGAGTTAGCGGTAGTCAGAGGCACGAAAAAATGACAATTTTCAGATTTTTTTTTTTTGCTATTAAATCGTGTTATTTTACAAAAGTAGTAATATGGGATTATTACATAATGTGTTGACTTGAAGTCACGAAATTAAAAAAAAAAAAAAAAAAAAATATTTCCAAAGTTATAGTTGTTTGTGTTGACCCTGTTCCAAAAACAGGTACTTGCGGTGACAACCATTAGATGAAGATTCACTAAAATCAATCGGACGAAAAATATTAGTTTTATAAATAGATAATCTTGGGCCCGATCGAAGGATTGGCTTTTTCAAAAATTAACAAAATGGTGACCTCAGGAAATTTTTTTCTCAATTTCTGCGAAAAAATCAATAGTTAATTGTCTCAAAAAATCGAAATTTTTGAAAAAATAATCCTTCCATCAGGTCCGAGTTTATTATGTATTATTAAAGCTGTATAAATTTTCATTAAAATCTACGGAGCAGTTTTCGAGTTACAGTTGTCACCAGTTCAAAAAACATTGTTTTGAGAAAAACGCGTTTAAAGTTTCACACTACCGCTTTGAAGTGACCGAGCCCTCTTTGTTATTTGTCGAATAACTCAAAAACTAATTATTGGATCAATGTAAAATTATCAGAGAATATTTTAAGATATTATATTTAACGAAAATGCAAAAAAACGAATTAATTTTTTTGAAAATTCTGATTACCCCTAACCCCTTAAAGGAATATGTCTAAACTGATTAGTAAAACAATTGAAGATTTGTAATTGACTACTTTTGGTCCTTTGTGATACTAGATAAAGTTCACATACTAGGTTCATAAGGAGTAGTCATCTTTCAGGATGCCTGCGCTTGACCCGAACTTTATTAGACTTTGTGACCTCACTATCTTGGTTATACTTCTTCCAATATACAATTTCGTTCAAATGTGCTTAACAGATGCTCCATTGTTTAGCTGGTGCCTTGCTCTAGACATTTTTTGCAGTCTTCTCGATCTGACAGCCCCATTCCGCGGTCGTGTGTCGCTACCAGCCAGTGACCAGTTAGTATTCTGATAATGTTCCTACAGTCTCTTCTATCAAGTGCCAAAAGAAATTTTGTGACCTTCCAATCTACCATTTTGCACATGACTTTTGCAATTAACAGGTAACTCTTTCCATTGGGTTTTGATCATGCTTTGGTTCTTTATCATGCTCCTATAGTCAATGCATGGGTTTCCCAATGTTGGTCAGGCTTTCAGGTGTTAGCCGTTCACCATACTTGGCAATCTCGTAAAATATTACACTGCCGTCAATGCTTTTATGGCCTGCCACCCAGTAGAAGTGAAGTTGCTTGCTCTTGGCAAAACTGTCTACTGCCCTGCTTCCCAAGCCACTGGCCGATATGAGGTTACTTCTTGGTTGCTGTTTGTCTACTGTCCGGCAACTTAAAATACTGCCCTATGCCTAACTCTGGATATCTCAGTATATCACCGCACCAACTCCATCCTTCATTTCAGAGCATTCCGCATAGATGTTTAGAGTATTGCGTAGGCGATAGGTACTCAATAACAATATATATTAATATTAATTATAATTACTAAACAAGACATTTCTCCAGTGCTCGAATATACGCTAAAATCTGTACTCAGTTATGAACTGAAATGAACTTTTACTACAATTTACAGTTATATGCCTACAGAGGTAACCCTTGTCGCAAAACTCCTACCAACACTATATTCGGAATCGTTCAGCCAACTGCCTATATGACCCTTGGTCAGTTCAACACTCGTTTGTTGGCTATTTGACCTTAGCTCGGTTCAATAGTTGACTTTATAGCCATTAACTGTTTAATTGGGCCAGTACTAATGTGCGTACCTACATACTAGGCACATTTGTATGCATGCATGTGGCAGTGTCATTATGTAAGGGCAGCATGTGTACGAAATGTCTATAAAATGCAAAAATAATGACTCACCATTACTACCCAGCGTAGTGGCCTGGCCATAATGCCACACACCGCATCACACTACATCATATCCAGTAGGCCACACTACATTCCCATACAAACGCAAACACACTCACACACACATACATTTATTACAGTAGAGTGTTCTAACAAACTTACCAGTGTCCTTAATCCAGTAGTTAATTGATTTTGGTGAGGCCTCGACGTGACACTCGATCTGCACATCAGTGCCAAGCGGTGCGCCAACTAATTGATTCGGTACTTGAATGACAGGATGAACTGCAAAGACAAAGACCATAAATCAAAAAGAATGCCAACAAAGTGTTAGTCTATGTGGTGGTGGTGGGGCAGCAGCAGCAGTAGCAAATTACCTACAATGTGCATGTAGTGGGTATATTTTCATGTTGCTGCCGGTGCCCGTACTGGTGCTGGTGGTGTTGTTGTTGGTGTTGTTGTCACTGTTGGTACGAGCAACATATGTGGTTAGGTCAATTAAGGGGTACTTGACTGCTGTAATTTTATGGTAATTTTTAAAGTTTGGCGCTCGAGTTTGGCAAATGAATTCATGTGAGCAACTAACATATTTATGTGCTCACAAAGTATGCCGCCTTTGAGGATAAATTTGTGGTTTGTGTGAAGAAAAAAGTCTCTGTGAGTAATGACTACCAACGATCGTTTTAAAAGTGTGCCACGTTTGACTATGTCCTGGAACATACAGCATTTAGTGAGTCTTTTTTTCTAAATTTTGGCAAAACTATGCAAAATACTATTCCATGAATATTTAGTGTGGAAAATTTCCGTATTTTTATATTGTTGCTATAATATGTTGATTTAGAGTTTAACTCTTATTTTAAAGCAAGACTTTTCAACTGTCAATTTTATTCAATTTTCCAAGGTTAATATTCACGACCTTCGGAAGAAAGTTGTAGCAACAGTAAATAAAAGTCTTCAAAATCTTCCAGTTTTTCTTGCTTTTCTTGGTATTATTCTGATTGGATTCTATTAGTTTTGCCTTACGTACTAAATACGTAGTATATATTCCCAGGTGTGTCCAAAACTGCATGATGAAAACTGAAGATTGTTATTTAGAATCTCATTTGGATCGGCTATCAGTTGAGTTACAAATTACGTTAATTAACGAACAGCGCTACCAAAGAGTTTTGACAAAGTTTCCATGAATTTCTTAAGGCTCAATTAATAATTTTAACCGAAATTTATGTGTACGTGGTATATTTCATTCCTTTCTTATGCAAATGCCTTAAGGTGGTAATCTTTATACTTAATTTGAAAGTATAATGTCTTGAGAATATAGTATGAAAACTTCAGACAGAAATTCGAAATATTTTGAGAGTTACAACGAGTTTCCTAGAGCGCCACGTAGTCAGCACTTTCGGAGTTGTTGAATTTTAAACGCGTTTTTCTCAAAACATTGCTTTCCTGGTTGGCCCAGGTCCTAACTTTTTTCTACTAAACCGATTACTTTAAAATCTTAACAGGCTGGTCTACGCACTTATAGTTCACGTCGGTACTAACGAGAATTTTTTTCACTCTTAACTTTTTATTTTACAATCCTTTATTTGCTAAAACAAAAGGACTTTTTGCAAAGTTCGCCATTTTGTTATAATATTTACTCTTGAAATTTATCTTCAGTAATTCCGACAAGAATGGCATGTCTATAGATTAGGAATAATCAAGAATATTTGATTTCAGATAACATCAAGAGCCAAAATCAGCCGGGCCAACCCGCAACCGATAGTACCAATTCTTTTCCTATACAAAGTTTGGCATTTGCATTGATTATATTTTATAGTCTGATATTTCTTCTAATCATTGTATTCCCAGTCTGCTGTCAAATATGCCAATTAGACAATGGCTTGTAAGTACTCCTACTTGAGTTTTTATGCTATTCATTTTGAATTTACTAGTCGGCATTTGTGGTTCATGCTCCATTTGATCCAGCATTTCAAGTTTGCGTACTTGCTGAGCAGGGTTGGTTCCATCCAGACTCAACTATACAAACAATATGGTCGCCAAGTAAATGTTACAAGTAGCTAGATGTTAATAAATTCCTTATTTTTCGGAGTTCAATTGTTAGGTTGTGCCCTGCTGATCCTTGGGATGGGTCTTATGGCACCTTGACTCATCCCGTTTTGTTCAAAAACTAAGTCTGTTGATCTGCATATTGCCATGAAGGGATACACCAAAATGGAGGGAACCATCGCGAGATTTAAAACATGATATCTATTTAAATTCGAATTATGTTATCTATGAATTATTATATAATTAAAAAAAAAAAAAAAGGAATCCTAAAATAGTGATCATATATGACTGATTATGATTTCAGGAAACCATTAAGTTGTAAAGTTTTCCGTAGCTACTTTACAAGTGCAAACTGAAACGATGTAACGAAGCCATTTTTAATGATCAGAACTATGAACCAAGTTGATTTCTATAATTGTTAAAGGAATTCATTAGTCAAATGTATAATAAAAAAGTTCCATTCACATGTCAGCTATTTCAAAAGTAAATAAGTGTAATAAGCCGAAAAGCTCAGTGTTGCTTGTGCTTGTGACCCAATACGTTTTGGAGTGGAGAAAGATACGTTAGCTGATCTAATCATGCTTAAAATGCATTTCATTCTCAAAAAGTTGCAAACTTGTGCTCCAACATTCATGGTTTGGAAATCATTGGAATGATAACGGCATTGCTTTGAATAGTTCAGTACTATCTTTAAATTACTACAATACTCTTCTGAATTCGGCGCTGAGGTACAGCTAGAGATCAGAGTATTTTCAAAATTAATTTAGTTTGCTTAAATTATCTAAAGATTGCTACACAATCAATCATATGAAATTTTCAGCATTTCCAAATAAGTTTTGCTTTTCCTCGCCCAAAAGGTGCTGGAATGAAGTATGCTTGCCGCATATACATAGCTACGCTGTAAATCAACATTCAATGGTGCAACATGCAACACCTATTGATTAGGAAAACTTTACGTGCTTCTAGGCAAATCACGAAGTGACCAGAGACAACATTTAAAGTTGCTAACTAACTCATATGCAAATAGTCGGAGCGGTGGCAGTGAAGCCAGCACTTTTTGTATCTAAATCGATTGCGGCGCTCTGCAACTACCGAACTGCCGAATTGTGTGGTTTTGTTGGACATTTTAGCAATTGCAACAACAACAACAAGCCTGTGTTGAAAGGGCAAATCAGCAATGGTCTGGCATGCTAGCAAACTGATACACTGATACAAATGCTAAAATCAAGAACAAATATCAACAAAAACAAGAAAAACATTAAAAATCAGTTCATCAATTTGAGCTCGAGTTCGAGTTCAGTTCAAAAGGTATTGAAGTCAATGCAATTTGGAAATATTTTGTTGTAAATGCTGTAGTGAAGCAGAAACCACAGAGCAACCGAAGCGAGTGACATTTTGTTATTATTCCAATGAAGAATGGCCAGAGCTATGCATATATGTATGTGTAGGTGCACTCACATGCTATAAATGTGCTATATGTACACGGGTGTGTTTCTTAGCAAAAGCGGCGTAAAGTAAAGTGGTGTGTGCGGTGGGCCGTTCTATAAGCGAGAGCAATCAAAGCTAGTTGAAAGTTGCATGCAATTCGCAGAAGAAGAATCTGCAAAGACCATTCAGAGAAGCATACGAAGCTTATCACAAGAAATATGTTCATACAAGAGCAAGTGTAGCTTTTGAAACACTGCAGATGTTCAATATACATATGTGGAGATATTTTGATGGATTTTGATGCGTGGCGCACTTTGTAGAACAACTCAGAGTTTTTGCATAAATGTGTGTTCCTGGAAATTTCAGACATACTTCAGCTTTCTTCGCTTAAACAAAAAAAAAAAAAATCATATTTGTTGTGTTATATAAATCTTTATAAAAAAAATAGGCAAAATTATTCCAAAAATGAAAATTTGTTCACTTGGTTTTATAATTCTTCTTCTTCTTGATTGGCGTAGACACCGCTTACGCGATTATAGCCGAGTTAACAACAGCGCGCCAGTCGTTTCTTCTTTTCGCTACG
>NW_017534406.1:4387348-4390817 GCF_001853355.1 Bactrocera latifrons
CTCACCTTCAAACGGATGTTCTTAGGCTACCCAGAGGATACTTGGTCAAGGACCGGAAGTCGTGAGCTGCTTGAGTCATATGTAAAATAATCGTTTCTGGCCACTCCCACGTGAATGGCGATCAGAAAACTTTCCTCACTTGCGTGAACTTCTACACATGACTCCATAATTGTTTATAATTGCTTTCTTATAAAAACGTTTAGTAAGAAAAATGTGGTCATATAAGAAAGTTCCGTTCTACGAAGTTTGAAGGTCTGCAATATAAAAGCGAATGTATTCATGTGAAATTTTTCAATACTCCTCCAGAACAAATTCATGATGCACCGAATCACGAATATCGAAAAAACAATGAGTATCACCTTGAGTTTTGAGCGGATTTGGTGTAGTGGTTTTTTGGTTTCGGCTTCATTTTCACTTCATTCTAATGACTGCTCACTTGTTTGCATGTCAAACACATAAACTCATGTCTGATCAGCCGTTATAATGTTCTCCATGAATGTGGGATCAGAATTTGTACGAACCAGCCTATCCAAAGAGATACTCTTTTTGAAAAAAAAAAAGAAATCAGCTTTATCGAGATGAGTCGAGCAAGAACACGTTTCATACTCTATATACCCCAAAAATCATTCGATGGACTCGCAAGAGATCTGGAGCTCTTTTGCCATCTCTCCAACTCTTGCCGGACGATATTCTAGTACTATATCCTTCACTTTCGATATTTTCATTAGTTGAAAAGGTCGTCCAGAACGAGGTATGTATGTCTTAATGATCTTTCGACCATCTTTTAAAGCTTTGTGCTCTTCGTAGGCTAAGTAAAACTTTTTCAATATTCCCAATGGGCAAAAATTCCATCACTGCCTTATATACTAACCCGTTACAAATTTTGTGGATACCTCTTGTCAAATAAAAAAGTTTTCCATACAAGAACTGGATTTCGATAGTTCAGTTTGTATGGAAGATGCATATATGCTGTAGCGGTCCGATAAATGAACAGCTTCTGGGGAAGAATAGAGCGTTTGCAAAATTTGCAACTTTTCGTGCGCTTTTGCCATTTTATAGTCGTATTAATTGTCCACCTGTGATCGTTATTCGTCGAATTGTTGAAAATTTCGACAGCACATCTTCTTTACATAATTCTCCAAAACTATTAAGACAAAGAACCGCTAGAAGTAAAGAAAATATTGCTTCCGTTAAGGCAAGTGCTGAACACCGCATAAAGTCTTCTCAACAGTTGGGACTGTTTCAAACCACAACCCTGTGGAGTTTGAGAAAGAATTTGGATCCATATGTAACCCATATAAAATTGTTCTCACTCAAGAATGGAAGCCATTAAATTTGCAGATTTTGCCCTTGATCAACTTGAAAGCGATAACGATATTTTAAGAAAATCATCTTCTCCGATTATGCTCCGTTTCATATGAGCGGTGCAGTAAATAAACAAAACATCAGCTCTGGTACGAAAAATTTCAAAAATTATTCATGAACAACCGTTACATTTTTGGTCTAGTGGAATCATCGATGCAGCGAAAAGGAAGAATGACTGGCGCGTTGTTTTAAACTCGACTATAACTCCGTAAGCGGTGTCTACGCCAATCAAGAAGAAGAAGGATTCATCGGTTCTTTCGAAATGCAGCTGATGATGTCGTTACTGTCAATGGATATAGATTGAAGATTACCAACTTTTTATGACCGCATTTTAAAGAATTTGCTATTTATAAGATCGGGTTTCAACGAGACGGAGCTACGAGCCACACAACATGTGCTACAACGAAATATCTGAGGCTATGTTGTATTTAAAATGTGTTCCATTTCGAGGTTCCTTACTTTTTGATAGAAAAAACACGTAAACTCCAAATTTAAAGAGTAATGCTTATTATCATTCGAAAGAACGTGCTTCGGCACTTATTTTTTGAAGATTATCTCTTTCAATGAGATGGCCTATCCGTTGAGTCCAATTTTCGATGACTCGTTCGAGCATTTCGGCGGCTAACTGGCTATCTTTATAAAATTTAGACTTTACATATTCTTACAGAAAAAAGTTAACGGTGTGACATCACACGAACTGGGAGGCCAATCTACCGGAACAGAATGTAGAATTATCTGCTCACCGAAGATTTATCTCAATAAATCCATTAATTGATGCGATGTGTGGGAAGTGGCGTCGTCTTGTTGAAATCAAATGTCGCCAAGATCACAAGCTTCAATTTCAGTTAACAAATCTCTTCAGGTTGCTCTCTGTTAGAAGAGCGAGAATTATGCCATTGGTCTTTTTGAAACATTTCAAGAGTCGAGCGGCTTCAGTTTTTGTACAAATTGAATTTTGTACATATTAAGATCTCGATCAGTCAAAAAATTCGATTGAAAAAATTACTTGTACTTGGATCCCCCGTTCGAACTTAGTTACATCAATTGTTCACATTAATACAAAACATTTGGCTTTTCTTAATAATCAAGGGGGTGATTTTTAAGAAAACATATCACTCTTAAATGAAAACGCTGTATATACTTGTATGTATATATATGTATATAGGCAGATGAATATGACTAAATCGAACAGCTCGTTTTGCTATTCATTTCTAAATAAATATTATAGGGAGATAAAACTTTGTGCCAAAATTTATTTACCTCGTTCAGAGTATACTTTCGTAATAAATGGAATTTTGAAAAATATTAAGGATATTAAAAAAAGTACGCCAAATTCGCTCATAATACAAAGAAAGCATGTAAAATGGCGCCGGACTGAGCAAAGACTTTAATTAATTAGCGATATTTTTATACTCTCGCAACAAAGCTGCTAAAGAGAGTATTATAGTTTTGTTCACATAACGGTTGTTTGTAAGTCCTAAAACTAAAAGAGACAGATATAGGGTTATATATACCAAAGTGATCAGGGTGACGAGTAGAGTTGAAATCCRGATGTCTGTCTGTCCGTCCGTGCAAGCTGTAACTTGAGTAAAAATTGAGATATCATGATGAAACTTGGTACAGGTATTTACAGGTATTGGCTCCATAAGAAGGTTAAGTTCGAAGAAGGGCAAAATCGGCCCACTGCCACGTCCACAAAATGGCGGAAACCGAAAACCTATAAAGTGTCATAACTAAGCCATACATGAAGATATTAAAATGAAATTTGGCACAAAGGATCGCATTAGGGAGGGGCTTATTGGGACGTAATTTTTTTGGAAAAGTGGTCGTGGCCCCGCCCCCTACTAACTTTTTTATACATATCTCGAAAACTGCTATAGCTATGTCAACCCAACTGTATAGAGTCGTTTCTTTTAGGCATTTCCATATACAGTTCAAAAATGGAAGAAATCGGATAATAACCACGCCAACCTCCCATACAAAGGTTATGTTGAAAATCGTCAGAAACACTAAATTTTACGGAAGAAATGTCAAAAGGAAGCTGCATCCAGGCTTTTTTAAAAAATTGAAAATGGGCGTGGCGTCGCCCACTTATGGACCAAAA
>NW_017534406.1:4390852-4495644 GCF_001853355.1 Bactrocera latifrons
TGATGACATGTACCAAATAGGGGTGAAATCGGTTCACAACCACGGCTGAAATCTCGATTACCACTTTATCATGCGAGAGTATAAAATGTTTCGGTGACACTCTTTGGCAATTTTAGACTGTTTGTTTTGTTTTAAAAATTTCGTATACAAACATTATACGCTTCGACAGTCAAAATGCTGGTAGTAACACAATAGTCTCAGGAAAATTTAGATCAAGTTTAGTATTCTTTTCAGAGTTGCTTTCAAATTTCGTATAATTCATTAAAACTCGTCAAATTTAATCTAAGTTTTTTCTTTCAGGTTTAAAACTGTGACTGATGCTCTATGCAGTATAACGCTTTTCCAGAATATCTTTAGCAAGGAATTTTTGGTTAACACTCCTGAGTACATATACAATAAACTCAGGTAAGTGAAATATTTATTTGATTTTCGATTCTTTTTTTTCATATTTGAGCACGAACACATATATGTATATGTTAGACAAGTTCCACTAAATCAAACCTAACTCAACTCAAACTAAAACTTTAAATTCGATTTTCAAATCCCATGATTCTAAAGGTTAATAGTTACGCTATGTGTAAAAAGAAAGAAAAACCCGCTTGTCTTTAATTAAATATTTGCCCTTTTGGAGAAGATCTATTTATTGTATACAGGCTGTTCTTCTTCTTTGGTCGCTTGTATCAAAAAAGGGAAAAATTGATGATTGCAACCATTAAAGTTTGGTTCTTCAGATCGCACAGCATCTTTCCTCAAACAGAGAGCAGAGCTGAGCTTTTCAGCAAATAGAAGTGCTCAGAAAATATATTCTATACTAGCGAAATTCATTATATGAACCACTGAGATATTTGGATTGAATCAAAGGTCCACATAAGTTCCGTTCTGATGCAGGAATCCCTTTACCAAATTCTATAGTCAGTTTCGAGAGATTGTCAGGAAACATGTCCATAAGCCTCAGTTTCTAAATTTTTGCAAAATTTTCTAAATTAATGAATCAATCCGACTCGTCCTTGAAACTTTTTGATCTAAACAACAATCTTTATACCCCATACAACATGTTGCAAGAGTACAAAAGCATTGCAATATTATTTTTTGTGCTAGCAACAAGAAAAAAATTGCAACAATACTAAGACCATGCGAGGAGAGTAGGAGCAGAGATAAAACATTGGAAATTGTGGTCAGCCACGCTCACTAGGGCAAAGTCAAAATGACAGTTGATTGCAAACCAACACGCACACATCTACATGCATGTGCATATGCTGCATGCAACATGAGTATACACAATTAATGTGAAACTTGTGCATATACAAGCATGCATGGGCACTTCAGCTATTAGTGCTGAGCTTTTGTGTAGATGTCTCAATTTTTGGACAAGCTTTGTGCGGGCATGTATATATGTATGTTTGCAGCTGTTTGTGTGTACGTTCATGTGTGTGTGCATTTTCACATTGATTTGCAGATTTTGAGATTTTAATTGATTTTCGCACAAGAATGCGTGCCACTTGCGGCTGAAAAGTGGCAGTTGACGATATTGCAGCAGGCGAAACGTGTCTCCAAAGGTGTACAAATAATACATGCAACTTGCCACACATATATGTATGTACGTGCATATATGCTATTAGGTGATAATCTATTGAAGTCGATTTAATTGAAATTCCAAAGGCAGCAATTCTCAAAAGCTATTTAAAATTTAAAATTGGATTTGCCTCGGTAGTTTTCAGAAATATCACAAATATGTTGACATACATTCACTAGAAATTGTATGCGTTTATTGTAAGCAAAAACAAAGTAGCCAACAGTGTTGCATGTCGTGTAAAACTTTCTGCTTTGCAATATTGGTGAAAAGGAAATCTTCTCTTAATTCAAAAGTGTAAAAATTTTAAATCAAATTAACACAGGCATTCAAAAGAAAATACTCAAAAGTTTAGTAGGCGTGAAAGCAAAAATATTTATGGTCAGCTTGACACTAAATGCGAGGTGAGCCATATGCGGCAAACGCAATTTAACGAATAAAATTGATTTATAAAAAATTATTTTCAATTACAAATTTTGACTTGGATAGAACGCTGTGTTCGAGTGGACCACTGCAAGGTTAGTCAGCACGAGCTTGTTACTGAATATATGGACACTACTTTTGAACGTAACTCACTCACTAGCTAGGGATGGGATGGAATCTGTGAAAGTTAGTTTAGAAAGTAAATCTCTTGATCAAATGTTCCCAACGCTGAAGAAGCAATACAAAGCTTGTCCTACGACAATCGAGTTGACGTAACAAGAGCAAACATGGAGTTTTTTCCGACCAAGTACTTACTACTAAATACCCTTCCCAGGTACATTTCTGTTAGTAACTATGGATACAACTAAGTTTGTTTGGAAGCTATATGCTATAGTACTCCGTTCTGAACAATTTTTTTGGAGATTATATTGTTACCTTAAGCTGTAATCCATGCCAAATTTCGTGCCGATACGACGTCAAATGCGAAACTTTTCCATACATGCCCTTTATTCCGATCGTTCGGCTTGTATGGCAGCTATATACTATAGTAATCTGATGTAAACAATTTCTTCGGATATTACATTGTTGCCTTAGAAAATAATCTATACCAAATTTCGTGAATATATCTTGTCAAATGTGAATGTTTTCCATACAAAAACTTGATTCCGATCATTCAGATTATATGGCAGCTATATGATATAGTGGTCCGATATCGGCAGTTCCCACAAATGAGCAGCTTCTTGAAGAAAAAATGACGTTTGCAAAATTTCAAAACGATATCTTAAAAACTGTTCGTATATATACAGACAGATAGACGGACATACAGACCGACATGGCTAAATCGACTCAGCTCGACATACTGATCATTTATATACATACTTTATAGGGTCTCCGACCCTTCCTTCTGAGTGTTACAAACTTCGTGACAAACTTAATATACCCTGTTCAGGGTATAAAAATATAGTAATAACGAACCATCTGAACTGAGTTTGACACGGACCGACTGAAGAAGCTGCATTTTCACGGTTTTTAATACAAACCTGTTTAATCGCCCTTAAAATAATATAATAAACCAATACAAACATGTCAAGGCTTAAATCAATTTACCACAAATTTGTATAAGACTCGGCATGGATTTACCTTTAATGCCTCCAGTGCCTTTAGAAATTTTTGCTTTCTTCGATTCTGGCTCATTTTAGAAACGCTAGCGCACAACCCTGGAAAGGGAGGACTCACCTTTTTCTTTTAGTTGATCGAAATCGTGAGCTACTTGAGTCATACGCAAAAGAATCGTTTCGGTTCACTCTCAAGTGAATGACGCTCAGAGAACTTTCCTCACTTGCGTGAACTTCTACACATGGTTCCAACCTGGCAGTACCCACGAGGGAAGCAGAGGAAAGTCTGGTCTCTTGGTATGAATCAGTTCGGGTCAAATTTCGTAAAGAAGGCTTCGATAATTTCCGTATTCCTAATAGTTTGCATTTTTCGCTAAGTAGTTAGAAAAGTAATTACTTCGATTTTCGAAGTTAGCCACCTAAAGCATAATATTTACCTTTGAATCTCCAATGGTCACGCTAATTTGACTGATGCTGTAAGAGGTTACTTTAGCTTTTTCACGGAACGAGATCAGGCTACAACCAGGCTCATCTCATTTATAATGTTATTCTTTAGAGCTGTCATTAGTGCATTAGCTTCTAATATCTTACTGAAATAATAAGCTAGGAGATCTACTTGTAAGACGTGATAAAAATGTAGTCAGTTTGTAGGCGAAATTTCATGCCAATCAAGCAATTACCCTATATTATCTTTTTAGCTTACTTTTAATTATTTTCTTCAATTGCCTGGTAGCCTGACATTTAGACCCAGTCCGCAAAATGAATGTCATTCGTCGCTGTTGGACGATTGGTTCGGCAGGCATGACATTTTAAGTGGAGCATGTTTCGAAATTTCGATTTTTGAAATTATCGAAAAGTAGATTTGGCTTTTAATAACTGAGCTATTGATATCAAAAAATGAATGTTACGAGGGTCTGGGACAGGCGACGGAGTGTGCGTTTAAAACTGTTAGGAACGAGAATGAAAATGTTAAGGCAACATATTGAACATTACGTTCAAGATCAACGAATGGATGGGCCATTTTTGTAGCTGTACAAGTGTAATGTCTCTGAATATCGACATCAATATGTTATAACGGATTTCGCTACATTATTAAGCTCCAGGTTTGGCCGGAAAAGTGGCTTAGCATTATTATGTCTTGAGATCCGGAAAAGTTAAAAACCAAAAACAATTATATAAGAGTATTGGAACATTTTAGGAACAAAGAACGGTTCCATTTGAGAAATGAAAAAAAAAACACTGATTTGTCGCAACCGATTGATAGATCCATATATACGATTAGATAAGATAATTAGATGAGGATTGTACCGCCACCTAAGGTCTATTGCGCCCTCTTCTAAGTCATAACTTTTCACCTGGCCCCAGCATATTGCTAAGTTCCAATATCCTGCAAGTTGTTAATGTTCGATGTGATCCCGAAAATTTGCACAAAAAACTAGTTCCATATGCATATAAGAGCTTCTTAAGCTTACAGTGGCCAGTGTTTGCCTCTTGGGAGTTTGATTACATATTTAAACCTGCTGAGGTTGTGACCACCAATCAGCAACTTTGCATGGCGGATGCCTTATTGCCAATGTCTCTCCCTGTCTACTTTATTTTCCTTTTCAGAGCAGCCCTTTATGGCGTGAGGACCTATCGCGATGAAGGGTTTAGGTCGTACCATATTAGTGAGTGTTGCGGAGCGGACAAGCTCATCAGCCTGTTCATTCCTGCTAATGCCGTTGTGGTTGAAAACCCAGATAAGGTGCACATAGTTGCGTTCCGATAAACTGTTCATCCTTTCTTTAAATTCCTGCACCAGTAGCGATTTAATACCGTAGGCAGAAATTTGTGATATATATACCGCATAAGCTGATTGAATGTCGAAAATCACTATATTCGGTTTATTAGAGCTAGGGGAAGATCTGGTCTGAATCCATCGAATTTCTACTTCTCATTTTAAATTTTTTTTATATCGAGAAGTTCCTTTGCAGGTGTCTATATTTCCATTTAGATTTGACACTGTAGCCTAATTATTTATCAATGTTAAAAGTGATGCCAAAGTTTTATTCAAAATCGGTTTTGAATAGTTTGATAAACAGCCTACTTTGCAGTGATAGTGTTGTACCACAAACATAAAGGATATTTATTTACTCAATGGTAGTAAGAAATTCCTGTCTCTCAATTCTTTACAAAATATAGTGATAAATGTGAAGGAGTCTACTGGCCAACCAAAAAAAAAAGCTCTGTGGTCGACATTATCGACTGAACATGGAAATAGAAACACAAGCTCATATCAGTATAATACCACACAGTGTAGGCTTTACAAACTAAGAGCAAGCAAAATTTTCGAGAAATTTAAAAGAGCCACAAATTGTATGCCGCAGACTGACACATTTTCATGGTCACTCGAACTAATGCCGTGGAAATGCGAAATTCAACATTTGCCATTGGCCAACAAAGGCATATTGAAATATGTGAGGCGGTAGGGAAGGAGCCATAGGTCAGTCCGAGGCGGTGAGTCCTAACTGCAACACGCACAGAGTCGCACACATACATGTGTGTTAAGGCAACGGTCGTGCCTACCTGCCAGCTAAGTTGATTACAAATAAAAGTCGCGTTAAGTATGTCCATACAAGTATAACCTTGGTGACAACACTTGATGGTGGGAGGGGTGCGAGCGAAGTCGGGCCGAACGTGAGCGGCGTTGGCAAAAATTTAACTGCAACACAACCAACTGTCTGTGTGTGAGTTTTGCTGATGGATGCGGGACATTGATGAAGCTGCTGCGCCCCTTGTGCTGATGGTGGAAACGATACGAGACATAGAGGGCATTTAGGTATGTGGTAGGCAAAAACTGGACCAGTGATTACTGCACTGGCAAAGGTTGACAATACTGAATGCTGAACAACATAGAGCATTATGTCTACTCTAACTCGGCATGTGTGCGTGTGTGAGCGCGTGTGTATGGCGAAGTGTTTACTGAGTGTAGCTCATTGCCGGTTGGAGAGTTGCAACATTAATCAGGATAGTGAGTAGTATGTGGCTTACATACATACAAACATACATACATACATATGTTTATGTGTACGTACATTAACTTGCGTCGAAAATTTTCATGAATAGAAAGTAAAATACGCATTACTCAGGTGTATGTGTGAGTATTTGGGCATATTTCATGGTCGCATTTTGCGCGTTGCGTCATTTTATTGCTGCACAATTGTTAGAAGGCTATTGTCCAGTAGACTTGGTTGTTGCAATCGTGCTTTATTAAGAAATATATGAATAAATGGTTGAGATGCATCACGACATTATTAAATAACGCTCACAGTTTTTGAGATATCGATAGAAATTTTGCACATTTTCTTTCCTTAGCAAGAAGCTGCAAATTTGTAGAAATCGCCGATGTCGAATCAATACAACCTATCCTCTTTATAGTCATAGAAACTGTTTCCGCGGTTATTGCCGAATTTACAACAGTGTGTCACTCGATCCTCTTTTTCGCTGCTTGTGGACAATTTTAGATTTTAAGTGTAGTCAGGTCCTTCTCCACCTGGTCTTTCCAACGGAGTGGAGGTCTGCCTCTTCCTTATAATTACTGAGGAATTGACGCATATTTTTACTGTGCACATTTTTATGTATTTTACAATAAAAAAAGTCAAAGTTATGTTTAATGTACATATCTTTTAAGCCACTTAAGCTACAATAACCAAATTCGCTCCTTAGAAATCCTCTATCGATATTGTAAAAAAATCGGAAGATGAACCCATCCACTTCCCATACAACGGTACTGTTAAAAACTTCTAATAGTGCGATAAAGCAGTGACTAAATATGCCGGACGTTGTCGGCGTGTTTTGCGTGTACCTACTGACGTCAGCGCTCAAGAGCACAGTGATCAGTTTGGAATGGACACACTAACCATTTCAGTAAGGTTCGTGGCCCATCTAAAACCTTTGCCGTACTTTTAGTCCGGCACCCGATTGCAATGCAACTCCACATATAACTGACAATATGTCGATTCTTCCCGCATTCTGGTTTTAACCACAACCATTACGATACTACCCGTGTTGACAGTCCCCATTGAAGCCGGTTGAAGCGAAGTACAAGGACTCCTGCTCCCCAATGTACCAGAATTATGTCTCCGGCCAGACCAAGCAGCCGAAACTACTACCAATTGAGTTTCCATACGGTTCTGGACTGCCGTCTGGAACGCCTTCGCCGCCTACACAATTCAAGCGAACATGAGCCTAACTGTTCGGTATTCCGACTGGTGGAGATCACACCAATATCATCTAAATGTCCATCAATCCAGCTAATCCCCATACCACCCAGATTCCTAATGCCCGTGTACATCGGGCATTTTGCAATAACATGAACCCAATCCTCGACCCGCTCCTCACACAAACACCCTGACCTATTAGATAGGTTGGGTTTTTTATCACTGTGCGAAAGTTCCCTTTATAGCATAATATTAAATTCCATTTATATATATATATCGCCCCCTAAAATCCAAAATAACGTAACAATATTTTCGGAAATTTACAGGAAAAAGAATGAAGCACAAAATTGTATTTACAAAATTTAAATATTGGTAAAAACCAGGTTATTTCTGATAGCAGAACCTTAAAATGTTGTAGATATGTACTTATATGTATGTAATTTGCAGTAGTGGGTCGTAATCAATGAAACACTCAATTTCGAATTTTTTGATCATACATTATTTTGCATTTTGGGTGACGATATATAAAGTTGCTTCGAGTCTGATCTTCTGATTGACGTTTTAGATCTACATAAATCAGCCTTTTCTTACTTGTATAATATCTCTTAATGAAAATTGATTTTTTTTTTAATCTATAACGTGCTATTAATAGCATTGGCTAGCTAATAGAAAAAATCACTAGAATATGCATTGTTTTACCCCTTAAAGTACACAAGCCAAGCCAATAGAAAATATGTTTCTGAAATTAAAGTCGACCACTATTTGTTCTTTGTACTTTGTACATTTCGTACCAGTTTAGAGATGGTATTTAGTATTAATTTTCTTATACAGCTTTTTCAGTTTCTACTGCAGTTGGCTCTCAATTCCATACGCACATATGTACAATGCTGTGCAACTGTATGAACAGTTAGGTTTTTGCACATTGATGAAATGTCAAATAGTAACCGACATAATGAATGTGAAACGTATTTTTACTTCCACTTGCTACGTGATTTTTCATGATTTGCGTGACATTCGCTCACAGTGAGCGTTTACAAATGCACTCACAACGCACACACATACATATATGTTTATATTTGGTATGTGTATTGTTGCTGTTTACGTTTAGACATCCTGCAAAGCCGATGTCTGTGTTAGTAAAACGGATGTGTGAACCAAAGCTTTGCGTTGGCATTTATCATTTGTAGGGCAGCTCACTTTGAGCACAGCGTGTGGGAATAGATTTTTGAAACAAATTTAATGCGGCAAATTGCATGTAGCATTGTGGTTTTGCAAGAAAATTCTCTTAATTATTTCCTTCGCAAAATGCCTAGACGGAAATGTATTATACACCTGCGCTCGGAGAATTTCTTTACAAAGTAAAATAAATGCTACAAAATGTTGCAGTACAGTCTGCAAGTTGGCCACTTGTAAGTATATTTGAGGCAAAACAAAAAAAAAAAAAAAAATATTTACATATTTCTTAATTTATATTCTCACTTCTTGGGTTGCACACAACAACGCGTTTATGTATGTGGCAAGCTCACATGTACATTTGCATTGTGTGGCCATAAATGGCAGCCGGAAATGCATTACATCTTCACATGCGGCAATTAATCAGTCTTATTTGCATGCAAATCTTGGCAACGCCGCACTGGTGCAAGGGAAAGTCCTTTGAAGCAAGGGCGAAAGCGCAATGTAAAGTGTAACGGTTATTTGTAGTGCTCCTTTCAGTATAACCTACTCAGAAGAATTGTGTTAGCGATTCCAAGAAGTGGAATTAACTGAAAAAAGTGAAAATAGCTAGGCTTTTTGAAAACAAAGTGTTAACGTTATCCTTTTACAAAAATAGAATTAAGTCTTGCATTTCTTAAAAAAAAGAAAAAAATAAATAACAATGAAAAGTAGGAAATTAAAAGGGCCCTTTTAGACATTTGGTTTTCAAGAATAAATGAAACTCATATAATTGATGTTCCAAAAAGAGCTAATTTTTTTTGAAATATCGCGCGTGAGTCGTGTCAAGGTGTCATGTTATGTTTGTTCAGTATTGCTTGGCATTTCGGTGTGCAAAACTTACGCCGACCAATAAATCGCTCAACTTTATTACGAAAATTCATGAATTATAAATAATGTGTTTGACGCGTTCGCTCAACTTATGGGCGGCATAATCGGCCTACTGAGCGTACTATTCACAACACCATCACACATCTTGGGACCGAGCATTCATTATTGGATAATATTCGGATTTGAGGCGTCGACTCGGCGCCGTTCGCAGCAACTCGGTCTGACGTATGGAACAACTTGGCGCATTTTATGTCGACATCTTAATTGAAAGCATACAAAATACAGCTCGATTGACCACCAAGATCGTGTGATATCCCACCGTGAGACGTTCTCCTGTGAGAATACGTATAAAGTCAATAACTAGCCGAATGTTCGCTTTTACAGCGTTAATCGTCTGTAATTTATATGAGTAAGCAGACAACTTCACATAATCTCCCATAAATAACACATTGGTTAAATCGCACGATCTTGGAGGCGACGTAACAGGCCCACAATGTGAGATAATCACTCCCCAAATGTTCCCTTTAATATAACACGTGGCGTCATCTCGTTCCAACCAAAGGTCGTCTACATCAATACTCTCCAATTCCGATACGAAAAAGTCATTAATCATATCTCTACAGCGTACCACATTGACTGTAATATTATGATCGGCTTCATCTTAAAGCTTGATGTCGTCTAACCACAGAGACTTTCTGCGGAAACAACATCTCAGTAATGGCTAGTGGATTATAATCACACAAAATTTTGTTTACTAACGTACCCATTAAACCAAAAGTGAGCTTCATAGTTGAACAAGATTTTCCTGTCATTCGGATTTTCCTGTTCTCGAATGATCGCGATGGTCCTTCGTCTTCAGTTCTTTCACGAGTTGAACTTTCTAGGCTCGCAAACTAATCGTCTGCAAAATCTGGATCTTAGTACAATATTTGCGCGAGATGGCGGATGAACCTACTCGGGTCTTCTTCGGTATTCTGCTCTAAGCAGCAATAACGTTCGATACGCACTGTACAGCATCTCTGAGAACGTGGGTTATCAGCTAGACTAAACGCGGTATATTTATTTCCAAATCCTAAACCAAAATGAGTATTACAGAAGAAGGTAATCAAGAACACGGTTATTAGAACGTTAAGCAATACTAAAAGCTTCGTCCTAATCGGGAAGGATCTCTCCGAGATATTCGATACCAAACGAGGTTTCAGACAAGGCGACTATCTATCGTGCGACTTCTCCAATCTACAGCTGGAGAAAATAATTCGAGCTTCAAAGCAAAATATAGAAGATATAATCTTTTATAAAAGAGTACAGCTGCTAGCGTACGCCGATGTTATTGATATCATTGGCTTTCTCAAGACGAAATATCTCCTGTCATCAAACAAACAGTCTCACGCCAATGTTGACAGTCATAACTTCGAAGTCGTAGATAATTTCGTCAACCTTAGAACCAGTATTAACACCAACAACAACTCCAACCTCAAAATCCAACCCAAAATATGTAACTCTTGTCAACAGGTTCTACTGCGGACTGAGTATGCTGTTGAGAAGAAAAGTCCTCTCTCGAGTCACTCATCATTTCCGTTCTTCTATATGTCGTAGAAGCATGAACGATGATAATATCTGACAAGTCGAGTTTTCGAGAGAAATGTTCTACGGAGGTTTTTTGAGTCGGTGAATATCCGAGTCGATGATATAGTTCAAATATTTAAGATACAGCCGTTACGCTGGATAAGTCATGGCGTCCGAATGGATGCCAACATTCCAGCTCTAAGAGTATTCGACGCAAATAAATATGAAGACCACCATTCTGAACCAGGTGGAGAAGGACCGGACAATACTTGGAGTTTCAAATTGCCACCAAACAGCGAAAAGCAAAAACGACTGACGCAATGTTTTAAACTCAGCTATAATATTGCGAATATAGCAAATATTTATTTCCAAGGTCTGTTATTTTGCACCGGTTCTTTTGCTACCCTGTTCTATCCGGAGTTTTTTTAGTATCTCAGGTATCTATACGCCAAAACATACTTATGAGCTCAAACAAATGAAGTGCGCACACAGTCCACGTGATAAAGAAAACACAAAGGAGAATCCCTAGTTAAGTGAAGCACGTCGCTTAGTCACATTCGCTCCACATGCCAGCTTTATAACTGCAGTGATTCGTGTTGTGTCGCAAACTGAGAAACGTTCGTGGATCCACACAAGATGATGAGAAAATTTGCGCTGCTGCTGCTGCATGCCACTTGATTGAGTGAACTGTTGGTGGATGCAGTTAAGCGCACTGAATAGAGCACGTGCTGGCGACAAGTTGACAAAAAACTTAAGCCAATGGCCAACAGAAAATGAACGAACAAAAAACAAGAAAGAAAGCAAGTAGAAAAGGTGGTAAGGAAGAATGAGGTTACACGTGGAAAGGATGGAACTAAAGGTTTTCTAAAACGCGCCATCCCTCTGTTTGATAAAGTGAAGCTTGTAGTGATGACTAAATACGGGATAACACACGTTCGTCCTAATTTGTCGAAAAAGGGTACAAAAAGTGCACAAATAAATAAAGACAAAATAGTGGTTTCGAAAGTAAAACGAACGAAATTGCCGAGAAGACAGGTAATAAGTACATGCTGCAGCCTAAAGCCACAGGCGCTTCACGTGTGAGCCATAATGGAGATTGTGCTGGTCAGTTGGTCGTTGTGGGCAGAGTCCGTTAAGCTGCAGTTAGACCTTTGTATTCACACTTTTGACTGCCACCAAAAGGCAACTTGCCAAAAAGAGCCACTTGTGCGCCGACGAGCTGTAGCTCGCTGATAAGTTGCCGAAGTGCAAAAAACACAAAAAAAAAAAAAAAAAGGAGCTCGCACAATGATGGGTGGTTTGTGTGGTAAACTGGCCGACAGAGTACCTTTTTGAAGTCAATGAGCAATAAGAGCTGGGGTAGGGGAGCGCTGTTGCAACATGAGACTGCGGTAATTAATGAGCAGCTGCGCTGACAACCGACAATGTGCTCTTTTATTTTAGGCAACCCGGTGTGACACACTCTCCAACAAACACTCATCGTCACCTTTTTATGCAAATTTGCCGTGTGTACTTATGTATATGCTATATTTGAATGCAACCATGCTGGCTCTTGCCTATGTACTTACAATGTATATTGAGCGAGATGCGCTTTGAAACCGACGGCGGTACACCGTTTGATGCAATGCAGAGGTATGAGCCCATTTCGTTGCGTGAGATTTTCGTCAGCTTCAACACTTCGCCGCGAAATGAAGACACTGTGTGCGAGACAAAGCAGAAATGCAGAGAATTAGGAAATAGATAATGTTGAGGCCTTTTTTGAGCACTAGTTTTAAGAAATTTGTTGTCAATATTTGCTCACCCATGGTCTTTGTGCCGATGTTGTCTTTGAGCACAATTTCGTTGCCATCCTCCCGGCGCCATGTCACTATTGGTTCCGGATAGCCGCGTGCCCTAGATGCAAATGACATTATTATTTATAATATTTATTATAATTAAAATTTTAATATTTCTGCAATAATACCTTTTTTTTATAACTTATATACATATATTTTAATTTTTAGAGGGAACGAAATTCATAGTTAATAGAATTGGTTGTAGGAAAAATAATTTCACTAGCTTTAAAATATATGTATGTATATATAAAATATTTTTTTTCGGCTTATTTGCAACCAGTTATTTCGGATTACAAACTTGATGGATAAGTTTTAATCGAAAATGTTTCTATATTGTAAAAATTGAAAGAAACTCATAATGGGTTGAAACCGACCGGAAACGAAAGACTAAATAGTAAAAATAACTTAAGGTCCGTCTGTGGTCTGGAAGAGGAATAGAAGGAACGTGGTTGAAATATTACGGTTAAAGGTTTATCTTGACTTCCTGTGAAACTACGAATCCTATGGAAAAAAGTTATGTTAAATATCATTGCAAAAATTACTGAAAATTTGCACAGGCGTTTTACTTCTATTTCCTCCAGCTCAATGGGATGTCTGAAGGTATGATCTCCCAAGTGAGGATTTAAGTATTGACCTTCGAAACCAGAGACAGTCAAGAAGGAAGTGATGAGTTGTTTCCATCTTATCCTATTCCATACAACTTTTGCAGATGTCGTTTAGTAAATTCAAAATAGGGAACGGCTAGCCTTACTGAAGGCTAAGATATCCTCTCTCTGACGATCAATCTTTGGACACAAAACTTTTTTGGACTTTTGCCACAGCGCATGTACCGATGGTGGCTCAGCGCCGGCCAAGCTCCTCGAAGCCCGGCTATGTGGCAATCGAACACAAGAGGATATGGAAGCACTGACCCGTTTCCATTCTACCGATAGCGGTTCTAGGGTGCCTTTTCTTTCCAACTTATCAGCCATACAGTTTCTTGCGATTCGACTGTGGCCTGGCAGCGAGGTTAGGCACTCTTTGACCTTCTCTGAACGCTCTGTTTATGAGTTCAAGTCTAATATCGCCGCTCTGATATCTGAGTGGATGGTCATTTCTCTGAAGGAGGCTTCACTCCGAAGCAATAAATCAATTGCCACCATAGTGGCTGCAACCTCGTCCAGGAAGACACTGACATAGTGGGAAACTTTCCACCAGCCAGAGTTCGGTTTGGCAACTCAATGATCGAAATGATTAGGTATGAAGTTAAAGTGAGTGAGGATTTCCGTGTGTTCAGGCACGTGTTCTTTTAGAAGCCAGATTCTCTGAGGCTGATAACAACATTCGCAGCCATACACTTTCCGACTATGTCCAATGTGGGCAATATGTGCAAGATGGCGTTAAGCGCCATGATTGGAGTGAACTTTAGTGCACTACGCATGCTGATGAGCGCTTTGCAAGTGTGTTCTTTTCTAGGGCCCTCCACCACATAATGACTCCATAGAACATATTGGGCTTAACAATGCTGTCGTAGAGGTAGAGGACCACTTATATAAGTAGCGCTTAATATTAATGGAATTGGTACAGATGTTGGTTTAAACCTTATATCTCTAACATAATTAGATCCTTTGGTTGACATTTTCCACATCATCTCAATAAAAAAATTTAGACTCTTCGATAGAATTCATGTCTGATATTTCTTATTTGAGTATCATTTTAATATAATATCGCTCACGGGAAGAATATAATTTGATTCAGATTGATTGAGTTAATATTAATACTATGTAGTAAACAGTGAAACTACTTTAATAATAAGCATAAAAGGATTACCTCAATGAGGAGTACTATCATCTCTTAGAGGTACTCATGAAGAACTGTGGCCTAAAACCAAAAATAGTCATGTGGATGTACACGGCAGTCATTAGAACAATGATTATATATGGAACATCAGAAAATATCAAATTAAAAAGAATACAGAGGGCAGCCTGAGCAGGCGATATAGGAGCGATTAAGTGATGTACATATGAATATGTTTATTTTCATACGGAAAGTGCAAAAATTGTCTGCCTTAACCATTAAGGAGATTGGTGGTTGCATCAGAAAGAAGTATAGTTATAGCGAAACTCTGAACTAGCTGGATACTAATCTTAATATATCAGGCAATATCGTGACAAGGCTGGATTTCAGTATTTATTTTCAAGTCAGAATACTCTCCTCCGGATAGAGTAGGGCATATACTGTAAGAATATTGATATCTCTCTCTATTCGTCTAGCAAACTCAGCTCAGAAAAGATCTGTGGTGTGTTCTACTCACAAATACAGAAAGCGTCCATTTGCACAGACATCCAGGCGGCATTGATAGCCTTGTCGTCGAAGATTAATTACAGCATAATAGAGATATGTAAGACAGCTGTAAGTTCCATGGCATATCAACTGCACTTGTCCATAATTTGAATTTCCGGTCACAGGAACATTTTCGGTAACGAAAAAGCAAACGAATGTGCCAAGTTAGCAGCCGAGGCAGATATAATACCGTGATTGCTAGGCAAGATCCAGAAGGAGCTCAACTTACTATTTGAACAAATACCTTAGAATAGATGAAAACCTACAATCAAGTGCAAATAGATATGACAATATATGGCAAAGGGAAGAATAAATAGGTCCAAGAAAATTACATACAGATAATAACTGCTATAACGGCCAGTCTCATACTAACTTTTATCGCATAGGTTTGAATATATAGCCTTACAAAATTGGGTTTTCGGAAACACAACCCAATTTTGGCACGTTTGCTATCTCTCGATACACGCAAGGGCTTGGCTTAAACCAGTTGAACCATTAGGTTGTCAAAAAAGTCTTGCGGTATTTTCGCTAGTTCGCGCTGAGAGCGCGTAGTTCTACTTTTATTCGTCGCATCGGGTCATGCTATACCGTTTTGGAAAGCTAATTTCACGCGCTGACACGTGTTTGACTGATTGTCGTTTCTTGTAAGTCGTTCGTGAGTTATAGCGTCGCAAACATGGAGCAAAATAAAGAGAAAATACAGCATATTTTACAATACTACTACGATAAAAGCCAAAATGCATCTCAAGCCGCCAATAAAATTTGTGTAGTTTATGGGCCCGATACAGTTTCCATTTCCACCGCACAACGATGGTTTCAACGTTTTCGTTGTGGTGTAGAAGTGGTCGAAGATGCGCCACGCTCGGAGGTTGATTCGGCGCCGTTCACATTTTTTATCAAGATCTTAAATTGAAATTGTACAAAATACAGCTTGTGAAAGAACTGAAGCCACTTAACCTTCCCAAACGACATCGCTTCGGGCTCTTGTAAAGTTCCAAAAAGATCCGACGTTTCTCCAAATTTTGTTCAGGGATGGGGGCTCATTTCTGGCTCAATGGGGATGGAAACAGGCAAAATTGGCGTGATTATTTGAGGCCTGAAATTGAAGCTCGTGATCAAGTCGGTATTTGGTTTCAACAAGACGCCGCCACTTTCCACACATCGCATGGATCAATGGATATATGGAGAGAACGTTTTGATGAGTAGTTAATTTTACGTTTTTGGCCGGTCGATCGGCTACCAAGATCGTGTAATATCACATATTCCTTTAGGTCTAGTCTAAAATCTGTGCGGACAATTCCGCTTCTATTCAGGCGTGTCGTTTGACAGTTACCAGTCGAAATGCTTGAACGAGTCGTCTAAAATTGGACTCTGCGAATGGACCATCTAAAGAATATTCTTTCGAATGATAAAGACTATTACCCCTTAAATTTTAAATTTCTCTGTTTTTTCTTTAAAAAAGTAGGGAACCTCGAAATGGATCACCCTTTATAAAAAACAGTGATATATGGCAAGTCATTTCCAATGCACATGTTATTGACGAATAGTATATATTCTCAAACAGCTTAATTTTAATACTTAGTATCCTGTGAGAATTAATTGATACTTCAACATTAAATTAAAATTGATTTTTTTTTAGTTTAAAAGACTTAGTTCTTCAAGTTAGAAGAAAAAACTAAAATTAAAAGGAAATAGTAAAATTTACACTTAAAGTCATATTCAAAAGGTCGCCACTATAATTTTTAAATTCTACCCACTTTTTATTGTTTCTTATCGCACAAAAGCAGATGTCATTGCCAGCGAACTTAAATTTCTTTGGACCCCGAAGCAACAGCACACACACACAATATTATATGTAAATAAAAACTTACACTCCCAGAAAAATTAGTCGGCGGTAAGAGAGCGTCTACTCTAACTCGCACCGAGGCACTGGCTTTGTTTAGCGCGCACCCGTAATGTATGCAACACTTTTGATGATTGCATTACTTGCAGGCAAATGTCTACCGAACAAAAGCCGGCAGCTGCAGAAGTGTAAACAATGGCGCTTGCCTGAACTGCAGCCAACTCGGTTAGGTCCATTTACACAGTGTCAGTGACTGGCTTAGACTTTCAAAGCATGTTTGCATACTTTTGGGCGTTTAAACATAAGTGTGAACAAGCTGCCGGCTAGTAAGGGAAAACAGGCTAACAAACTGAGGCAAGACAACTAAAAAAAAAACAAAAATAAATGGTAAAAACGCTGCAGCAGTGTTGAAAACTTTCGACGAAAAGTTCGGCAGTGGCAGCATCATAAAGTGCAGTGCATTAATTAATTCATTTGTCGGTCGGAAATTACTTAGCATTCCATCTAAGTTCAATGTCTAACAAGACGAGACTGGCTGTTGCAAAAATTGAGTAAAAGATAAAACATATTTTGCGAAAATTTTCGAATTCCAACAAAGTGGAAATTTAACAATGTACTTAAGTTAAATATTAAGTGAAATTCACTCGCCTCATGACTTGCTGCAACCTTTTTGCTTTTAAGCACACATACTTGCATGTGTGTGCATGTGTCTTCTTTGGGTCAATAAATCACCAACAAAGTGAGGAACAAATACAAACTGACCAAATAGTTTGAGTCCTCTGCACATCCTTACTGCGCCCGATATCCTTCTCTGTGTCTATGCTCCTTTGTTGCGTTCTCTCTACTTTGCTGCAACACTCAGCCATTCATTATTGTGGCAAATGTGGTAGAAATTTTGCTACTTTGTGGTACATTTAGTAACTGTATGCTTGACTCCGTGCAGAGCAAGTGTGGCGGCCAGCGAAATGGCAAAGTTCTGTCCACTAAATCAAGAAGAATGAAGTGTCGCTTAATTTGTTGACATTATTACTTAATGGCGGTGGACACACCTCACACCCGCTCTAAACGTTGGGGCAGCAAGATTTTGTTGAATTATTTGTTGTGGTTTTATTACTGTTGGGCAAAAGTAATTTTTTATTGGCCAAAAATTATCACAAATGACTTTGAGCCAGTTCTCGGCGCAGTGTGCAGAGCTTTTGTTGTAACCGCTAGCGGCTTTGAGGATTTTAGTTGATTTTAATGAGCACACTATGTTAAAGCAGGTTAAATAGCAAAATATAAAAACGAAATTAGTTTTCGTGTGTGTGCCTCAGAAGTATATATTCAATTAATTTTCTTTAGAAAAAAGAAACGTTTTAACTTTAAAACTAGTCACTGATCTCGCAAATAACTGTAATTATTCTGTCATTCCAGTTTTTGAGATATTGATCTGATTAGCTGTCAGAATCGTCGATATTGGACCAATATGACATTAATGTTCCATAAAAATTGACAGATCAAAATCAAAATTTTCTATGGAAAACTTGTTTATTTCCCAAGATGTCTTCATGAAATTTCGCACAAATTATTTTGGAAAGAATTTTTACTGCATCCGAATAAATTTCGTAGAATTTTTTATATTTATAATATTTTTGAATATTCGAATTACTTTATTATATAGAAAGTTTTGTACAATTTACAAATTTCGTTTCGGATAAAAGTATCGACGAAACCCACTTACGGGGTTTGCCCGGAAAATAATAGGACTGAGTTTCTTCCGCCGCGACTGTACTTCGAAGCGTGCGCGCACCGACTGGTTTCGGCAGAGGGCGTTCCCAGCTAACGAACGAGCGGCTGGTCTATTGTCTCCGAGTACTTGGAGAATCAGGACAAACATTTTCGCGGAACACGTTTCTGTGAGTGGTACAAGCCGAAGACGCAGCGTTTGTTAGCGCAGAGGTACGCGATTAAATTCTGTGTGAAACTCGGTCGATATGCGGGAAGAGGTCGTGCATGAAAGCAAGAATAATGAGCAAATTCAAAGTGATGTCTTTCAGAGACTTAAATGAAGAGTCAATCGGGTCAATCGATTGAAAGTTGTACTACGACAACACCCCGGGTCACATCGCCTTCTTCTGAACAGCAGAAGAACAGCTAACTAACCAAGACCACGAAATATTTTTCAAATCCAATAAAAACTGTTCAACTGTAGGGGATCGAACATTTGGACTCCGGTATACAATAGATCACTTTTGATCATAGTTGGTGGTATTAAGAAAAAAAGATAAAACCTGGTCGATAGTACCCCAATAACTCTCACATGTAGTGTTTTTCGTTTTTCTAACAAACTGCGTGAATACAAGCCCTTGATTCCGATCGTTCAGTTTGTATGGCAACTATATGCTATAGTGAGCCGATCTAAATAATTTCCTCAAAAATTACATTATTTCTATAAACAATAACTCATACCAAATTTCGAGAATATATCTTGTCAAATACAAAAGTTTTCCATACAAAAACTTGATTCTGATCGTTCAGTTTGTATGACAGCTATATGTTATAGTTTTCCGATATCGGCAGTTCTTGAAAACTGTGGGACTAGTTCGTATATATACAGACAGACGGACGGACATGGCTAAATCGACTCAGCTCAACACACCGATCATTTATATATACACTTTATATGGTCTCCGACGCTTCCTTCTGGGTGTTAGACCGTGACAAACTTAATATACCCTGTTTATTGTTTAATATAGTCCTTTTTCAAAGCAAATACATATGTATGTATATGTAACTATATATTTCATTTTATATTCATTAAACATTTTAAAATAGTTATAGAGTATATAAGAAATCGCATGCGAGTTCTTTTATTCGACACCTCAATTGCCAAATTACTGCTAAATCATAAACAACATCTCAAGGAGAAGCAACAACTACCGCAAAGTAGTAGGCATTGAGAAATATCTCTTCGATATGCTGCGATATGCTACCTCAAAGGAGCATGAACACAAACAATGCACAGCTTCTCCTCATTCAGACTGCACCACATACAGCATACAACAATCACAACAAACACAACAAGCATCACCGCTGTAGTGGGGAACTCTACACTCTCACTATACATTTGCTCAGAGCCAGGCAGTTAGCATTTTTCAATCGCGATCGGTCAATGGTCAAATTGCGCGTCGGTTCGTGCTGCGGGAAAAATTGTAATAAACGCGTAAATTTACATGTATAATGCAAGTGCTTTCTAAATTATTTTGTTCAATTTAAAATCTTGAATGAGAGTTGTCTAAATGAAAACTTAAATGAAGTGAAAAGTTGTGAGTGTTTTGGTAAAAGCAAAAATGTGCGTAAAATTAAATAAAATAGTGTGCATAGTTTGCAATTTTGTTTTCTATGACATGTTTTTGCATATTAATGCTGTTAAAAGCGAAGTGAGTGCAAATCGAATATTGTAAATCATTCATAAACGGTGCTGTAGTGAATTGCGGAAATAATTTCTATTTGAATATATTTCGTAAAATGTGAAGTCGCTGCGTTCGTTCTTGCAGTGTTCGTCTATCGTCGTTTTCTAATTAACCAACGACGTCGTTCGTATAACAAACAAGCAAAAAACACTTGCGAGGAGAGTAACATTTTTATTGCTGTATTACTTAAAGGTGAGCACAGAGTGTTTGCATAGTAATTACTTTGTATTTTTTAAAAACGTTTTAATAATTCATTATTTGCATAATTTCAATAGATTCATTTTTAATTTCTAAATTGCTGAAAAAATTGCAATAAAATTGAAAAATTTTCTTGAAATAAATTGCAAAATTTTTTTTACAGATTTTATAAATTTAGGAAAAGTTTTCTTAATTTAAGACAGTAAAATGAGTATATTTAATTAAACTAAAAAACACGTCTCTACTGCTATTCAAACTAAAAAGTGTGTACATATTAGTTTGTCAAAGAAGTCTTGCGGTATTTTCGCGGTATTTTTATTGAATTTTCAATTGTTTATACAAGTTTTTTTGTTGACTCATGCCCAGCTCTTTTCCGATGTTACGGCTGCTACTATGCCGGTCTCKTTCRACCAATTCAGCGATTTTATCGCAATTTTCGACGAMAGGMCTTCCGGAGCGTRGYGCATCTTCGACCACCTCTACACCAGAACGAAAACGTTGAAACCATCGTTGTGCGGTGGAAATGGAAACTGTATCGGGTCCATAAACTGCACAAATTTTATTGGCGGCTTGAGATGCATTTTTGCCTTTATCGTAGTAGTACTGTAAAATGTGCCGTATTTTCTCTTTATTTTGCTCCATGTTTGCRACGCTATAACTCACGAACGACTTAAAAGAAATGACAGTCAATTAAACACGTGTTAACGCGTGAAATGAGCTTTCCAAAAAGGTATAGCATGACCATGAGCTATACTACACGCTCTCAGCGCCAACTATCGAAAATACCGCAAGACTTTTTTGACAAAAACAAAATCGCTCAACTAAAAGATAAATATATTTTCGTAAATATCTATACTACCATATACCTAATATAAAAATTTTCGAACTTCCGGGTAACTTTACTCTACATGATTGCTTTGTTTCTTGTAAGTTGCAACAGTATACAATGTTCGTTTGCATCTGAACTTAGCCCTTCCTTAGTGCTTTGAAGAATATTTCTTTGAACTGTTGGTCGCGGCTAACGATCTTGGTAGCAAATCGATTGGCTTAAAACTTGAAATTATCTGCTCAACAGAGTGAAATCAATAAGTCCATTGATTGATGCGATGTGGAATCAAACCTTTTTCTTTTTGTCTGAAATGGCAGTTTTTGAATCTCTTCAGGTTGTTTTTCATTTCAAATCTGCAAATTTTGCTCGTTTACATACTCATTGAGCCAGAAATGGACATCATCGCTAAAGAAAATCTATATTTTGTTTTCCAACTAACCTCATTAATTTCCAAAGGAAATATATATTATATTTTATTTAGATTTATTTTTGTAGATATTTTCTAATACACTCACCGACATGTTAATTTGACCGAACTGCCTTCTGGTACGATCACATCAGAAGAGGTATCTTCCGCAACAAAGTCTGGTGGTATTACAACATCAAGAAAGCCAATCTATAAAGAGAGAATTTATAGTAAATTTAATTTTTTTTAAATTATAGATGTAATGAAAAATAATTATTTTAAGTCCCGTTTTAATGTTTTATTTCTAAAAATTTTTGACAAACGACACCAGAATTTATCTCAACTCAATAGCGAAAAATTTGCTTGTTGATGCCATTAAGCCAGATGAATTTTCTGTTTATCGGATCGATAAGACAATTGACAACTTTCGACAAGTAATTTTCACAGGCTTCTCTTGAAGCCAACTCTATTAAGAGAATTCAACACTGACCGAAAATAACAGTAGTCAGTTGCTGCAAGGTTAAGGCTATATGGTACATGCATCAAAACTTCCCAGCCAAGTTCTTACAGTTTTTGCCGAACCATTAAAGATGTGTATGGTCCAGCGTTGTCCTGATGGAAGACGAAACAGTTTCTGTTGATCAGTTCTGCCCGCTTTTTTCGATTGCTTGCTTCAATCTCATTTTTGTTGACAGTAAAATGTAAAATCAATCGTTCGACCAGGCTGGAGAAGCTCACAGTTGATGATTCTTTTCCAATCCCACCAAACACTCAGCACAACCTTTCGAGTCGTCAATCTTGGTTTTCCGACTATTTTCTGAACTTCACCACGCTTGGACCATGATCTTTTTCGCACATTGTTGTCGTATTTGATCCACTTTTCGTTTCGTGTTATCAGTCCCTTCAAAAATTGTTCGATTTCATTTCGTTTCAGCAAAGAATCGCAGATGTTTATTCAGTTCATTAAATATTTCACAGACAATTCATGTGGTAGCCAAATATCGAACTTTTTTTGAAGCCAGCCTTTTCAAATGGTTCAAAACTGATGATGATGAATGCTAGGTTCCTTAGCGATGTTATGGCTGCTTATGTTGTGGTCTTGGTCAATCTTTTCCATTATTTCATCGACTTTTTCAACGATGGGTCGACCAGAGCGAGGTGCATCTTTCACATCGAAATATCCAGAACTTCAGCGAGCGAACCATTTTTGTGCTACGCGAACTGATGAAACATCGTCTCCGTAAAATATATGAGTTTCATTGGTGCCTTGCTTGGCATATTTCCCTTATACAAATATTTCAAAATATAGCAAATGTGGACTTCATGTTGATCTTAAACAAAAATCTCAGAAATCTACTCGACAGGCACAATCACATTTATTACTAACTATGTGTGCTTTAATCTCAATTAACTTGATTGCGCTAAGTGAATTCCGTGCATTTGTAGTTTTATTATAATCAAAGCTATCATCAGTGCCGCCACGTCCGATTTTCTTGTCTGGACGCTAACTTCCTGCCAGAACTGTCAAACTACCAGAGAGCAATGGTTATAAAAAATCTTACACGCCGAACACCTTGATGTGCGCATAAAAATCACCTTTTAATAAACAGCAAAGGCAGTCAACAAAAACAAAAACAACCACTTATGACCACATAAATAAGCAGCAACAAATGAGCGTAGAACACATAAACGGGCAAGTAGAGCAGGAATTTACGAGCGACACAAGGTAAACTGGGCAAATGCTGACAGCTGGCAAAAAGGTAGAGGCCGGCTACTTTATTGTGACCAAGTATTGACAGAGCTTATAATATATTTACGCAGCGCAACCAACTACCTACTTATTTGTATAGAACTATGAGAAACCATAAGGAAAGAAACTATTCTAGTGTATTTGTTCTGGCAATATTTTACAATAGTTTGTGGGAATTTTTACTCATCTACTTCACCAGCAAATATTTGTTTGTATATATGCACAATAACATTAAAAATATACAAAACAGAAATAAGAGAAATAAAAGAGAATACAAACACCTAAAGGAATCCATTCAGTCGTGCATTTTCGCCTCATGTCCAGCCACAAAAATGGGAAAATACGAAAATTCACATGCCAAGCAAGCGAGCCACCGTGCGGTGAAAGCGCCGACGAAGAAGTGAAATAAAAATTAAGGAAGCATGAAATACATTTTATTGGCGCCATAAACTTCACTTGGTTGGACATTGAAGTGTGCGCTGCCTGGTTGGGCAGCTTGGCACTGCTGCGGCCTGCGAGGACAGGGGTGTGTTGCTCTGCTTCGGGCGCGCGTTTGTCTTTGCTTGCAAACATTATTCCTACTTAACCCCAACCAGCAGCCGCAAACTCTATAATACTCATTGTTTTAGTATTTGTTTGCTTATTCGCCTGATTTGTGTGTGTGTGCGTGTGTGTGTTGGTGTTTACTGCGCACTCAGTCGTGTGTGCATACACTAAAGTGTGTTCGTCTGTAAAGTTGGTGTTTCTTGTGCATTTAAAGGTTTTCAGTTCGATGCCACCGCAATATTCAGCTGCATGACAATATTGGTTTATTGTGTTTGCGGTGTGTACACACACAGAGTTCGACACTTTGCAAATTGCTTTGGTATAAAATCAAACTCTTTCTTACAAAGTAAAAATGTTTAAATTATGGATATCTAAGTGGCGTATGAGCGATATCTTATAGGTTTTATGGATACTGTATATTACTCATACGCAATGTAGGTATGCATTGATTTGTAATCATATGAAAATTATAAAAACAAGAAAATTTATATTTCGTCACTTAAAAGACAAAACCACGTATTATTAAAAAATTCGAAATATATATCTAAAACTTTTAAGCTTCCGCTGCTCATTATATCCAATACACTATATAACCAAAACACTTATTTTGTATGAGTGATTTCTATTATCTCATTTTTCCTTCAATTGTAAACTTATGAAAGGTGTTGTTACGTTATTTTGCATCGATCTGCTTGGTAAAATCTAACAATAAGTATTCAAATCTTAAATCTTTTTAAGAACTAAAGAAGCTCAATAATATGGTTGAGCTTTTTTGGTAGACCGTTGCTCTCTAGTAAGCTGGTAGATCACTTCTTTTTAAACGCGTGTGATAGCTGGAATTTACCAAGGTATTAGATAAAGGGTTTGGAGGTTCGGGAAGTTTAGAAATATGTCTCATTCTGCTGTCCTCTTTCTCCTACTTTACCATAGGAATACCAAGGTCTTTATGAATATTTTCATTACCTATGTACCATGGTGCTCCTGTGATTGTTCTAAGCATTTTCGATTAGAACTTTTGAATTATATCAAGCTGACAGGCACAGGTCGTACTGCACAGTTGAATACCATAAATTCAAATCGGTTTTATTTAAATTTATTTCTCTTCACTTCATGCAAGTTATTTTACTCGCTATATGCTTTCGCCACCTGAGCCATCGATCCAGGTGAATCCCAAAATAATTCGGCTGTTCACGATAAGGTGGTTATAGGGTCTGTCTCTTATACACATCTATATTTTTAATCTAATAACCACATAACCCGATAACCACCTTACCGTGAACAGCCTAAATTTATTTCATTCGCTTGTGATACTAGAACGTTGTTTATTTTGTCATCCGCAAAAGCGGATTTCAATAGCTATTATAATGTCTGCTGTATATATTATGTACAGAGTTGGGGTTAGCACGCCACCCTAAAGTACACCAGCTCTTATTACTCGTTCTTCTGATATGAGGACTGCTACTTTAACTGTAAATTTCCTGTGTCTTAAATATGACTCCAAAGTTTTATGCAATTCCTAGGGTAAAATATTTTTGATTTTCCATAAAAGGCTTTCATGAAAAACCTTATCGAATACCTGCGCTACATCTATAAAAATAGCTGAACAGTACTTTCTGTGGTCGAATACTTTTCTGATTTTCGTTGGTAATTCTATTTACTTGCTCTACAGTTTCATGTTTAGCACGAAACCAGAATTGGTGCATGGGTATTATATTACTTTCGTCGAGCTGTGTTAAAAAATTAATTTTCGGGTTTTGTAAAAAAACAAAAAAAAAATATTAATTTGTCTGCATTACTACTGTTGCTTTCGAAATAGTTCCCATTAGATATTATGTACTTATGTCTACTTACTTCCAATTGTTGACAAGCTTTCAAATTTTTGGGTTGGCTTTAGCTCTTTGAGTAATTTTCATTAATTTTTTATTGTTTCGAAAATCTTTATTTTTATCTCAGTACATTGTTTTGAAATAGTTGGATGACTTTCTTATTATTTGCATTAGTACATCCCCAAAGTTCTGCACTATAGCTCTTTATTGGACGGAGTATTTGTTTGTAGATATGTTACTGAATTTTGATGGATAACACTAATTTCTTACCAATTAACCAATTAATTTTTTTGTGTCGCACGTTTTACGACTTTTTCAAGTATTTAGCGGAGTTAAAGTATGATATTCGCCTATGAAAATTGGTAAGTGCTGTATCTTGTTGTATGTGGAAACAATGTGTCCTTTGTAAGACTTTATTTACATCTTTTTGAAGTTTAGTAGTTGACTCGTGTTCACTACTACCAACAGCAAGCAACGTGGTATCATCTGTAAATCTAACTGTTGTATAATTGCAGTATACTGGCAGGTCATGCATAAATATAATATAAAGAAGAGGGCCGAACATATTACCTTGTGGAACTTCTGCTTTTATTTCCCTAAGAATAAAATACTTGTCACCTTGTTTAACGTGGTATTATATGATTTTATGATATCATAATGCTGTTTCGGTAAACTCAGTTTCAATTACGAAAGCAGTCCTTTGTAACAAACTTTACCGAACGCTTTAGCAGCATCTTAAAATACGGTGGAACAGAATTTGTTTTCCTCAAAGGCTTTTCAATTACGCGGCTTTGATCAATCCTAGAATGGTTAGCTCGGATCCCAAACTGAGGCACTGGAATTATGGTTTTTCGGAGGATTTTCTCAAAAAGCTTCGATATTATCGGTAGAAGTGATATGGACTTGTAACAAGGTACATCATAGCCTAGCTTTCCTGGCTTTTGATTTATGATAATTTTGGCAATTTTAAAATAAGTTGGCCCTTATTTAGGATGAAAGCTGCGTTAATAATGTTGCTAATTTTTACTATACTTACTATACTTACTTAGATTCTCGGGTCTTCAGATCTTTGATTTTCTCATTTAGCTCACTACTTTATTTGACTGAAAATGGTAGGATAATCTACATTTGTTTCATGTTTGAAGAAATTTGGCAAAATAATTCGAAAATATTTCCGCCCCTTCTGAATTATCTTTTGTCCCACTATCAGCACTTATTTTAATGAGACGTAAGTAGTTGAGTTTTTAACGTTTGTAACCTTATAAAGCTTTTCCAAAAAAATGACAATCGGACTCTCCGAACCCGCGAAAATATAACCACGTCTCTTATACAATTATTTTATTAATAAATATTTATATGAATTTTTATACAGAAGAATCAGTAAATAAGTGTTAGTAGGATCTACAAATAACTCAAAGAATTGTTGTGAGTACATTTACAAATGCTTCAGCGGTTTTGCATCAGCTGTTTTGGACCATAAAGAAGTTCACCACAAATATTTGTGCTTTTGTATTATTGTCTCAAAACTCCTATTGCTAGCTTCATAAAATTGACGATGATGTAGTGCATTTACTTTGCATGCAATAGTCGACAGATGTTTCAACCATTACTTACAATAAAATACTAAAAATAGCTTACACTTTAGCTGCTGCAGCACAGAATCTACTATACCCTTCACAGTTGCGTTTTTTATTGCACAAAAAAAGCTTTATCTTGATTTCGGTAGATGAGTTAGTGTGGAAGATATATGCTAAAGTCTTTCGACCCCAACAATATGTTTGCGTATTATTATGTTAGTGTGTGCAATAACCTGTGCCAAATTTCATTAAGTTATGTTTTCAAATAAAAAGTTTTTCTATATTTTTCATACCAGAAGTTTAGTTTGATCGGTTCGGTTGTATAGCAGCTATGTCGTAAACTGATTCGATGTCAGCGGTTCCAACAAACTAAATGAAAACTTCTTATCGATATCTCAAAAACTGAGTGAATTGTACACGTATACCAGTATACAGATGGGCTACCATTTAAATATGTATACTTACCATATATATTATGTGAGATCTCCCACGTTTCTTCTGAAGACTTCATACGTATATCCAGTTCAATATATAAAACATAAATATAACTAGCGCTAAGTTCCTTTATAGTACACTAGAGAACATATTTCCTCGCAATTTCGAAATAACCATTCATATTCGGCGTTAAACTATAGTATAGCCAATACATCCCTTGCATAAGTTTACTAAGACATCTTACATATTGGCAGGTTTATGCGGTTTAGAGTGAAACTGGAGATTTGAAACTCTCATAGTAGATAAGTGAGGCCTACCGGTAGTATTGACCCGATGTTATGCATTTTTGCAATTATTATATTTCATTACCATAGAAATATACTCCCTGAATTTCATTAAGATATCTTAAGTATTGACCAATATGTGTTGTATACAGTCAATCGTAAGTTGGTCTGGTTGTAATAAAACGTCGGCGAGGTCATGAGATTCAATTTTAGGCTCGCCATTGGCGGTTACGCTCTCACCGGCATCATTTTTCAAGAAATATGGACCGGTGGTTCCACCGGCCCACAAACCACTCCAAACCGTTCTTTTTTCTGAATGAAAAGACAGCTCTTGAATTCATTCTGGTAGATCTTCGTCCCAAATGTGTAAGTTTTGCTTATTTACACATATCCACTGAGCCAAAAATTTAACTTATCGCTGTACAAAATTTTCTCTCGAAAACGTCGGATTTTCTTGGAACGTTTCAAGAGTCCATAGAGCGGAGCGAGATCGCCTGGAAAGGGGTCGAGCACTTTCAGTTCTTGTACAAGCTGTATTTTGTACGCTTTCAATTTAAGAACTCCACATAAAATGTGCAAGTTCATTCTATACGTCAGTCCGAGTTGCTGCGAACGGCACTGAATTGACTCTCTCTCAGCTATAGCTAATATATATTTTTTTCTGAGTGCTGTAACAATGAATGCTGGACCTTAAGAAGGGTGATGGTGCAAATAATACTCTCAGTGGCTCGATTTTGTTTATCTTAAGTTGAGCGAAGCCAGCGAAAGACATTTTATACAGAACGTGAATTTTCGTTATAAATTTGATTGATTTGTAAACGTAGTTCAGATGAAATTTTTTCCACCATGAAATGCCAAACAATACTACACAAAATTAACATGACAGCTTGACATGACTCACGCGTGATCTATTATAAGTACCCGGTACGTAAAAACTGATCCAGTCAAAAAAGTTATCTTCTTTTCAAGTTGGTACTTGGTCGTATTCAATAATGAAGTCTATTATTTTGGAAGCTATAAGCGCCGAACGTACAGGTTTACAAGATTTTGTAAAATAAGTATTTTTTCCCTTATATAGATGTATGTAGAGAGAGTGGGGTAAATATATTTGTATGTAAAATAGCGCATCTTGGTACAAGTATGAACTATTTAGGTTTCTGATATATATCTAGCAATATACATATATTAAAGAGTAGAGTACCAAAGAAGGTAAAAATTACCAGTTATTTTTGCGGAGAAAAGGAGAGTATGCTAATGAGAAGACTTTATCGATTTCTTTGTTTATAATTTGGTTGTGTATTGAAATCATAAAAAGTGATTTAAATTGCCATTTCAGTTAAGCGAATACTAAGCTTTAAATTCCCATGCCACGCCAACTGCTTCTAACAAAATTTAATTGCATTCGATTTTCATTTCACTCTTAGCAGTTGCACGCACTCACCTGACTTTTCATTGGATCCGTATTCAGCTGACACATATAGCCACCGCGATCCTCTTCCGACACTGCTTTTATATGTAAATTCCATGTATTCTGATCCAAGTGACTAACACTGACACGTGGATTGTGTGTGATGACATTCTCGTGTATCGCCTGAATGGCTTTTGTATCCGCTTTTAGCCAGCCAACCTGATAGTGGTGTCGCGGCGACAAGTGCCGTCAGTTAGCGCCGGCAGCAGCGTTCATAGTCGAAATGACAGCGAAAATAGCGGCAAAGTGGACCATATTAGCAGTCGACGGCGATTGTAGTTGTTTAATAACGGTTGTGATGGCCACAGGTAGATCAGAAGTGATGAGACCATTTCGAAAATGCGAAGATAGATAGAGAGTATAGCCGACCATGAAATAAAGTCAGAAATTGATTTGGTAAATAAATTGCAATGTATGCTGGATTTATAAATTTATCTCCGAAGATATTTAAGTTTTCACAAGATAAAAAGAAGAATGCATTTTTTTTTATAATATTTAAAGTTAATTCAATAATTCTATAACTTTCGTTTCATGTTAAAGTAGAGTTAGCAAAATTATTGCATATTTATATTATATTGTTAGTAAAGGTGTACTATACCCAAAAGTATATAAATATACAATTGATTGTTCAATTACTTACTCTATAACCGCCCAAATGCCGCACGTGGCATGTGAAGGTTGCGTCTCGGCCCACAGCAACTGACACATTTGATATGCTTTCCACAAATTCCGGTTGAAAAGTGAGAGTTTCTGCAAAGTGACAAACAATATACGTATTATAAACATTATATGCATAATTACCCATACATATGTAAATATGGAATGTAGAAGACCATCTTATATACTTATTTCATTCTTACATGCAATGACTCGAATATCGCTTTATATTACACCGAATCATAAATAAAAAAAAGTAGTGTCTTCGCTTTTCGAAGCTTGCCTCCAAAAGCGAAATATTTGCCTTCGATATTAGGGTTATTTCGAAAAGCAGTTTTAAATATAATATGTAGAACTAGCACTAGAATAGCTCACCCTTTCCCCTTAATTCAATGGTGTATAACACTTTACGCTGAAGCTTATGTGAGATATGCCTTAAAAGATCAAAGCTCTATCTTCGAAAAAGAAAAGGTCATAACCAATCTTCTTTTGAAACTCCATAGACTTTTTGGAAGCGATCTGAGATGTGTAAAATATTCCATTCATTTTATAATGGTGTTATATGAAACTCGATTTCTTTTATATGACCATCACGGGTATGCTTGTAGAAATCCAGACGCTGAACCCAATTTTCCACGGTTTGGAAGCATAAATCGGCCGATACTGCTGCAATTCCTCTTTCGATATTCGTATGAAGTTCATCAGTCGTCGCTGGCTTATAGACCATAGACTTGACGTATCCTCCATTTTACAGGAAATAGGCTAATAGCGTCAAATCATACAGCCGAGGTGGTCAATTGTCTGGGCTATTTCGTGAGAATTAAACTTGGTTTTCAGTAATTCTATTGAGATATTCGTAGTGTGGTTTGTAGTACCGTCCTATTAGAATCACATGTTGTGCAAGTCCATATCATCCAATTTGAGCCAAAAATATTCGGTTATCATCAAGCGGTAGCTATTCCCATTCACAGTAATGTGTCAGGTCGCCGGTCCATAAACCGCACCAAGCCGTAATTTTTTTGGAAACCAACGATAACCAATGGATTACGTTAAAATGGCTGCCTGCCCAATAATGGAAATTTTTGCTGATTGACGAAGCCATTCACCAAGAAATGAACCTATTCTCTGCAGATGATTTTTCGATGGAAATCCGGATTATTTTCAAGTTGTTGCTTAGCGCCCCAATTGTTGATCCGACATGATGATTATGACGATAAAAATATCATTTGTAAATATATGAACTAATAATTTTTCGAGTCCATCAGTAACTGAGATATCTTACACAATATGGGAAGTTAAAAAATGCAAAGTGGTGGCAAAGTAGATTAAATAAACAGGCTAACTTTTCGTGAGGCCTGAAAAATCCTCCTTGCATATCCAAAGGCATAATCCTGTCCGTTTTATTGCGCAGAACTCCTAGGTATGGATTAAAAAGCCAAAAGCCTACTGCAAATTAATAACGGCGACTAATATCAAGGAGCCACCGGGTTCGTAGAAAGTATGGCAACCGATATGCTTTAAACTTAGTCTGGCGAAAGCTGAGAAGTGCAGGAGGAAGCGTCGAGAAGTGACTTATGAGTACATTCGGGACGTTGGGTTTGTTGAGGGGAAACCAGACTTCATATTTTGTCTGAGTCTGATTTTTCTGAAGAGAGGCACCTAACTGATTGAGCAGGTTGTTTTTGTGGGAAGGAGGTGGAGGGAAAGTTTAGCTTCCTGTGTGAATGGTGGGTGCGTGAAAGATGCCTATGAGGTCCAAACCCAAATCACCAGTCCAACCCTAGACTTAATTCTGTTATTACGGGAAGTAGGAGCCCTTGGAGTTCGTATAGATGGGTTTCTAGCCCTATTAAGGTGATCTGTCGCCAGCAGGTACCTACGTTAAACATAACGGACGTTGTTAACGAGCGTAAGACCTGTATAATAACTCTATTATACTAATGGATGCATAGCTCCTTAAAAGAAGAAGCACTTCGGAGAAGTACATCTGTTGCTACCATGAAGGCTCTCACTTCAACTTGAACAAGAATTAGTTGAGAGCTAAAGGCGGAAGACTCTCCCTCAAACCTTCCCTTTTAGCCTCTATTGGGTATTGGAAAACCTCACTGAGACTCTAAAAATTAAAATACGAGATAAAAATTAAGCCGAACTCAGTATGATATTAAAACAAACAAAAAAAACGAAAAATTAGTTCTAAGCCACAGTAAGGTTAAATAAAGAGTAAATAAACAGTAGCCGGCAATAAAATGGCACAAATTGCTTGAGCTGCAGCGGAGAAAGCGATGTTGCAACAGCTCGTGTCAGCAGCGACGACCTCACATCATTTACTCAGCTGCAACACAGAGACCGCAAAGCTACGCGCACGTTCGCATGCAATTTGTATCCTTATGTATATATGTACATATTTATGTATGAACAAATATATGCATTTAAGTTTGTTGCAAGTTATGCTGCGACAGACGTTGCAAGTAGCAATTGCGATTACAACTCCTACTGAAAATGCCACAAGTGTTGAGCTACGGATTATGGCAAGTGGATAAACAGATTGACAAACAAGTCTCAACCTCAGTGTTGCTGGGGTAAAAGGGGCGAGAGGTAAGCCGGCAGGACGGTGTGCAGGGTTGTGGCAAGCGACGCAGCCATAACAAGCAAACTAAACAATGGAGTGCAAAGCAGCAATAACAAGAAACATACCTCAAGTAATACAGTAGCGGAAGCATGTGGCAAAGGAAGTGCGTTTGAATGATGCGAAGCGCACAGGAATGGTGTCGACGAATGACGTCAGCAGGCCAAACAATGCAAACATGGCCACAAACAACAAATATTCAAATTGTTGGTGTTTGCAATGCTTTCTGCATGCATGTTTACACAATTCAAGTGGAGCTAAATTAATTGCGAAAAAATCGCAAGCCGCATTTAAAATGAGGTTTCGCCTACAGGACGTATGAGTTACCAAAATACATTAATTATGTAGAAGTGACGTATTAGTTAGCATTCCTTATAGAAGGTAGCTTTTTTTTTTGTTTTTTTTTTTACATTTGTAAGAAGAGTCCACAATTTTCTACTAAGAAATTGGTTGGAGAATATATACAAAAGAGGGATTACAGAATTTGGTCTCGGCTCATTGAAAGAAGATTTTACTTTTCAATTGCTTAATCAGTCCAAAGTAGCACCTCTTGCTGAGAGTGATTTTGCGTTGTATTTTAAGGCTTCGACTTCGAAGTTATGACTGCTGAAAGTATCGTGTGAGCTAAGTTGCGATTGCGATCATCGTTCCGTCCTTTCTGATCCTGACGAAGCTTTTGGTGTTAAAGCGAGAATGCCAAGCTCAGACCGAGCGGCATAGAGGCCGTTCCTTTTCGTGCCGTCGAAGGTGCTTTTAAACCCGATAAAGAGGTTCTTTTCCAAGATTTGGCAAATTGTGAAAATCTGTTCAATTGTAGACTTTTTGGGTTAAAAGCCACACATACTTCACTCTTTCACACACTACGGTTGATAAGACCTTATATGCGATATTAAAGAGGTTTATCCCACGATAATTTTCGTAGACTGTGGGGTTTCCTTTTTTGTGATTTTATGAAAACACGCTTAAATTCCAATCGTCAGGCATACTTTCATCCGACCATATTCTAGAAAGAAGCCGATGCATGCGCCCTATCAGTGCTTCGCTGCCGTGTTTGAAAAGCTCGACCAGCAATCCGTCAGCTCTTGACGCCTTGCTGTTCTTCAGACGGGTAATTGCTATTCAAACCTTATCGTAATCGGCCAATGCAACATCTTTTCCATCGTCATCGATTGGGGAATTGGGTTCGCATCCCCAGATGTTTCACTTTCACTGCCGCTCTGAATAATAGAGAAGTGCTCCCTCCATAACTTCAATATGATCTGAACATTAGCCACTAGATCACCACTTTGCCTTCTACAAGAAAACAGTCCTTATCATACCATTTGTTCTTTCGATCCTTACGAAAACAAATGTTTCCCCTATACCGAGTTTCTGATGAGTGTTCCCAGTTTTTTCGCTATGGAGAACTGTTGTACCAAAGATTCATTATCTTCTCATCTCATCACAATTTTTACATCGTGGGGTACAGTTGTCATAAGCGCGTTCCAGGCGCTCCTCAAAGGCGTCTTTAGTCATGAACTGGCGGTGATGTCAGCCTTTACCTTTAGGGAACATCAACCAGCATCGGTTCGTTCATCCGAGTTTGTTATTTCTTTTTCATTGGAAGTGGTTTCTACGTGGTGGGTCTAAACCCAGCGAACAATTCAGCTTACCCTGATGCTTGACTGTACCCCGGTAGAACTCGTGAGTGATCTACGACCTCGAATGCATTCACTTTGCCATCGAATAAACACTGGTCTTGGACTGAATATTCGCGCAAAAATTTCATCGATCCACTGTTGCTGAGTTAACCCACGTCAATTTTTGGCTGAGATGTATATTTTAAGTCACAGTAAACAACACCAATGGCGCTCATATGTCAACAAGTTCTGATTATGTATAACGTCAAAAATGTCGAAATTTACGATAAAGTTGTGTGTTGCCAAGTGCCGAAATTTAAAAAGGCAACATACGTGCAGCGAAAAAGATGACACATTAATAAAAAAATTTTAAAGTTCGTTAATCAAAAGATTTATTAAGCACGAGAGTATGTGTCTTTTTTTAATTAAATATTTAATAAAAAAAAAGGTACAATAAAATTTAAGAACTCAATCAGTTAGTGAAGTTTTGTAGATTAGACGCGAAATTGGAGTACCAAAACCGATACTATATATGCTTCAGATACATAGGCACATACCATACATGCCATATATATACTATAAATAAGTATATATGTTCATACACATTAAAAAGCTGACATCTGTTAATACAGACATGAGCAATACGAAAAACATGTCGGCAATATTAATTGTAGCCACAAACATTCGTGCATGCATACAAAAAGATTCGCACATCTGACCATATTAATTTTAATATTCACTTTCACACACACATACACGCAAATGCACTATGGTTTGGCATGAAATAAATAAATGCATTTGCGTTTATTTTTGCTCGCACTTGGCATTCGTTGCTGCCTCTGCTGCTCCAGCTACAGCTGCTGCTGCCAGCCGGCGGCCACGGCCTCCAATCCGTTTGTAATTTCTCTCCATCCGCATGACAGTGGCCGCACCAACCAGATCCTTGAAATGCACTGCCCATTTACGAACTTGTTGACGGTCACTTACGCACACCAGCGTATGCCGATCAACGCGTGCATATACACACGCTAATGCATATTTATGTGGGTATATGTACATTCACGTTCGTGAACGCTTAAAGTCATTAATAATTTCCGGAATTTCGTTGAGTAATTCTTACAACTGCCATGTGATAAACTCGTAAAAAATATGAAAAATCGAAATTTCTGTCTTCGTTGCTTTCAAGATACTTTTTTGGCTTAAAGATAAGGCGCACAAAGTTCTTAAGTAAAAATGGACACACAGAAAAGATGTGAAATTCAGAAACAGATTGTTAAAAGTTTTTCTCTTAAAATTCAATGCTTTTAGCTTCTAATTGCAATGTAATTGCTACCTAGTATCATTCAGCTAGTTGCTTAGCCCTATTAGTTTCACTTAACGCCTGGGATTTGGTTTCACAAGCAGCATTGCCCTAGCCTGAATAGGCGTTTCATGAGATTATATTCAGCTGCAAAATAAGCCACACTGTTTTTCTTACTTTATACCATAATAAAAATATAGCAGTTATATGCTGATTCAATCTTGAAAATTTACACTTTATGCACAGTCGGTACAGCCCTTTTGCTTTGACATCATTTCGTTAGAAAGTTATTTTTGGAATATTTTATAACCTGGATATAATCACCCAATAGCCGAAAGGGATTAATGTGATCCGACCAATAAGTTTCGTCAGTAGTCGATGGCAACGAAGACATAGACTTTTAACAATTTTTGTAAGCGAAAGCTCTATCTTTAAATGCGTATACTTACCATGTGGTCATGATCTTAACATCTTAATTAAAATTCGTTCTTTTAAATAATTCTGTACACCACAAAAATTTACGCTCTGCCAATAGCAGAGGTCTACAATCTATAGCCTCTAAAGCTTTGGCTCTTTAGAAATACCCTAGAAATTTTATGGACATATAGAGTCATCAACAGTGAAGTTTTGGGAAGACTGAACCGCAATAAGGAGCTTTTAAAGGCTACAATGAAAAGAAAATCAGCCTTAACAGGATATATTAGGTTGTCAAAAAAGTCTTGCGGTATTTTCGGTAGTTGGCGCTGAGAGCGCGTAGTTCTAGTTTTATTCGTCGCATCGGGTCAGGCTATACCTTTTTGGAAAGCTCATTTCACGCGCTAACATGTGTTTCATTAATTGTCGTTTCTTTTAGTCGTTCGTGAGTTATAGCGTCGCAAACATGGAGCATAATAAAGAGAAAATACGGCATATTTTGCAGTACTACTACGATAAAGGTAAAAATGCATCTTAAGCCGCCAATAAAATTTGGCCAGTTTATGGACCCGATACAGTTTCCATTTCCACCGCACAACGATGGTTTCAACGTTTTCGTTCTGGTGTAGAGGTGGTCGAAGATGCGCCACGCTCCGGAAGGCCTGTCGTCGAAAATTACGATAAAATCGCTGAATTGGTCGAAAGAGACCGGCATAGTAGCAGCCGTAGCATCGGTCAAGAGCTGGGCATGAGTCATCAAAAAAAATTTTATGAACAATTGGAAATTGAAAAAAATTCAATAAAAATACCGCAAGACTTTTTTGACAAACTATTATAATATAATAAAAACCCGAAATATGAGATTTGGCAAAAAATTATCCCACGAAAATCGAGTGAAAATTGGTATTAATAAGAACTTTCTTGACTTGGAAATATCGGACAAAGGAAAGGAATACATAACGTTAAGAGAACGGTCAGATTTACCACCAAAGGCAGAGAAACACTCTTCTTCTTCTTTACTGGCGTAGACAATGCTTCTCGGTTATAGCCGAGTAAGGTTGCGAAATTATTTTTCAAATACAGACCTTTTTTAAAATTTTTTTTTTTTCAAAAAAAAAAAATAAATATTTTATTAGAAGTTTTTATTGTTACAAACATGCACTATTAACAAAGAAATTCTGAAATTTTTGGAAAAAAATATTTTAAACTCGGCCATTGGGACTCCATTTCCGGTGACCCCTTGGGAAAAATGATGCGCCCGCGTTTGCAGTATAACTTCTTACATGATCTCCTATAGCGGAAAAAATATGTGTTTTAGTTAAAACCTTAACTTAGAACTTGGGCGAAGGAAAAAAGCTGAAAATAGATTTTTGGCAAACATTTTTCCAAAAAAAAAAAAATTCGAAATTTTTTTTTTCAAATAGTTGTATTCGCAAAAACATCCTGCATTCAGTTTTTTTAGAATTGTATCGCAGAGATATGTGTAAAATTTCATGAAGATCGGCTGAATAGTTTTCGAGAAATCTTGCCAACCGACTTCAAAAACACAGTTTCGAGAAAAATGCGTTTAAAGACAGCGCACTTAGCCCAGATAGCCTCGACCTTACAAGTTCTCAAGCCTGTATTCTTCTCTACTTAATCATTCCAACCGAGTGGAGGTTTTCCTCTTCCTCTGCTTCCCTCGGCGTTTATTCGTTGGGCAGGCGACGGAGGACTACATTATGTAGAGATAATTAAAAACCAGGGATTTTATAAAATACTTTTATACTTCACAAACATTGCAAAGATCATCTTTTTAGACTTGTGGTTTTCAAGAAGAAATAAAACGCATATTATATAATGTTATGACCAAGAATTTAGCTTAATTATGAAGATAAGGCTTTCCCATTACTCTTTAAGAATGATTTCGGGTAAGTGACCGCCGCGTCCAGCTCAAACAGTTCCAGTTAAGGGCCAATTTTTCCACAATTTTTTATAGCAATTAGCTCCAGAGTTAGGCATAAGGCAAACTATCAAGATGCCGGACTACTGCTGATATCTTTGCTATTGCAAAAGCTGCGGAGTTAGCCTCTAATGCACCTGCAGGCAATTCCAGGGTCAAAATCTACGTAGACAGCCAAACAGCTATCAACGCAATAACCTCGTATCGCATATCGGCCAGAAGTGTCTTGGGAAGTAGGGCAGCTGAGGAAAGTGCAGCAGTGGAAAGTGTTGCCAGAAGCAAGCAACATCATTTCTGCTGAATGTCAGATCGCAAAGGCATCGAAGACAAATAGTGAACGAGATTGCCAAGATTAGTGTGCGATTAACACCCAAAAACGTGATCAACATTGGAAAACCCATGCCTTGTCTATACGACTATCTCAACAGAAGCATGGTAAAGAAAATGAAAACCCGATGGAACGAGCTATCTGGGTGCAAAACTGCAAAAGTCAATTGTAAAACGGTAGATCGTGAGTACGCAAAATTCCACAGGCATATGAAAGGATAACTACTTCTCATGGACATAGTAACCGGCTTCAATTCCTGCACAACTTGCATTATGTAAGCCCGCAAACCAAAATCCTTCCGCCCAATTTTCATTGAATGATTGGGTAAAGCTCCCACTCAACGGATGGACTCATTTGGGAATTTTTGGACACTCTGCTTCGCAGTAACATAGCGTCTTCAGTGCGTAGTGTACGACGTTTCGGAACAGCAGTGACTGTTCTCTGTTCTCTACTACAAGAGAATGGTCATATTAAAGAAACTGTTCAATCTTAAGCATTTTTTCATGTAGATGACCAGTTCTACTACAATAAGTAGTAAGTAAAAATTGATAAAAAGCCATTATTGTTACACCACCGTATTCAGTAATTATATTAATGTTCTAAGTGTTTAACTACAAATGTATTTACTTTGCATGTGGACTACAAATATAGAAATTCGCTTGTTTTATTTCATTGGTGGCGCCCAATAAGTTTCGAAACTGCCACTACCCACACCAAAGTCTCACTCAATCGCTGTAAAATTACAGTCGGTTTCTGTGCATGAGACATCGGTACAGACTGCTACTCCTTGTACTTCTTCTGCGTTGTCGGAGTTTGCACTTAAGGCGCACAAAAATTTACAATAAATCATATTCTCGGTCAATTGTGTCGATTCAGCGCGTTTTTGCACTATTTTACCAAAACCCTCTCGCTGCTCGCCTCTCAGCACGTAAGCATATTTACATATGTAAGTATGTATGTGTATTTCGCATAACAATTCCTTATAAACGCCGACAGTTTTAAACACTTTGCGCTGCTCCTTTCTGCATTCTTAACTTTTTCCGTCATCAGCTGCGTATTTGCGTTCAACATTTGCTTACCGAGGAAGTGATTTTTTCGCTTTTTTTTGCTTTTCGGTCGCAGCGCTTTTCAGTTTTGCCGAATGTAAACTTGCATGAAGTTCTATAAATATTTAAATATTGAACTTCGTGCAGCAGGCGAGCGGCAGCTGGTGGCAGCGCCAGCGAAAGTTGTCTGCGCATATATTTTATTCATGCGTTGCCAATGAAATCGATTCGCATATCATCACTGCTTTTTGTTTGTTTTCCCAATCTTTTTGTAATGTTTTTTTCTATATATTTTCAAATTTTTTTAGTTGCTCTTGCGAATTTCTATAATTCTTTGCTATTTTTCTCTCTGCGTTTTTGCACTCCTCTCTGCCGCGGCAATGAAAAGCATTTCAGCAAAAAAGTGGGAAAATTTTCGACTGGGTTTTCGACTCTATTTTCTATCGGAGTTTTTGCTTGATTCTCCGGCAGCATTTGCAAATGAAGTGCCGCCTCGTTGATTGTGTTGATTTCGTTGATTCACTCAATTATTTATGTCTTCGAGTTAACACATGTGCGCATGTGAATGTGTCTGTTTGTGTTTGGGTATGCGAACTATTTGTATAACTGCGACTGCCAACTTTTTGCCATAAATACTAGCCAGCATCAGCTTTTTATTTCGGCGGGTTCGCAACTCCTAGCAATGACCCACAGGGGTTTTCGGTGTAATAATCTGAATTTATATGAGCTGGTGGTGAAAGTTAACATGCATGTGTTTTTTGTACACAATTTGTTTGTGTATTCACATTACTATTAACGATTATAACGTAATTGAAGAGAAATAACTTAAATCGTCGAAGCTTCAGGTTACAATGGTAGAAATAATTTGGGTAGTTGAAACTGAAGTGCCAAATGGTATTATTTAAAATTTTTAGAAAATTGGACTAATATTGTGAATGCGTTAAAGCAGTTAGAAACATTAAGGGATTAAGGGAAAGTTTTAAAAATTAATTTTTTATTGTCTTTTTAAATCTACAGTACCTCTAGAATATTGTTCAAAATTTTCAAGTTGATCCGAGCAATAGTTTTGGAAAAACAACATTAAGAACTTGTCCGCTCGAGGCTAGGTAGACTAAGTGGGTCGCCTTTAAACTCGTTTTTCTCGTAACTATACTTTTGAAGGTGGTTTCCAAAATTTCTGCAGAACTACTCAACCGATCTCCATGAAATTTCACACAGGTCCTTGAGGCACAAATTCAAAAGACTTGGACGAAAGATTTTTTTCGATTACAATCATTTGAAAAAAAGAAATTTTGGATTTTTAATCTTTTTTTTTAATGTCTGCCAAAAATCCAATTTTCATTTTTATTCCTTCGTCCAAGTTCTAAGTCAAAGGATTCACTGAAATACGTATTTTTGCAATTTAAATTATCCTGCCAATGCGAGCGCATCTCTTCTCCGAGGGGTCACTGGAAATGGCGTCGCAATGGCCGAGTTGAAAATATTTTTTTTCCCAAAAATTTCAGAATTTCTTTGCTAATAGTGTATATTTGTAACAATAAAATATTCCAATAAATGTTTAATTTTTTATATGGGATAAAATGTTGATAAAATGCTATTTTTTGGGACTGGGACTATGGGAAAACATTTTGATAGTTCATTTTACCTCGTTGTTTCATAAAAATAGTCTTAAAATCGTATTAAGGTGGCTTAAAAAAATATAATGAGTTTAAACTAGACAGTCGAGGGAAGCAGGTGTCTTTTCATCAAAGTTAAATGCCAGTATCGCCTTCCAACTACCAGATCAGTACAGTATATTTCAAGTGAAGATCACTTTTATTAAAGAAAGTCTTCTTTTTCTGACAAAGAATGTGCTCATAACTTGAAATATATCCATATTTGCAGTCTGCAGACAGCCAAGCGATCAAGATGTTGGTGGTTTTCTGACTATGTCTTGGAAGCTACAAAAAAGTCTACGTGATTTTGCAAATAAAGGCCAAGGTGCGTCGTTGAACAACCATTATAGCTAACTACATACCTAATAATATAAAAAGGGGTCTTTTAAGATTATCTTTATATTATATTTGATCGGTAAATCTTAATGGTAGCTATGTAATGGGATCAGAGCAATTTCTTCGTAGGCTATCTTATACAATATTTCATATCAAATTTCGTGAATATATCAATTTAAATAAAACATGTTTCCATAAAAGGATTTAATTTGATCGAGTTTAGCAATTATATCTTAAAATGGCATATTACGACATTTAAGCAGACTTTTGGGGAGAAAATAACTTCTAAAAAATTGTAAATCGATGTCTCAAAAACCGAGAAATTAGTTCTTCTATATAGTACTGTCAGACAAGGCTAAGTCAATTCAGCTTTTACATGTTACTAACTTTTTGGTAAAATTATTGGAGCAAAGCACTAACTACGCCGACCTCACATACAATGTTTACAAATTAAACATGTTCAATCTTCTTCGCGAAGACATCCAAGACGGCCACCATCGAAGAGACGGCGTTACAGGGAGAGGGTAAACTTCAATAAGAACTATAAAATTACTCTCGTCAGTATCCCGAAAGGGAGTGATTCCACACACGACCTACCACAAAAGGGCTGCACTATCCAGTGGCACTGACGCTTCGAAAACACCGGAAGGCTTTGGAGCAAGGATTGCGGGACCGCATATCAAGCTATCCATACCAATTAGATGTTTTCCGAGCATCATTCAAGCAGAAGTCCGTGCTATAAAGCAGTATGCAGAAATTTATCTCCAACGCAACTAAAGCAATCAAGATGTCGCTATATTCAGCGATAATCAAGCAGCACTTAAAACAATGTTAGCTCATGAGATCAAATATGTAATATAGGCGAAAGCACCATAGACCATAGGTCGTAGTGCGAAACCTTAAATAATTTTTATACCCTGAACAGGGTATATTAAGTTTGTCACGAAGTTTGTAACACCCATAAGGAAGAGTCATAGAGCCTATAAAGTAATAAATAAATTATCAGTATGTCGAGCTGAGTCGATTTAGCCATGTCCGTCTGTTTGTCTGTCTGTATATATACGAACTAGTCCCTCAGTTTTCAAGATATCATTTTGAAATTTTGCAAACGTCATTTTCTCTTCAGGAACCTGCTCATTTGTTGGAACTGCCGATATCGGACCACTATATCATATAGCTGCTGCTTGGAAAACTTTCACATTTCACAATGTATTTATATGTATATACACGAAATTTGGTATAGATTATTTTCTAAGGAAACAATGTAATATCAGAAGAAATTGTTCAGCTTGACTCACTATAGCATATAGCTGCCATACAAGCCGAACGATCGGAAGCAAGGGCTTGTATGGAAAASTTTCGCATTTGGCGTGGTATCTTCACGAAATTTGGCATGGATTACAGCTTAAGGTAACAATATAATCTCCAAAAAAATTGTTCAGTACGGATTACTATAGCATATAGTTTCCATACAAACTGAACACATAGTTACTAACAGAAATGCACCTGTGAAGGGTGAAGGGTTTTTTCTTGTTATTTATCTAACTATTTCGATTGGTCGTTCTACAGTAACCGACTGTTTGAAAACTTTTGATATATGTATATCATATTTGAAAGGCTAATCGTATGCATTGTTTCTTTTTCCTTGGGGAATGGTTCCAAAAATAAATTGAAATGATTCTTCTATTTGTAGGCATTAAATTTGGGCCTACAAATACTTCCGCGCGTAATACTTAAAAACAATACATCCAAATTACTCTCAACATTCTCCACAATTAGTCCCCGTCCATTTCTTCCCAAGAAGCTGCTCATTTGTCATAACTGTCGATATCGGCCTATCATAGCATATAGCTTTCATACAAATTGAACATATTATAAAAAAGTGCTTTTAAGAAATCTATTGTATTTGTGAAATACTCTTCGGAGTAACCGCAGTTAATGTATAAATTTTGGCTAGACTTATACCAACCTGATTAGTATAGTACAGTAAAGCTTGTAAACTCTTAGTTCCAATTTATAGTCTGCCGGATATCAAAGCCTACAATTAGTTTCTTCGTAGGATAACAAAAGGAGGGCAGTTCGTTCCATGTATAGAGATTAAATGTGGACATGCTTTGTAGGATATCTATTTACTAATACTTATTTGAAATTCTTTAATATTGTATTTATTGTGGAAAAAATTAAATTGATACGGGTTTTATCAAAAAGTTACTATAAATTTAAATCTAAATTCAACAAGTATTGGTCGTAGGAGTTCCTAGAATAGAAGATTTTCGTCCTGTTGCTAGAGAAAAAAAGGAAAAAAGTTAGGAGTAATTATCGTCCGAAGATCAACATACTTCGTTTTCAAAAATGTCTTTATATCAAGCTCAACTTCTTACTTCGTCTTGGAAAATGCCTCTATATTACCATTTCGTTGTGAGAGTTATCCCTAAACTGCTTGTAACGTGCGTTTTTTATTCGGCTGAGTTTTCAAGATTCAATTCACTAATCGGCTTTCTTTATGATAGGATATTTCCAAGCTTAAATGAGTAAGTAAGGATCTGGTGCTTTATACTCCATAAGCCGGCAAATTTTCTTTTTGTCATCAACTCAAAAACATTATGCGACTAAAGTAATATTAAAGGAATATCTTTCAATTTTCTTGCTAAAGTCCTTGGAACATTTCAAGAATTACAAATCCTGAGCACCTTTGCGTCTTTTTATTGCCTGCTTAAGGCCAATGCCAATTTTTTGGACAAATGAAAAATGTCGAAGGGCAAATTACCACTGCGGAGTCAAACTCGAAATACTAACTACAAACAAAGAAGCATAACAAGCTGTATACAAATACGACTTACAAAAACAACACACTTCTTAGTGGAAGAGAGGATCAAACTTTAAATCACAGAATGACAAGTGGGATTTGGAAAATGAAATTTATCTGCGAGCGAAAGAAATAGGCAGCAAATGTCGAGGTTAAAACGAGGCAATGCACTGTTGTTAGTTAATAAAAAAACAAAATAAGACACAGCAGGCAGCAGTAGAGCGGGCTATAAGAAGGAGAGGGGACAGTGCGCTGGGTGAAAGGTGAAGGTGGTGGTTTGTTTTGTAAGGTCATAAGTAAGTTGAAGATACAAATCTGCATGACACCTTTTTATGGCGATAAATATCAGATGAGATGAAATTTGCGGCACCAGCGAGGCGCAGCTGTATATAGACTGGTGATGGTGGATTGCGGATTAGAGGTTGGGTGTCGCAGCAGCTGGAATGGGTGCTCCGTGCAAATCCGCAATGATATGTGATAATGGAAAAATTGGCGAAGGCGAGTGAGTGGGCTCGACCAGTAAAGCTACTAAGAGTGTACAATGCGAAGGTTTCGTGAAAGACGCTAAATTTGATACAAGTTAGGCCACAGCACGCGAAGAGTCTATAAGCACAAATGAAGATGTCTACAAGAGCACCATAAATACTGCGCGAAAATGCTTGTCGGCAATAATTTTCGTAAATGAGTAGAGTGCACTTGATTCCTCTTTTTTTATTTTAAGCAACAGCGTGGCCTTAAAATAGCGAAACTGCGAAGTCATTTGTAGATTGCGGCGGCAGACAGCAACTGTGGGAAATGACTTTCGGCGCGGACAGAAATCTTTGAAAGCGTAGATAGCGTAGCAAGAGTTAGAGAATTGTACGACAATATAATTTAAATTTTGGCACACACACATTAATACATATAAATACAAGGCGAAAGAGAGAGAGAGGGAGCTATTGCCCACATTGCTATTGACTATGGTGCGCGTTGAACCGCCGGAAGACATCAAGCGCAGCTGCCGCCACCCCTCGGTACAAATTATTCGCGCCCGAAATCCTTATGGTAATGCTTGCTTGCAGCCGTTAGACAGTCGTGCAACAAAACTTGCTTTACACCATTCGCCATTTGGCGTTCGCCGTTTGCCATTTGTGGCGCGCATACAAATTTCATTCAATTTGGTATTTCTTTTTTTCTAACAAACGACACACAATTAATTTCTGTGTAATTTTCAATTTGCGTAAAATATTTTTTTTTCTGCTTTAGATTTTCTTTCACTTTTCAAGCGCTTCCTGTTTGGGTGAGCTCTGCAGTTTGTTTCATTGCTGGAAGTTTTGAAAGAGCTGCGCTCGTCGTTTCCAAGGCAGTTTTGGTTTTTGAATACTACAAATGTGTTTAATTTTTCAAAATGTTTTGTAAAGTGGTTAGTAATTTAGGTTAAATTGTTAAACTTCTTTCAATCGCTAAAGTTAGCTACCAAAATCTCTTAACTGTGTTCTTTCTCGTTTGTTAATAGCCTATAATCTGCATATGTATTGGTTTGTTTACCTTAAAAAAAGTCTAGTGGAGAGAAAAATATTAGACTTATAAGGTATTATATTTCACAAACGGTTTTCTAATGAATTATTTCAGTTTTCCAGTGGTTTTGATATGTAACCCCTCAAGAATTTATTTCTACTTTTATGCCCTGAAAATCGCATATTAGTCTGACTAAATAAATTTTTTTTATTCAACATAATTCGGTTCAAAGGATTATAGCGACTCTCCAACTTTTCGGTACCATTTATACAGTACGATTTGTCCTTTGCTTTAAGGGGTTACATGGGTTTCACAGTTTCAAAAAATCGAAAAATTTTTTTTTTTTTTGTCTTATTAAATATAACATCTCTAGAATATTGTCCTAAATTCTCTAGTTGAACCGACTAATAGTTTCGGGGATACAACCTTGAAAACGTGGACGCTCGAGGTCAGGTATAGGCTGAGGGCGCAGTAGGTAAAATTTTAAACGCGTATTTCTTAAAACTATGTTTTCAAAGTCGGTTGTCAAAATTTCTCGCGAACTACCTAACCGATCTTCATGAAATTTATGTCGAATGAAAATGACCTGTGCAAAGTCTTCGAGATATCATTCACAAGGTCTTGAATGAAGGATTTTATTTTTTAATTACAACTATTAAAACAAAAAATGGCGAGAAATTTTTATCGAAATTTGCATTTTTTTTTTTAAAACGTCTGCCAAAAATCCAATTTTAATTTTTTTTTGTTTTCCTTCGTCCAATACCTAGTTTATTGTCTTTACTAAAACATGTATTTTTTATTTTTATTTGAGATGATCCTGAAAGAAGTTCTGCTGACGACGCGGGTGCACCTTTTTTCCAAAGGAATATGGGAAATGGCGTCGTAATGACTGCCATTTTGATATATATTTTTTTAATTTTACAAAATGTTTACTAAATATGAGTCTTTTAAATAAAAAAAAATCATTAAAATATTTCATTTTTTATATGTAAAAAAAAAAATATTGAAAAAGGCCGTTTTTTGCCCAAGGAAACCCATGGCTCAGTTTCGACCATCACCTCTTCATTCGACAAAAATTTCTTCGGTGATCATCATGAAGGCAAGTTTTTGCTTCAACTGTATTTTTTTCTTTCAAAAACCAATATTTTAACAATACGAGAAATTCCTTTTTGCCTTTTTTACTAAAAATGGCATAATTCACAAACTAAGCAACCGACAGCTGTCAAAGTTAAACATGCGCCTTTTGAAGATTAGGACAAACTCAAAATATTATTCTAGGTCCACCATCTATATGTAAGGCCGGTGACTTTTTGATTGATATGTTAAAAGAACCCGCTTAATCCTGCTATGCGAGAACTAACCTAAAAATTTAGGTTATGTAAGCAGGGTATACTAAAGCAGAGTACATATTATATTGATGTTGGAACGATCTATAAGAAACAATTTAACAATTGCTAATACATAATTTTTCCTTGCTTAATTTCAGCCGCCGGAAAAGTGTAAAGGAAAGAAGGACAAGAAAGCGCCAAGTAAGTAACTTTTGCTACTTATATTTGCTTAAATTTTTATTCGATTAGTGCTTAAAGGAAACATTCAAATTATTTTAAAAAAGTCTGCTAGTTTTTACATGCCTGTGTCACCCTCTTTAAGGTTTAAATCGCACAAGAAATGCATGCAGACATCACTCATTATCAAAGAGATAACCTCGATTCCAACATTTGGGACAAAGAACAGGACACAGTCCTTCCAACCTAAATTTTTTTGGAATATAATTTACCCGGGAGTTTAATTACTAACACTCTCAAAAAGCTGCGCTTTTATCGGAACAGGCGATATCAGACCACTATATAATAAATCTGCAAAATTTAATTTATTTGATAAGATATATCCACAAAACTTAACACAGGTTATTTATTGACCAAGGCCAAGGCAATGTTCGAGCATATTTTTCGGAACGGAATACTATAATAAAAATCGGTCATTAAAACTGGCGGACCAAAATCAGGATAAAAGTGCTTTTTATATTTTTATTGGTTTCTGACCGAAATCTAACAGCTGCCATCGCTTAGTATATCAGCATCTAAGCAAAACACCAGTTGTTTGTATAGAGCAAAGCCAAACGGAAAACTAGTTCGGTTTGTGCTTCATGGGTGGAAAAGAAACAGGTATTTTAGGAATTCTACAAAGCTGCTAGATTAGGCTTAACTTGATTAACGTCCGGGGGCACAATGTGCTTAATTTTGTTCTAAATATTGCCGAATGCCGTCCTGCGCCTATGCGTCTCCCAAATCAAACAACCTATATTTTTCGAAATACAATATAAATCCATTCAAGAACTGGATTTAGATCGATTATTTTTTATGGAATTTTGGTCGGGTCTGAACAATATCTTCAAAGAATGTAACGTTGCTTTTAACAAAAATCTGTGCCAAATTTCGTGAAGATTTTTCATAAAATAAAACAAATACTTCAATTTGATCCTTCCATTTGCATGGTTTCTACAACTTATGGAGATAAGGACACGTGTAAAATTTCAATTCGTTATCTCAAAAACTTGGTAGTTTTTTCAAGTATAAATAGACAGATGGACAGATCATTGGACATGTGGTCTAATGGAATAATAGAATACCGCGATAAGCAATGAAGGAATCTTAAGCAAATATTCATATTCTTATAATTATTTTCCATTAGAAAATTATTTTTTCTATATATCATTTTTATTCATATAACTAACCTGCAAGGCATTTCAACAAAAATTTCAAAATTTATTCATTAACTCACAAAGTGGTAGTAAAACGTTGTTTATGCCGAGTTAAAGTTCTTAAAAACTGAGCCGGTATTTGGCTATTTGAATTAATTAAAAGTGCTAAGCAAATATATTTTAATAGCGAGTGTGGCAACATTTTAAAGGCTCATTAAATCTAGCGTCACTAATTTCGCACATTCACTCGCCAATAGCAATGCACCACAATGCAAACCGCCACCACGTCATAAAATAAACTGGGCTCATTAAAAATTTAACTGCCCTATGCGGTAAACGGGAATTTTTCACACAATTTTGATTTTTTATTTACATTTTTTTTGTATTATTCTTCGGTCTTTTTCTCGGCAAGGTGGACAGAAAGAAGTGAACAAATGAGTCGACTGCATTCTATGAGTGGAGGCGGTAATATTTAATTACAAAACAGCAATATGTTGCGAATCACAACCAACTCGTTACCTGGACCATAAAGGAGATAAACATTTTTAAATCTTTATCAAGCACGTCGAATAACTCGAAAATAATACTGCTGACGTAACATCATTTTTCATAAGTTTACAGGCGATATAATAGAAATCACTTCAATTGAAAAAATTTCCGTTTCGGTTATAAGATGATTATATTTGGGTAGTCGAAAAAGTCTTTTCGTATTTCTAATCAAACTTCAGCTTATTTGTTTTATGTTTATACTAATAAATAAGAAAAAAAATATGTAGCATTTTGTTCGACCACTTTTTGCCATTTTTCAAATAGAGACATTATTCCATCAGTCTAAAATTTTTATCAGTGTAAAACGAAATTTCCAGAACTGAAGCGAGCGAACCATTGTTGTGATACACGAACTGATGCAGCATTGTTGGCTTGCGTGGCATTCTTACCTTTTTTATACAAAGATATCAAAATATAGCGAACTTTTTCAGTATTTTCACTCAATTTTTAACAGCAGTAACCTTTTTTCATTTCCCCGATTTTACTTTTTTTCCAAATTAAATTAAATTTAAAATTTCGCCTTTCCAACAATATATGGTATGACACAATATGAGTGGTAGCACTGGAGATATACGATTGCAACGACATGTACTGACAAAATACGAAAATACTTTTTCGACTACCCAATACATATATGCATATGAGCATATATTTAGTGTAGATTTATTAATTGATATATATATGCATGTATGCGTGTTTTCTAGCCATTCAATCAAGGTCCAAATATTTTTAAAGCGGATTGTGACCAACCTCTAAAACACACCTAAGCACACGCAAGCATCATCATTTGGCTATGGTTCACCAACAAGCGTTTAATGGTTAGCAACAGACCAGCATTGCATACTTTTATGCGCAATGCGGGATTGTCGAGCACACACACACGTACACGTTGTTAACTGTACTCACTCATTTGTAGGCATATTTGCATTTTTTCAAACGACAAGCCGCCGACAAAGCCCATAGTGGATATGTGGTCGCTAAATCTGCGCGATCCGCTAACAACGCTTAACAGCCGTCAGCATAATTGTGAAATTACATGTATGTGTATAAGTGTGTACGTGCAACTGAATCCACACAGCAATTCTAAATGCAGGAGTATTTTTCGTTTCGAAAAGCTTTTAATAGTGTCCTTAAACTTGCAAATAAATATTGCTACATTTACCGCTATTGCGTATGTTTGCGGCGCCGTTTTGCATTTTCAATTCAATTTCTATTAAAAATGAACACATTTATCAACAATTTATGCAAGCAAACTCACAAACAATTAATCATTTAATCGAATTCACAACAAAAGTGCCAAATTGACGCTTAATTATACAAACTACATAACTATTTAGCCATAATTAATTTCACACACACATACATACATATAAAGAAATTCGTTTGAAATTATCACAGCTTAATTATTAACGATAATATTTGTCATAATTGAAAATTATTACATTTCAAACACTTTTCACACACACACACGCACGCACACAAACACAAATTTTCGTTAGATCTGCAATTATGTGTACACTGCTAAACATGAATTTGTGCAAATTCCCATTTGAATGGTGGCCTAATGAATGTCGAGCCGGTGCCTCACGCGGCAGCATTTATTCGACCGCTTAATTTATCTAGTTGCGCTTTTGTTGTTGCTTTATTGCGCATTTCAATACATGTATTTGCTGCTTTTAATCATTTTGATGCAATATTTACTGTTTTTCTAAATAAAAACCTTTTCCCAAATGTAGCGACATATTAAATAATGCGAGCGAAAAATATATAATTTCACAAAATTATTTGTTTGCATTTCAATTACGACCCAGTTGGTATGCATAAATAACTTATTGACCGAGCTGCCCAATTTTTCTTAAGTTACGAGTATTGGGAGTTGTGGAATATGTCTTTCCTCATCGGGCTGAAGACTGAGGATTCAAATAGATAATATTCTAGCATATCTTACTAAGCGTATGGACTGCAATCCGCAAAATATATTTTTCCTATTTTCTCTAGGTGAGATCTTAAGCGTAGTCCTTGTGATGACGACTACAATGTTGCTAAGCTTCTTTTTGCCTAAAAGTAGGAACTTTCTGGTCTGTCCACCATCAACACTATATACCATATAATAAAGTAACTGTGTGGTATGCCCTGTGCTACTTGGTTTCCAAGACTTCAATTGCTCTATTCCTATATGACCAGGTACCCAGGTTATATTAACTATGTTTTCAGTTAAAATTTTCTTGTATTGACTTCTTGTATAACCTAATGCAATGGGCCTATGCATTGGCGCTACGGAGGGCTTTAATTGCCACTTGGCTATCCACCAGAATATTTATGGACCTGCTGCTTAGAGCAAAAGCCCACTTGTCATCGTCTGGTACTGTTTAATCCGTCAGTGAAAGTGTACATTTCACCGTTGGAACTATCAATAATAGAACCATTGTCCCAATCTTCTTTACTGAGAAATGAAAACGATGTGTTTAGTTCCTCATGGGGCTCGTTCATACAGTCGCATTGCCAGTAAACGCTATTTTGGGGCAATGGCTCTTCTGCAGGAGTTCCAGATTCGAAGAGCTTTGAAAGCCTTGCTCTAAATATGTCCCTTTCAGCTTAGTTTTTTTATCTGGCATAACATGGAAATAGTTCTACCCCTTAATAAATGAAAATTGAATTGCAAAGTTTTCGTTCTTCTTGATCTGGTGAGTGGTTTTTATAGCTTGCCCATCGTATATGTCTTGTTATTGCCTAACAAATGACTTTGCCAGGCCAACAGGTTGTTATTAATGCTTACTTATTTAGCTAAATAATAGGTGTCATGCATAAGTATGTATATCTGTATTGACCTTTCAATCGTTATAGTACTCGTGCAAAGAGTTCTTGTAAAAAAGTACTGAGATTAAAGTTTCTTTGGAAGTAAAGTTCTAATAAGGAAAAATAGTGTCGAATTTCTATAATTTCGCTAGAAATAATTTTATTCTCTAAGTTGAACGTAAGCGAAGGTAACCATCAAATCAACATACTTGTATTACACTGCTCCATCCAGTACCATACAGGATACCACCGCATAAGACATAATCCACAAATTCAACTCACAATGGATCTCTGATAACGATCTTCTTATTTATTTAACTATTTATTTATACAACTATTATTATTAGCTAACCTATACGTTTACGTGGTTAATAAAATCCCGCACGTCATTTGTACCTTTTATTATGTCCAGTAATATAATATTTATCGTATATAGCCATTATCAAATTCTCATTAAATTTCTTTCAAAATAAATTATTTATTTAATAGTAAGTAGATAAAATCGATGTTGTCAAACAAATAAATTTGAAAGGAGTAAAATTCCTACACAGAAACGTACGAGCGTATGAACTACTATACCATTAATAAGAATGCTGAGCTTTACCGTGTTTATTCAGCGTCTGTTATTGAATTCAATATTTTTGACATTCAAGGAAACTGAGTGTTGCTCTAAGTATAGTTGTTTGAAATTATTCTCTTTGATAATTCAGATCATTCTATCGCTGAGGTGGTATCTTGGGATATGTTCTGCAGCTGGAGAAGCCGAAGTTAAATTGGAATTGTGTAATCATTCTCAGTTTATTGCTTGACAGTTGGAGCATACTTAAGCGAAATAGTCAACAGTCTTTCGGGCCTTGAGATCAGTCCAATAAATATATCTCTAAGTTATTTTTAGAAACTGCCTAATAAGTGTTTGAATTAGACTTGGGTAAAACTAAAATTAGGTAAAATTATCTCAGTACTTCCAATAGCGAATAAAAAGCTTTGGTTAGCTATATATTGAAACATTCTCTGCTTCTTGAAGGGTTATATCGACTTGTAAGTGAAAGTCATTTTTGGTAAATTTATTTTAGTGAGGTTTTTTATATAAATAAATAGACATATTGATTTTTAGTATTAATGTATTTGTTAGCTCGCTCTTTGCCTTATCAACATTATAAGTTAGAAGTTAATTCTCAAATGTAACAAGTAAGAAAGAGCTTTGTTCGAACCGAACATTTCATACTCTTGCAACTTGCAATGGGTAAAGCCGGTGAGGTGTATAAGGCTTTCATGTGAATTTATTCATTTCAAGCACAGAGATGCACCTTATAAGGAAAAGAGGCTTTTATATAAATAACTTCTTCGCAAGTTCGAAAATCTATACATTCGGGATATGGTGGCGAAGGAAAGTGCGAACATGATTCATGCCATTTGTAATACCCAGACAGTTAGGGAAATTCTCTCAGAATTTCAATTATATATCCCACACTTTCGCCGATATATCCAGATATCTCAATTTTTACTCCTTGCAAGACGTACGGACGGACAGAGAGACAGACAATCACCCGGATTTCAACTTTTCTCGTCATCCTGATCATTTATATATTTATAACCCTATATCGCTTAGTTTTAGGTAATACAAACAACCGTTAGGTGAACAAAATTATTAAACTCTGTTGCAACATGTTGCCAGAGTATAAAAATCCTATTCCTTAGACCATTACCTAAAATATATTTCTAAGAAGGTGGAGTGAAAATTTCAAAACGTTTCTTATAAAATTTGGATGAAAGTATTTGCCGGATAAATTTTAAATTTACGGAGAAAATGTCCATTTAAACATATCAACATTCAACACGCACAGAATTTGCAAGTCTTCGCTTTAATTATAACTAGACTGCAACCATAATATTTTTAATACATTTTGGCTATTTATACGTGTACGGTACACATACACAAATGTTAGAATCAACTTGGAATAGGCAACGTAAGCGCGTATACGCAACTGATTTATAGTCACCCACTAATACAATAATTAAAAGTTACTCATACGACATGTCATACTTGAATACTTATTCATATAGGGAGTAAGTATGCAGATGCACTTTTCAAGCAGAAAACAGCTTCTAAAAACAAAAAAGATTAATATATCATATATATATTTATATTCGTTTTTAAATGCTGATAATAGAGTGGAGTCTTTATAAAAAAGAAAAACGAAAACTTTATTCCCGGTGTAAGAATAACTCTGTGGATTACTTCCAAATTTTAAAATAAATGAAATTAATTTAAGCACAAATTCACAATATGTGTGTAATATATTGTTTTTTTTTTATTTTACCAATTTTACATTCCATTTGTAAGAAATTTTTAATTTTCAAAGTTTTAAGTTGATAATAAGTGTGATAATGAAATTGGGTAGATCATTTAATCAATCAATTTAAAACAGCAAGAGAACCATTATATTCATCTGCCTGAGGACAGCTGTTATTTGTTAATTAGTTACGTCAACTTCTACATTTAGCCAATGATAATGCATCCCAATTATTGAGCCAGTTATAATCCAACCAATAAATTTTTACTTTCAAAAATTTACTCTTGAAACTTGAACTTGATTAAGTTTCTTTCGTGATGCACTGCTTATTTGGTCGCAGTTCTATTCTATCATTTATGGTTGCCTCAGGATAAATGAAGAATTGCAATCCCAAACAGCGGTAAGAGCACAACCAACAAACTATACTATATATGTTACTTAAAAAGCCGAATATCTCGAGAAGTATAAATGATAGCGATTTTGACCACAACCCTTTTTATAGAAAATAAAATTTCCTACAAATTTGTCGTTTGCAAAATAAAAAAAAAAAAAAAAAAAAAAAGCGATATTCATGGAAAAATCGGGTTTAGAGCACCGTACTACCTCGACGGTGTGAGGTACGACTTTGTTACACTGGGCAGAGTAGAGGTATAGTGAACGATTCTGAGAAATATGCGTCTAAAGTCAAAGCGATGCCATAACATACCTCTGAGCTGTAGGAATTTAAAGATAAAAATGACGATTAAAGTGTATTTTCAATGGAAAATTTTTACATGCTTTGGTGCAGTTCTTAATGTTAATAGTAGGGCCAAAATTCTCAAGGAAATTTTTAGGGTATTTCCAAGGAAATTTCGTGACGGGATTGAACAAAATTAATAGTTAAAAAAAAAACCCCTAAGTATGGTGTTATTACTATTATTATGTCCAAATTCAAGCAAGCCAAATTCTCTTTCGAAATTCAACGAAGCCACCAACTATCTTCAACATGCCTATACGAGACTTGAATGGAAATAAGGCTCGAAGTGACGAGGAAAGGCTAATTGTTTTGCAAATCACCTAGAAAAGGTATTTCAACTTAATTGCCCACAGAACAACTTTAAGGGGCTATATCAGTGTGAGTATTCGCTTATATTTCCAAAAATTTCCTGTGAAATTGGGAAGGTGGTATCTTGAAAAGTTTTTGGCAGCGTTCTAAAGAGCGACCGCTCGGAGGTGCAAACATATTAACATATTTAGTGAAACTTTAAACGCGTTTTTCTCGAAACGACATTTTTCAAAATTGCTGGCGTCATAACTCAACAAGAACCGATTTAGTTCAATTTTAAACTGAGTATTTTTAAATGCATTTACTATACAATAACCTATGAAATTCACGCAAATCGCTTAATTATTCATGCGTGACATTGGTATAGCCCCTTAAGCTGTCCAGCTTATACAACACAGCTAGCGACTCGCTCGATTCTTTTAAGACTTCACCTTCTGCAATCATTAGGATTATAAAAGAAATTAATCCCAAAAAGTCGCCAGGAAATGATAAAATTACCTCAAAAATGCTAATTGAGTTAGAAAATTTTGCTGTAGAGATGCTCTTTTTGCTCTAGTATGCAATTCTTGGTTTCGGATACTATAGAATTTCATGGAGATCGCAGTCGCAGATTATCTTGATAGGTGAACTTGTTAAAGACTAAACACAGCCGTCTTCATAGAGACCAATCAGTCTTCTACCCTGTCTTCTTAAACATTTGAAAAAGTGTAACTATCAAAGATGTCTCCTTTCCTCCACGAAAATAATATAATACCGACGGATCGATACGGGTTTTGTGAAAAACATAGGATTATCAAAGAAATCAGGAAAGCATTCGAGCTCAGAGAGTACTGTTCAGCGTTTTTCCTAGATGTAGCTCAGGTGTTCGATAGGGTCTGGCATGAAGACCTTTTATATAATATTAAAAAAATTCTACTTTAAGAATTGTATAAAACATTGGAGTTGTATTTAAAAAATAGGCAATTCATGGTTAAAGTGGGAGATTCATATCTGATGAACGACAGATAGAGCTGGTTGTACTACAGGACAGTATTTTGATCAACTTATCTTTGTATTCATGTAAATTGAAGACTTACGTAGAGGAAACATATATCTAGTAAAATAACTTCCATGAAGATAAGAGCTGCAAATTTAAATAAATACTCTAAAGTTGGCATTATACAATGCTTCCAGTCAAAAATGCTTAGAACAATCACCTGCTCGCATTGGTACATCCGTAATGAAAATATCCACATAGATCTTGGCATTCCTATGGTAAGGAAAGAAGTAGAAGACAGCAGAATGAAATATAGGTATATCTAATTTCAGATATTACCCAAATCCATTGGCAAATGCTTTTGTACACGTATAAAAAGAGGAGATATGCTTGCGTACTAAAGCAACGCATCACCAAAATAGCTCAATCACTTGCTTTCTAGTTTTAAATAAATTTAAGATTTTATTACTTATTAATTAGATTAAATAAATAAAGAAATATTGAAAAACAATTACTCTTTTTTTTTTTTTTTTGAGGAAAAAGAATTTAAATGATTCTTACACAAACATGAATTTTGAAGAAATGCTTGTGATTTGTAATATAATTTTTCAATTCATGAATTGTATTGAATTTTAACATAGAGTGATAAAAGGTATCCTATGTCCGTACCCTGGTTCTAAGCAACCCACCCACCAATTTTCAAATCTGGTCAGCCGTTCTTCAGTGTAACTAACACGACTTTCATTTATATACAATATTAGTTTGTCAAAAAAGTATTGCGGTATTTTTATTTATTTTATTTTTATTTTATAACGGTTTGATGACTCATGCCCAGCTCTTGACCGGTGCTACGGCAGCTACTATACTATGCTATTTTATCGCAATTTTCGACGACAGGCCTTCCGGAGCGTAGCGCATCTTCGACCACCTCTACACCAGAACGAAAACGTTGAAAACATCGTTGTGCGGTGGAAATGGAAACTGTATCGGGTCCATAAACTGCACAAATTTTATTGGCGGCTTGAGATGCATTTTTGCCTTTATCGTAGTAGTACTGTAAAATATGCCATATTTTCTCTTTATATTGCTCCATGTTTGCAATGCTATAACTCACGAACGTCGTAAAAGAAACGACAATCAATCAAACAACTGTTAACGCGTGAAAAGAGCTTTCTAAAAAGGTATAGATGCGACGAATAAAACTAGAACTACGCGCTCTCAGCGCCAACTAGCGAAAATGCCGCAAGACTTTTTTGACAACCTAATATATACATATATGGATATCATAAAGTTCATGTTTGAAAAGGTCAAAGTGTAATCTGATTTACAAACACTCGAAGCAGCTTAACCTTAGTTAAAAGTTAAGGGTTTTTTGTTCCCAAAGGATACAATTCCTAAAGTAATAGTTTCTTTAATGCAACAATTCGCCATTGCAGTAGTGAATATAAGTGCACCAACATCATGTTTGCCGCCTTTGAATCCCATAAGTAGCATCATTTAAGCGCATAATAATACCAACAACAATATTTATATATTTAATAAAGTTTATCTGCTGCGTGAATTTAAATGCAGAAATTTCAAACGGAGTAATTAACGATAACAAATTGGCAATTATTTGTTGATGTTGAGAGTTTAAATATTTAATCGCTGTTTAAGTTACCGCATATTGCGCTTCAAAACGACAACAACAACCTACAAACGCAATAAATAGTCGCCAATGTAAACAGCGTTAGGCATGAAAACATACACGCCTCAGTACAAATGGCTTGTGAAATTTCCATAATTTATAAAAACGCCGCCGAAAAAAAGTATAAATAATCGGCATAATTAAATATCAAATTTATTGCTATGAAAAATCAGTATAATCAAATACTCGGCTTTTATAAACAATTATCGTTTCAAAAAACAAAAAAAAAAAAAAACACCACCAAAAACAATAAAAACAATGTGTGAACAGTGGGCAGGCCAATTGTTTTGCCGCCGACCGCAAAGCCACAAAACTACATTTACAGGTTTGTTTGTGTGTGTGTGTATTAAACAAAAGTATGAAAATTTTAAATGGCAGTCAATTAAGCCGCAATAAAATAATTTGCGTTATTAATATGTGCGTGTGTGTGCGTGTGCATGCCATAGCTTTCATAAGCACGCATATTATTTATTTGTCTCACACAACATGCGCCCATACACAAACACATGCTACAGTGTGAGTGTGTGTGCGTGTGTATTTCAAGTGCACGCCAATTTGCAACTTGCCACGTGCAAACTGCGGCGTCGCCACAGCGCGTGCAGCCGTCAAACCGCAGCCGCCATCGCGCAGCCGATCGGCGATAATCAACGCACACTCACATACCCATGCATTCATACACAGGCACGCACATACTCATACATGCGCAAGTGCAAATCCACAAGCAGATAATCGAGTATTTATTTATTGGCAATGCATGTGAAATATGCTCAAGTGTTTGCGTATCAATTTCACAAATTTTAACTATTTTACAAAAACAACAACAATAATGTGCTGCTTTAACTACTGCGTGACATTTAGTAACTTATTTGCTGTAAACACTTTAATAATGTTTATTTTATTTGAACCACTTTGTAGAAAATATTTTTATGGAATTTAATGCAAACATTTATAAGAGCGCTTTTTCATGAAATTCAATTCAATAATTAAAGTTTATTAATATTTTTATGATATTTTTTTAATTTTCTGTTTTTGTTTTTTTGTAAAAATCGTTAAAAAGGATTACATGTGAAAGTCAGCAAGAATGATATTTTTTTAATTTTAATTATTTTAAGTATAGCCTGTTATGGTTGAATACAGGCAGTTAGTATTTTGGCGAAGTTAAGTCAATATTTGTACACATAAATTTTTATAAAAATCAAAGCTGTCAAGAAAAAAGGAGAAAAACAACCAAATAAATATGTTTTTTAAGTTAAAAACAAGAAAAAACGTTAACTTTGGCTGCACCGAAGCTAATATACCCTTCACAGGTGCATGGAAGCTATATGCTATAGTAATGCGATCTGAAAAATCTTTTCGGAAATTACATTATTGTCTCAAGAAATAATCTATACCAAATTTCGTGAATATATCAAAAGTTTTCCATACAAGAACTTTTTCCGATCCTTTTTTGGATGGCGGCTATATGTTATAGTAAGCCAATTTGAACAATTTCTTCGGAAATTACATTGTTGTCTTAGAAAATAACTTGTGCCAAATTTTTTTGAAGATACGGTGTCAAATGTGAAGTTTTCCATAAAAGAACTTAATTCCGATCGTTCAGTTTGTATGGCAGCTATATGTTATAGTGGTACGATACCAGCAGTTCCGACAAATGAGCAGCTTCTTGAAGAGAAAATGACGCTTTCAAATTTTCAAAATCATATCTTGAAAACTGAAGGACTAGCTCATATATATACAGACAGACGGGCAGATGGACAGACGCACATGGCTAAATCGACTCAGCTCGACATACTGATCATTTATATATATACTTTATAGGGTCTCCGACGCTTCCTTCTGAGTGTTACAAACTTCGTGACAAATTTAATATACCCCGTTCAGGGTATAAAAAACAAACCTTTCGATCAAGCCTGCAAGGACCAACAGGAATCAACCATTAAAACGTTTTCTCAGCAGTTTTAATTGCTGATTCCAGCTGGCCTTTCGCTGAAGACAGGCACCAAAACTTTTTCATAAGAAAAATGTGCTCATTGACTGTTGCGATGGCTTTGGCCAAAATGTGTGCCCAATTTTATGAAGATAGCTTTTCAAATTGAAAATGTTTGGACGTGAGCAAAATTTCTAATTCTAATTTGTAACTAATTATTCAAAAGCTGAGGGTCTATTTGTAGTTTGTGTATATATAGACGGACCGACAGTCAGACGGACATGACTAAATGAACTCAGTTTATCACGCTGATCATTCATATATACATGCTTTATAGTGTCTCCGACGTTTCCTTCTGGGAGTTTAAAACTTCATGGCAAACTTAATACATATACCATATTCATTGTATCTCTGCTCTCTGAGTTTCATTAATGAACTTCACATAGCATCAGGAATATAAAATGAATAAAGTTAATTGGATGTTTGAAAATTTGTACTGGTTATATGGTGTCTAGGGCATGTTTAAATAACCTATACAAATTTATGAATTAGCACTAAATTAAGGTACCTAACATGGAAAACATTTTGCCTAATTTTTTTTAAGTGTTCACTAAGTGGTTTAATGTACATGTCTGCCACAACGCGAATCTAACTCAATCAAAAATGCTGAAAAGACTTCTTTACACTTCTTCGCATACTGCGAAAATGGCTAAAAGCTGATAATAACCACGCCCACTTCCAATTTAACGTTTCAGTTGAAAAGTACAATAAGTGCGATAATTCGCGAAATAAAGTGGCCATAAGAATTAATTACAAAACCAAATGATGGAAACAGCTTTATATCAGCAGGTGTAGAATTTGGATAATGGCTTTTTTGGTTAAGTCTTATACCTCATTAATTACTTAACCTTTCCTATGATACACCGTGAAAATGAGCGAAACAATAAACACGAATGCTCCCATTTAAAACAACTTTAAATTTTATCAGATCTTCACTTTTAGTATACAAAAAAAAAAAAAAGGAAAAAAAATTAATGAATAAATGTAAAACTATACACAAATACAGTAGTGTCCTTAAGATATTTTACCCAAGAATTGTCGAAATCGGGGTTTCATTTTTCAAGGCCACAGGCACCATTTCCCTTTACACCAGTGACTTTGGTTTATTTTTAACCCAACATATCCATCAATCTGGGAGCTCTAGTATCTTCCTTAACCCCTAATAAATTTTCGAACTTCCGGTTGATCTCAAACCGCATCTATCGGTCAATAAGTAAGAAATTTTGATTATATTCAAACTGAAACTTTTTTTCAAAACAATGTATTTTCTTGCTTCTAATTGTAATAAATGAATGCAATACTTCCGACTATTAATTGAAATATATATATGAAAATCTCATATATCACTTTGAAGTTACACTGAAGAGGGTATACAAAATGTCAATAACATTAGTTATTATAAATCTGTTTACACAACAATTTTTTTAATGAGCAAAATTTAAATAATGAAAACGATAAATATCATCATAGGTTTTCAACAACTTAAGTTCATTTTTGCTTTCGATATTTTAGAGTAATTTGAGATATCTTAACCAAACCCTACCATATATGGAAGATGAAAATATATTACTTACGGTTATATGTATAACTTAATAGATATAGTACCATAGACAATTTCGGTTTAGGCTGTGAAATCCATTTTTCTTGAGGGGTAGTCAGAATTAAAAAAAATATTAATTATTTCATTTTTGCATTTTCGTTAAGTGTAATATCTTAAAGATATTATCTGAAAATTTCACGTTGATCTGATATTTAGTTTTTGAGTTATTCGACAAATAACAAAGAGAGCTCGGACACTTCAAAGCGCTAGTGTGAAACTTTAAACGCGATTTTCTCAAAAGTATGTTTTTTGAACTGGTGACAACTGTAACTCGAAAACCACTCAGTAGATTTTAAAAAAATTTATACAGCTTTTAGAATACATAATAAACTCGGTCCTGATCGTAGGATTTTTTGTTTTGTTTTTTAAATTCCGAAAAATTGTACAAATATCTAGCAAATTAGGGACATTTTTTATTACCGATTTTCTTTATAATCATTGAAAAAATTATATTGGTATTCTGAAATTTTGATGACTTTCTAATAAGTTACACAATATATACGAAATTATGTACGTTTTTCATATGACAGAAATGGGCTCCCCACATCGTAAGACCCGTTTTACTTTGAATTCCGCTTAATTGGGTTTAACTTGGTAAACAGGAAAACTGTAGTGTTTATTTTGTTTTATATTTTTTGTTAATTAAACTAGGCATAGGAATTATGCATTGCGTATGGCTAGTGCTTACAGAAAGTGTTTGACACGACACTCTTCTAATCTTTCAAACCAAAAATAAATATATCATGTGTTAGGGATTTAAAATTGTGTGGTCAACTTTCAAAGCTTTTGGCGCACAATTACTTTACATTTTATAGAACATGTGTACTGAGATCCTGACTCACAAAATATTTTCAATATTTTTCGGTATAGAAATTTTGCTTTTCTCTAATACACACAATAACACATTCCCTATTACAGATCTTTAACAGTTTAATATTTTTCAATTTGATCCAAATTTCACTGCAACTTTCGCTTGAAGATACTTTCATATGGCAGAGTTTGGTACTAAAATGAAATATACGGTTTTAAGGCAAAGGTCGAAGTGGGAAAGTACATAATCATACTCTCTCAACTTGCAAGGATCAAAGTGAGAAAAGTATCTTCTTCTACATGAGGATTGTTAGTTCTATGGGGTCTAGGGTGAGTTTTAACATGAATTTACTCACAAAAGTATTTAGCCGATTCAAGCAATTTTTTGACGCACAGATAAACTCCTCGTAATATCAGCAAAGGATTCCGTCTCAATTTCAATTATATCTCTTACACAATAACCTATATGTATATTCGGTAAAAAATCGATCGAGGAAACTTGTTATGTCTGGAAGAAACTTGGTACGCGCGTTCTTTGGAAGAAAAATTATGAGTTCATAGTTGGGAGTAATCGGACCATTGACACGATAAAACTATAATTTGGCACAGGGTACCGCAGTTTTTAAGTACATACAGTGAGAAAATGGATAAAATCGGAATATAACCATGCTCACTCGCCATATAACGGGACTGTTCAAAACTACTAAAAGCGCAATAAATTACGCCAGAGACATTAAGTTGTACTTTCGAGATGGAGAGGGCTTATGAGAGCCCATGTTAAAATTGGAAGATGGGCGTGGCACTGCCCACCTCTTTGGAAATGGCATATCTCGGGACCCGACCGACCGATTTAGAATTAATTTAGTATGTAGGATTCTTAACATACTCCTATGTCACAGTTCAAAAATAGACTACAACCACGCCTTTTTCTCATATAACCAATTTTTAATTCCATTTGATTCGTTCACTTTCCAGTACACAAATCAAGAAGCAATTAATTTTACGAGACACAATTTTGCACAAATAACTCCTTTGAAATAGGCCGCCTTATGACTAAAAATTTTATTATTTATAAAAATTAATAGGTAAAATCGGGTCGATACCCGCCAACTCCCATATACTGCAAGAGTATATGTAAAATGTTCGTTAGCACCCAAAATTAGCTCTTCGTTAGTTGTTTTCTATTTTTTATTTATCGACCACGCCAAATTGGACATTTTTCAACGATGATCTCAGTAATAATTAAATTTAATTTTTTTTATGTTTTCAAAATATTTGTGTTAAGTGAACAAGTTCATAAGAGGCACATCTTAAAAACACATTTTTTATGAATTTTCATCATAATTTATCACTAAGGACTTGAGTATCGCATTTTCTACGTTTATGTAAGAGATTGAATATGTCAAATGGCAAAGTTAGAACTCGAAGCGAGACAGAATTGAGAAGAAATCAAACACTTTTAGATTTAAGGGTACTTTAAAACAATATAATAACTTTATTTAATAATTTAAGAATCGATAAATTAATTACGGGATTCACAACTTGTTGTTATAAAAATATATTTTATTAATTTATAATACTAAAGAATTGCTACAATTTTGGAATGAGTTATTATTGCTTTAAATTTTTGAGAACTTAACGATAACTATTTTTGAAACCAACATAGTGTGTAAGTACATGAGTTTTATGATCACCAGTAAGAGCTTTTAAACTTTTTCTTATTAATTATTAAAATATTAATTATTAAAATAGTAGTAATACAGTTTTTGTTTTATTTTTTTTTTTTTTTGTTTTACTCATGTTTTGAATTTATTATAAAAGCCCAGACTGTGCATGACGAAAATCAGCAGTGCATCACTTGGTCTGTGTTAGAATTTTATTTGCCTCAGATTCATTCATAAACTGAACTTGGGAAGTATCTTAATTTATTTGGAACACACAGCCTTCACTATTTACCTCGAATTAGCGAAACGATCAGCAGTAGCACGATGTTCATCTTTTCATTAAAGCAGATCAATCGCGCAAGGGAGTAAAATGTATGAGCTTTAAAAATAAGTTTCATTTTAATGCTTTGGCTTTTTCTGTTAAAAATTTATTTCACTGCCTTAACTGACGACATTGAACATTTCCATTCCAACAACTTGCGTTATTTATTTTGTGGAATATTTACTTCAACACAACATTGTATTTGATTTTTGAACACTGCGCTTTCCCAATACTGTTTGAGATTTGTTTTCAAAAACTCGCGTGACAAAATGTGGCAGAAAACTTTGCGATCTTAAGAGCATTTTAGGTATTCGCTTCACAAATCGTGTGTCTTTATAATTATTTATTTATTTAAAGTGATATTACGTATTACTAATATTTAGCACACTAGTATTAATACTTTTTTTCATAATTATTGTGAAATGAAATCCCACAAAATGCCACTAAGCCTTGACACACGCGCCCGCCTTGGTCTTTCACGCGTCCAATTTACAGCAGCGTTGCACAGAAACTAAAGTCACAGCTTCCTAATCCGATTCGCATTGGCCCAGCAGCAGTGACTGGACCAATTCGAATGCCGCACGACGTGTTGGTTAGCACTTCGGCAGCACATTCGGCTCGTACACAGCTACCGAAGAGAGTGACAATACTTGGAGCGCCGAATGTACAGCGTACAGCGAACCTCGTTGCTGCAACCAACACGCTTCGAAGTTCGAAATTTTGTGGAACATATTTTGGGGAGACCACGATTTTGGCGGCTTCATACATTCCACCACGTGTTGCGTGGCATGCAGCTTATTTAGCACGTGGTGGACTTTATTTTTTCTGCTAATTTGCAATAGGGCAGCAAAAATGTAATTTTAAATGTGAACAACAGCGCAGCACATGCGCAGTGCCGCCATGAAGGAGGAGTATAAGCGGCTGTTTTGACAAATGGTATGACAACTACTACAAGCTGTGGTGGCATTTGGTGGCTTATGCGTTTGAATGCCGACAATGACGGTGTGCCTTTGGCAGGAGGACTTAGTCGGTGTTCGAGGCGAATGTATGTATGTTGGGTATATTCATGCTTTGGTTGTGGCTGTGTAATGCTGCTGTTGTGGCAAGAGTGGGTGGCAACATATCATACCTTCAATACCTTTATTTGTGTTGGTGTGGGTATGCGTTTGCGATTGAGTGTGCGTGTAGATTTGTGTGCCGCAAATATGCTAGCTTGCTGATGGGTCTGCTCACATCAAATGCTTGATGATGGCTTTAGTGGTTGAAAAATGGCTGCGAAAGTAGGTCCCAATGCTAAAGCGGTGGTCGATACCAGTGAGCTCTATTTCACTACAAAAGAAATATATGAGAAGTCTTAACACATTCACAAAAGTGGGTAACAAAAATTAGCAACTCTACTGGGTACTACATCTTCTCTACCGTATATTTAAAAACGATTGGTGAACACGGTGCGTATACGCAACCACCTAATTTTGCAAAACACGCAGTTTGCCAGAACACAAACTCAATTTTCCATCTAGTACACATTACGAAAACTTAAAAAACATAATAAATTGAAGTTGAGTTTTTTATTGCTTATGATTCACAGCATCATGTTAAATACATATGTATGTCGTATAAAATTTTCAGCTTCCGCTGTTCTATATAACCGATATATAACCAATGTATAACCAATATATAACCAATCTATAACCAATGCATAACCAATAAATAACTAATATATAACCAATATATAAACAATGTATAACCATTTTATAACTAAAACTCAAATTTTGCTTTAATATGAGTGGTTTCTGTTATAATGTTTTCTTTCGCCGCTACGCTATTTAGCATTTTAGATGACGATATAAGCTCCTTCTTTCAAGTAAAGTAATCATCATAAAACATATTTTACCATTTGCCATGCTGTGATTTGATTGATTTTACTTGCCGACCTTACACAACTGATGACCTCGCTGCTTACAAATTTTCAAAACTAAATTAAATAATATACAACTCTGACCATTTGTCATAAGTGTGGCAACGTTGTTCAACGTTATCCGGCTACTCGACAAATTTTCATCGTCAGACTCTAACTCATCGCTGATTACAATTGTGCACGAAGTGCCAAATAACAGTGTGCATGCTGTTAGTCGGATGTGGTCTGCGAGCTATCTGCTAATTGTTAGCTCTATTAATTGGATAAAGTAGTGCAATTGGCAGTTCGTGGGTAAATTGCTGTATGTGAATGTAGAAATGGCGGTCAATGGTATTCTTGAAATCTTTTTTCATTTGTAATGTTAGAACTTTCCCCATCTTCTCTTCTTCTAATAGAGTTTGTTATATTATCATTATAATTTATATAATTATCGGGTATAATATTGGGTAGTCGAAAAAGTCTTTTCGTATTCTGTCAATAGATTTCGTTGCAGTCGTACATATATTTCCAGCGCTACCAACCACATTGTGCCATACCATATAGGTTGGAAAGAAAAGAGTTTAAACTTCTTTTAAATAAAATAAATAAAATTCGGGGAAGTTGAAAAAAGTTACAGTAGCTCAAAAAGGAGTGAAAATAATGAAGAAATTCGCTATACTATTTTAAAATTTTTCCATAAAAATGGAAAGAATGTCACGCAAGTCCCGAATGTAATTTGTGAAGTTGAGGGAGACGATGCTGTCTCAGCTTGTGTAGCACAAAAAGGGTTCTGATCGAGCTATCATTGAAAAAGACGATCAAATTATCGAAAGGGTTAAGCAGCCATGACATCGCTAAGGAGCTTAACATTTATCATCAAACGGTTTTGAACTATTTAAAAAAGGATGGCTACAGGAAGAAGGAGGGTACCACATGAATTATCTGTGAAATATTTAATGAACTGAATTAACATCCGCGTTTGGTTGCTGAAACGAAATAAAATCGAATCATTTCTGAAGTGAATGGTAACAGAAGACAAAGAGTGCATCAAATACGGTAATAATGTGTGAAAAATGGTCATGGTACAGGCGTGGTGAAGCTCAACAAATGGTCGCAAAGCCAGGACTGATGCGCCGAAAGGTTATGCTGACTGTTTGGTGTGATTAGCAAGGAATCATCCACTATGAGCTGCTCCAGCATGATCGAACGATTGGCTCTATACTTTACTATCAACAATTGAAGAGATAGAAGCAAGCAATCAAAAAAAAAAAACAGGCAGAACTGATCAACAGATAGGGCTGCGTCTTTCATTAGGATAACGCTAGACCACACAGATCTGTGATGACACGACAAAAATTGGAAGACCTTCCATGGAAAGTTTTGATACATCTACCATATAGCTGTGACTTTGCAGCAGCGGACTACCATTTGTTTCGGTCAAGGCAGAACTCCTTTAATCGATAAAAGTTGGCCTCTAAAGGAGCCTGTGATATTTTATAAATTGAAATTTCGGGATATAGATAGAAGGTCTATAAAAAAGTCTCTAAAATTGGCAGGTAAATTGGTTTAGTAAAACCAGAGAAATAGTGAGAATTGTTTTGAAAAAGACAGTCTCGAAATAAACACGTTTAAGATTTCCTGAAAAGCCTAACTATTTTGAATGCCGGTTATAATATTCTGCAGATAATTTGAGTATTATAAAATCTACATGTCTAGAAGAATATTTTTGTATGATTATTTTTGGTAATATAAAAAGCGAGTTTTTTGTATTCTTAGATCAGAATACCTCTCAAAATTGTACGATTTCAGTGTTGACCTACTGGCAGTAATTAGAAGCCAATATTTCATATTTTATGGGTTTATGAATTGCTTTGAAATTCGTATAAAACAGGTACAAATTACACCAGGTACACATTACAGGTTTCTTGCACTAAACGTGTTTCTTTCAGTAGAAGCCCCAAATGATCGATAATACCTTTCTAGGCGTTTAAGATTTTTTAATTCATAAACAGTAGTTATTATAGGTATATTTTATTTATATACATATATGCATATGTAATATATTTTTACAACTAATAACTTTTTTTTACATATTCCAGGTAGCTTCGCAGGCCTTGGCGCTGACAGTTTGAAAGTCGAGTCGTTCAGGACTACACATTCGTGGAACAGTATAAAGCCGAGAATACCTGTATTGATAAACCAAGGCCTCCTAGTACAATTAATTATACTAAAATTGCATGTCAAATGTATTTTAGATGGGCCGTTGGAAGATAACCATGAACGTGATTGATACGAGCTTTACACGCATGCGCTCACAAGATTTCATTGTACGTTGAGTTGACGCATGTGGAGAAGCTGTGTTTCATTATTCATCGCTTATGTATATCTCTATTTAGTTGCAAATAATACTTAAAAATTAATAAAAAAAAAAAATAAAAGGTAAAAGAGAGATAATAAAAAATGTGTATATATTTTCTTTATTTAACTATTTCTAGAACTTTTATTTGTGCAATGCTTCTTTATTTACTCAATTTTCCAAAACGCCTCTTAAATTACTTAAATTTAACAAAAAAAAAAAACTCATTAAAATCGGCAAAGAATTGCCAAAATTACGAAAAATCTAAATTTTCCCTCATTTCTTCCAATTTGCCAAAACTCTCCTTCAGTCCCTTTAATTTGACACCGAAATCAGCAAAATCGGTTAAGAATTGCCAAAATTACGAAAAATCTAAATTTTCCCTCATTTCTTCCAATTTGCCAAAACTCTCCTTCAGTCCCTTTAATTTGACACCGAAATCAGCAAAATCGGTTAAGAATTGCCAAAATTACGAAAAATCTTAATTTTCCTCATTTCTTCCAATTTTCCAAAACTCCTCTCAAATCCCTTTAATTTAACACCAAAACCATCAAAATCGGTTAGGAATTGCCGAAATTACGAAGAAGCGCTATTTTCTTCCAATTGTCCGAAGCTTCTCTCAAATCCCTTTAATTTGACACCAAAATCATCAAAATCGATTAAGAATTGCCGAAACTACGAAGAATCATTATTTTCTTCCAATATTCCAACACTCCTTTCAAATCCCTTTAATTTGACACCAAAATCATCAAAATCGGTTAAGAATTACCGAAATTACGAAGAATCATTATTTTCTTCCAATTTTCCAAAACTCCTCTCAAGTCCCTTTCATTTGACACCAAAATCATCAAAATCGGTTAAGAATTGCCGAAACTACGAAAAAACCACTTCTGGTCCATTACTGCTTACTTTGGGCACGTTTCCACATTTTTCGCCAAATTCAAAAACATCAAATTCTACCAGGCGACCATAACCAGCCAGTAGGTAACTGCGGGAAAAAATTTTACTTTTTTGTAGCATACCTCAAAGGCGCGCACGCAGCTACAGGAAATGGTGGATAATGCAGCACTAATGCAGTACCGTCGGCATATTCGCTATAACTTTGGTAAAACGCAACCGATTTCAATGATTTTGGTGGCAAACGAAAGGTAATCACTTCGAGAATACAATTTTGTAGTGCACTTTATTTCACCTTGTACGTAAACAATGTAATTCAGTGCGAAAGAAGCGCTTATAAAATCATGCACTAGTGTTGACGTAGTGAATTTGAAACGATGTGATTTTGCACACTACAAGTATAGAGGTATCTTAAGCCAGTAGGAGCACAAGCATTTTTTCATCTTGTTCAGTAGATGCTAAATTAGAGTTTTTCATAACAGAGTTGCTTGCTCGCATATTCCTTCAAAAAATGTCTTTTTATGTGATTTGTTAATGTTTGTTTTTATCTTATTGTATTGCTGCACGCTTGCCCTTTCATTTGGTGGTCGAGCGGACAAAATTGGTGCAGAATTATGGAAGTTATTCGCTTAAACGTTGGATTATGCTTCACTTCCGGCTGTCCTGCAGCTGTGGATAAGGCAGTTTCCATTGCGCCTTTGAGGTAGGCTACAAGAAAAAATAATTTTTCGCGGCAGCTGCCTACTGGGCTGTTCTGCGTGCCTGGTGCAAATTGGCGATTTGGTGAAATGAAATTTTTTGTTTGCGCCGCCGTGTGGCAGGGGTGACCAGATTGAAATTTTTTTGTAATTTTGGCAAATCGTAACCGATTTTGATGATTTTGGTGTCAAATTAAAGGGATTTGAGAGGAGTTTTGGAAAATTGGAGAAAATGAAGAAAATAGCAATTCTTCGTAATTTCGGCAAATCTTGGCCAATTTTGAAGGTTTTGGTGTCAAATTAAAGGGTTTGGAGAGGAGTTTTGGAAAATTGGAAGAAATGAAGAAAATGGCAAGTTTTCCGTAATTTCGGCAAATCATGGCCAATTTTGAAGGTTTTGGTGTCAAATTAAAGGGATTTGAGAGGAGTTTTGGAAAATTGGAGAAAATGAAGAAAATAGCAATTCTTCGTAATTTCGGCAATTCTTAACCGATTTTGATGGTTTTGGTGTCAAATTAAAGGGTTTGGAGAGGAGTTTTGGAAAATTGGAAGAAATGAAGAAAATGGCAAGTTTTCCGTAATTTCGGCAAATCTTGGCCAATTTTGAAGGTTTTGGTGTCAAATTAAAGGGTTTGGAGAGGAGTTTTGGAAACTTGGAAAAACTAAAAAAAAGCCAAACTTTTTGAGTATGAAATGAAATACACATTAAACATATTTTGAGGTTATTATTTATTCAAAATAGGTTCCATTAAACCTAATATAATGCCTCGAGTGATCAACTAGTGCATGCATAGATATTATATGTCATTTTTTGTAAGACGGCTATGTCTACATGAGTCACTCCTTTAATGCTGGTTTTCACTTCTGAAGGTAGAAAATAGTCACATGGTGACAGATCAGTCTAATTCGGCGGTTTTTTGATGAGAGATATCAGGCCAAAAAGTTGAATACGCCATAAGCGCCGGCCGCGGTATTTGAAGCATATGCATACGCTATCTGGTTAGCTGGACTATTTGGCCAATTACACGACGAACGTGCTGAATTATAGATGGGCGCATATTGCGGTGTTGATCAGTTCCTGCAATGAAAATAACGAATGGAAGTGTGTAAAATTTCTTAAATGAAAAAGTTACAGTTTAGAGCTTATATACAATATTACTATGGTTATAAAAAGCCATGCTTAATACAGAATATTAAGATCTGATCTTTAACTTAAACTACATAAATAATCCTTGACGAGTTAACTAAAATTGGTCGGATACCCACTGATACACTTGATAACTTTACGTGGTTATAACCACGTTCAAATCAGAAAAACCGTCTTTTTCCGTAATTTGATATTTGAAGAAGTATGTGAAGCTTGCCACATTGGAATGCGACTTTCTCAGCAATATTTGCAGCGTTTTTTAAAAGGGTAAAGTGGTTCGGATGAGACTTGGGTCTATCACTGTGATTCTGTATCAAAATAAGAGGCTAAAGAGTGATGTGCACCTGGTTGTTTGGCTTCCAAATGAGTTCGTGTCCGGAAATCGGTCAAGAAAGTTATGGCATCAGTTTTTTTTTTGTTTTTTTTTTTTTTGTTTTTGATACAAGAAGAATTTTGTTTGTGGATTGCAAACTGGTAAAAAAAAATTAATTCTGGATATTATTGCAACCTTTTGGACCAGGTGAAGCAAAAATTGGTGAAACTGAGCCAGTTTCCAGATCCTTTTTCATCGGGACAATGCACCGTGTCATAAGGGCATTTTAATAAAAGGTTAAAATCTATGCATTAAAGTTCGAATTGTTGGAGCATCCATCATATTCACCAGATTTGGCCCGCAGCGACTTCCATATGTTTCCAGAACTGAAAAAATATATGCGTTGCGTTTTTCATCAAATGAAAAGGTCATATCGGCTGTTGAAGTCGATTTTGCAGACCTTCCGGATTTTCACTTCAGGGATGGGGTGCACAGATTAGAGGCACGTTGGAGCAAGTATATTAATGTTCAGGGAACTGAATAATAAAGTGTGTTTTGAATGATAAAACTGTGTTTTTCTCATCAAAAGACAAAACTTTTGAAAACAACTTGATATGTTATAAATCCTTCACTTATCATTCACTATCAAACTTTAGGAAGCAAATTTACTAAGTATCTAGTTTTTAATTGAATATTAATTAAGCTTAGGCTCTGTGAAATGTATAGCTGGTGAACAGTTGACATATGTAAATAAGAATATCAGTTAAATAAAATCGAAAAGTACTAAGCAGTGAGTTGTAATTTATGTGCGTTTTGAATAGAAAGTGTTAAACTGATTAAGAGTTAGATTATTTGAGAAATGTAGTAACAGTAGAGAACGAAGAAGAGACAGGAAAGTGAAACAGGAAAGTATCATCAAGAATAAAATTGGTGTTAAGTAAAAGTTTGGCAAGCTCAACGGCGCAATTAGCATACGACGACTGAAGAAGGGCTCTAGCGAAGTGAAGTTGCACCTTCTGAGCTGCATAGGTGAGAATATGCGCTAGCTAACTTAACCCTGTAGTAAAATGCTTCACAGATTAAAAATATATGATGCAAGAACTTGATTTGATCATTGGTTTAGTAGACCGATCTGAAAGATTTCTTGCAGATATTTTAATCAAATGAGAAAGTTTTTCACAGAAACAGTTTATTCCTATCGTTCAGTTTGCCAGCTACTTATATGGTATAGCGATCTGATATTTAATGAGGCGACAAATATGTAGCTGCTTTGGGAGAAAAGAATGTGTTGGAATTTTCAGATCGACATCTCAAAAACTGAGGAACCAGTTGGATTTTCGTACTTAAGTAAGGTGAGGAGCTTCCTTACACTCAAAGGATGTAGTTCTACTCCAATTAGTACTGCTTTTACTACTAATCTCTTTTCATGATTTTACACCATCTTCACCGCCATCTTTTACTGACATTTGAATTTGTCTTTGCACGAGAAAAGTGTCACCGCAGCTGCTCAAGAATATCGCGAAAGTTGCAGAACAAAACCGAGCAGGCAGCAAAGGCACAGACAAACAATGGAAAGGAAGTAAGCACTGTGTGAACACAACTTTAGCTGTTGCACAGGGGTGTGAATGAAGGTGTTGAGCGCTAACGATGAAGTTTGTTTCTAAACTCATGTTCAATTTACATGTGAACACATACACTCTAGCAATATGTACCCCGGTAAGCGTACGTATGCGCTTTCATGCATTTCATGTTAAGGAAAAGGTAGCGGGACGAAGTTAAAAATTTGTTGCTTACAACATACTCCAAATAGGGTCACATGTACACATCTCATTCGTTGCAACTCGATATACTGCGCTACGTATTGCAGTAAGAAAATAAAAATACAAAGCTCTCGGAAAACTCTCGAGTTACATATTTTAAGTAAACATTTTTCACTGTTTCCGTACGTGATGACCACTTTTAATTCAATAGTTGATGAATTGGAATGATTAAAGCTTATCTATGATCCCATCAGATATTACGTTTGCCTGTCAAAAGTTTCCTAAATATCTTTCATCCATCAAAGCTGGTAATGAGAGATTAATTTTATAATTTTTTTTTCAACTAACAGACAGCTGGCAAGCCTTCTGAAAATCGACTCCGACACAAATTATGCTTAAACCGGTTTAGTTTGATACTCACATAGCTATACACTATTAATAAATTAATTATTTCATGCATTAAATAAATAGAAACTGAACAGGTGGTAACTCTACTCAGAAATATTTGTAAATGTTAGTTTTCTTTATTCATTTTGGCTTGAAATTCATAAATCATTTAGTAATTTGTTAATATTATCAATTTGGTGGACTTAAAAGTTTTTAAATAGATGGCAACCTTTCTCAAAATTATATCCGACAAAAATCTTTCTTAAACTGATTAAGTTAGTTCACATTCTAATGTTTTATATATTTTTTAAATTTTATTGAAAATATTTTTTTTTATTAAATGTGGCAACCTTGCTTAGAAATATTTTAAAAAGTGAAATATCTTCATTTGTGCTTTAAAACCAAGCTTTAATATTTGATGTTATTATTTTTTTCAACTAAAATATTTTAATAGGTGGCAAACCTTTTTCGAAATTTATTTGGGAAGTAGCAACTTTTTAGTGCCTTAAGGCTTGATATTCACTATTTATACAAATAAATTATGTAAAATATAAAATAAAATGTACAAGTTCACAAACTGTGTCTCTTTTCGGACAATTTACTATATTTTCTCTCACAAGCTTTAAAGATAACTACTTTCTCTTCAGTCTCGCAACATTTGGCTACACACACTGGGGAAACAAAAAGAAAACCGGGTTTTACGATGAGTGAGGTTACCATGGTCTAGTAAAAGTGCAATAACTCATTGTATGAAGGATTTTCATTAGCATTAAATTTTACATTGAAGATGATGGAGAAGGGCTTCATAGGAGTCGGTACCAAAATTAGCAACGCACATGACACTATCCTCCCCTATGTACAATCCCTTCTCCGAAACACTGCTGGGCTACATGCAACCAAACTAGGTGCAACATTATCCGTGCATAGTTGTCTTAAGTTGTGAAATTTGGCGAAATTTAAATTCAATCTAATATCTTCATTTCACAGTTATTTAAATTTAGTGTCAATACCGTTACTTTATTAAAACTGTCCAAAAATAGTACCTTCTAGATGGTCCATCTGGGGTCTAAAAATCTTCACAATCGGTCTATAATATTTCAAGGCCCCAGGAACCCAACATGTGGACCACGGTCCCTATTGCTACCTGTTTACCGAAAATATGGAGTAATCTGTGGGGACTCCTACTGTAATTCGGAAAAAACAATTTTCAGATAATAATGTGCTTTTGTGTCAAAAATGGGTGAAATCGGCACAAAACTTCTCTAAGCCTTATAAATATTTTATTAGAATTTCTTATTGTTACAAACATAGACTATTAACAAAGAAATTCTGAAATTTTTGGAAAAAACATATTTCGAACGCCATTTCCGGTGACCTCTCCGAAAAAAGATGCATCCGCGATGGCAGAATAACTGCTAATAAGATTATCTAAAGTAAAAACATACCAGTTTTAGTTAAAATTTTAACTTAGATCGTTGACGAAGGAAAACACTGAAAATCGGATTTTTGGTAGACATTTTTACAAAACAAAAAATTAAGAATTTAGTAAAAATTTTGCGAAAATTTCCTTTTTTTCAAATAGTCGTAATCGGAAATCAAATACTTAATATAAGCCTTTAAGAATTGTATTTTAAAGACATGTATAAAATTTCATGAAAATCGGTTAAATAGTTCTCGAGAAATCTTTGCAACCGACTTGAAAAACACTGTTTCAAGAAAAACGGCGCTATTACTCTAGCCAGCCTCGAGCGCACAAGTTCTCTAGGTTGTATATCCAAAACTATTACTCGGATCAACTTCAAAATGTTTTAGAGTGTTGTAGAATTTAATAAGGCAATAAAAAAAATCGATCGGGTTAGGTGGGTTTGAAAATTTCTAAAAATCGATTTTTTTTTGCTTGCTTAATTAAATTCTACAATACCTCTAGAATATAGTCCTAAATTTTAAAGCTTATCTGTGTAATAATTTCGGAGATACGGCCTTGAGAACTTGTGCACTCAAGGCTAGCTGCGCTAAGTGCCCTGTCTTTAAACGCGTTTTCCTCGAAACTGTGTTTTTGAAGTCGGTGGACACGATTTCTCGAAAAGTTATCGTTCATATTGTGTACACGTTTTTGAAATAATATTATCTAGTTATTGAACGAAGAATCTTTTCTTGTTTCATTACAAGTTATTTTTCTGGCTAAAAAATGCCGAGAATTTTACCAAAAATGAGATTTTTTGTACAAAGTCCGAGGAAAGAAGTACAATTTTAATATTTTTTTATTTCCTACGTTCAAAAACGAGATTTAGATGGGTACTAACAGAATATGCTTAGTTTTTTTAATTTTATATGAACCAATACCTTGGTTATGCTGTCCGCGGCGAGGGCACTTTTTTGAAATTTTCAACATTTTTGTATCGAAGTTTCAAGAGATATTGTTCGAATATATACCTTTGATATAACATATTATATTTTTAAAATATATGATTTATTGCATAAAAAAAATTGTAAAAATACCTTGTTTTTTTTGTACCTCTGAAACCCACCTAACCCCTGAACCCATGAAACCTCTTGTATTAACTTCTATACATCATACGCAACGTACTTTAAATGGTTTGTAGAAAATAAGAGTCTTTAAAAAATTCCAAATAAAACTAATTAAATTTAAATTTTTGTTTGACAAAATTAGTAACAAACGCAATAAAATGGAAATACAATTGATTGAACACCAAAATTGTCCACGAAATGGCATGTCACATGTGGCACCGATGTAAACGTAGACGTGCAATAAAACATTTGCTAATGGCTGGACAACAACAACAACTTTCGCATTTGCGGTTCATGTTCGACGGCGGCCTCTAACCATATTTCGTTGTATTAGAAAGTTTGTTGCAAGCCTGAAATTAAAATCACCACACAATGTGAGTTCACAAGGGTAGCGTTTTGAAACTATAACCAGCACGAATGTTGTAACAAAAACAGCAACTCTCTCTAGAATTGTTACCAAACACATGCACAGCCGAAATCAGTAGTGTGAGCGAGGAATTAGAGCTCAATGTCCTTGGAAAACATACCACCAGGTTTCATTAATTGAAACGTTCACATGTTTGCATGTGTGTGTGTGTGTGTGTGTGGTTACATATGGAATATTTATTAGACAATTCAAAGTTGCCCATATCACCTCGTGCATATATGTATGCGTTTTTGTTGTTTTCGTTTTAAGCAATTGAAAAGATGTGTAACCGCTTCTCGTTGGCTGATGAAAATCAAATCGTCCATTTGTGTGGAAAATACGCGAAATCGAGTTGCTTTGGTGAGCACTGGGTGTACCCTATACTGCGACGGTGCTTTGGTGTCACTGTGAACACAAATTGCGTTGCTTTTCAATGCCACTGCCAATTAAACATGAAAGGGAATATGACTTTTTAGTGTGCTTCAGTCATATAAAAAATACTCAAGTAAGTTTATGTTTCAAAAGATCGGTAAGGCAGATTAAATTCTTTAATAATGATATACTCGTATTTTGATCAGTTTTCGAAGATATAGCCTTGAGAAATTGTGCGCTCGAGGCTAGCTAAACTAATTGTGCCATCTTTAAACGCGTTTTTCTCGAAACTATATTTTTGAAGTCGGTTGGAGAGATTTCTACTTAGCCGATCTTGAAATTTCATACAGGTCTTTGAGTTATAATTCTTTGAGACTTGGATGAAGTATTTTATTTTCGATTACGACTATTTAAAAAAAAATGTCAAAACTTTCACTGAAATTTAATTTTTGTTTAATGCCTGCCAAAATTCCTCTTTTAAGTTCTTTTCCTTTGTCAAAGTTCTTGGTTATGGTTTTAACAGAAACACGTATTTTTCACTTAAGATGACTCTGTAAGGACTTATCCTGCCAACGCGGGTGCATCTTTTTCCGAGAGTCCTCCGGAAATGGCGTCACAATGGCCAACTTTAAAATATCTTTTTCCGAAAATTTCAGAAGTTTTTTGTTAATAGTGTATATTTGTAACTGTAAGGAATTCTAATAAAATATTTCATTTTTTTTATGAAGAAAAATTGTTAAAAAATGTTGTTTTTTACCGGACGAAACCCTTGTAATCCCATAATGTGTATATTGCAGCTAAAGATAGTTTTGATCGCATTAACTGATGCCATTACTTAAGTATGCATGACAAAATCTCGAATTCAGCCCTAGTGTACTCAATATTATACTATGATCACTTAATGATTTATTAAATTTTTCCGGAATTTTGAAGTTCGAATTTTTTGTATATTAACTCCAGCATTGCCCCGGTTTCGCCCATTTTGGGCACAATGGCGTACATCTAAGAGAACCGACTCTCTGTGATTGCCCATAATATAAACAGATATTGCCATTATTTCGATAAAAGCCAAAACAGTTTAGGCACTGAGGTTCACACATTCTATATCTGCGTACTTGAAAAGTTATGGTTCGATTTCGGTCAGTTTTGGAAATGCAATGAGATATTTTTAAGGCACTTTTGCCGCAAAGTTGAAAGGATTACAAGGAATTCGAAATGTTGATACCTACACTCATTGAAGACCTTCCGTATCATCTCGGGGGTAAACATGAAAAGGAATATGACTTTTTGAGTGTCTTACGTATTTATATATTGCTTTTTCAATTTTTATACCCCGAACACAGTATTTTAAGTTTGCCAAGAAGTTTTTAACTCCCTGAAAGAAACGTAGAACAACCTAGAAAATATATGCTAGTAAATAATCAGCATAACAGATTGAATCAGTGATAGTTTTCATAGCGAGGACAGGTAGAAACAACCAAACATACTCAAAAGCGCTTAGACGTATAAGCTTAACCTCCTTCCTACTGAAAATGCTAGAGAAAATCTTGGACGCATATACGAAGGGTAGATAAGTAGAGACTGCACTCCATACACTGGTATTTAATATCGAAAGTTCTCTTCAAAAAGGCTCTTGGAGCATTCCTGGACATTTTTGGAGCATTCAACAACGTTTACACGGAATCTATTCTGATCAGTGTTCAGTCAATAGATGTTGATGCTGCTAAATATCGCTGGCTCAGAAGCCTTTTGACCGCTAGAAGGATAACAGCAGAATGACTAATGAAGTCTGTAGAGGTGTCTCTGCTTCTATGGACATTAGTGGTGGATAACTGCGAAAGAACTTGGAGGAAAAAGTCCCTAAGATAGTGCGTACTGCTCTTAGTCACAGCAGCACATGTTTTGATTATTGATCTCACTGAAGGAACAGTGTGGAGGAAAAATGCTGTGTCCTCCCTAACAAACTCATAGGCTTTGCAATTATCGGCGATTCCGGACAACCATACAAATATGATGTACCAACATGTAGTCCTTGACTAGTTTCGAACACACAGTAAGCGAGCTCAAAACGACTAAGGTCGATCGGTTAACACAGTGCTCCCTTCTCTATAGGAAGCTGCACTTTAGAACAGTATGTATATTTACTGCTATATAGATGGCAGTAACATCTGCTTAAAAGAAGTCACCGTGGTTCGCTAGCCTGACACCAGAGTAGTCGTAATTTCAATCTTTCCGTGAAAAAGGTCTCTGCCCCCCCTTTTTCAACGGATTAACAACGGGTGGTTGAGACAATAAAAAATTTTTTATGATCAAGCGACCACAATTCTATTTTTCCTTCCACACATGTACTATTTTTAAGTAATAACAGTAATTTCGTTACAAATTGAAAATTTCCAAAAATTCGAACTTTTCTGCTTACAAACTTGATTTCAGTGGAAAATATCTTCAAGTTTACTATATTATATTTATCTCCCTGTTTCTTTTTTGTCTTGCGATTGTAGTGCAACAATTTTTCTTTATATTTATGCTTAAGAATATCTGTTATAGAATAATATGGACGAGCGCTCTGCCAGATTGTGTTTACAGACCGTTTTCTGTGTCAACAAAAAACTATATTTAACTTTGCGAAATATCTTCCGCAAAAAATCACTGCCAATAACACAAAAGCGCACGTTAAAAACACAGATAGAGTCATTCGCTGCGCCATTCAGATCAACAAGAAAAATGTTTAAATATTTCCGCTCCATTATTGTGCTGCCACCACACAGACACATTCCTGCACACAGCGACGCAAAGGTAGCGGCAATAAAAAGCAACAATATTTTTCGCACACACCCAGTGAATTTCGAAAAAAATTGTGACAGCAAAAACGGCAGAACGGCAAGAAAAATCACAACACTTTCACCCGACAACCTGTTGTAGCAGCAGCCATTGTTGCGCATACGCCACGTCGTATGCCGTTATTTGGCAAAAAACTAGAATAGAAAAACGAAACGGAAGTGGCTGCGGCTTGGATATGTGTAAATATGCATGTGCGAGCGCTTAGTGTGAAAATATGAAAACTTTCAACAGGAAATGCTGATAAGACCACATCACTGACTCAACCAACGCCCCACCACCACTCCCTGCTGCGCCGCCTGCTTAGTGAAGTGTTGTGTTTTTTGTCACTGTCGCATTTTTTAGTTTGCACCGTTATCCTTTCAAGTCGCCGCTACGGACGCGCATGTCGTTTTATTCATTCATCTTTGCATCCCTATTGCCATTCACTACTTTTATTGTTAGTTTTTGTTATTGCCTTTATTGTCAACAAACGACATTTCCTCCTTATTTCACTCCCACGCTTCACCGCATGGCTTCCTCGGCTTTTTCAACAGCCGCTTTACTTATTGTGTAGCCTTGCTGTGCTTTGTTGTTGTTGTTGCGCGTCAAGTGGCTACACAGTATGCCAAATGGCAGGTGGTTGACACCTTGCCACACAAATAATTTTTGTTGCGAATTTTTTTAATGTTTCCACTTTTCTGTGCGTTTGTACCTGCTTGCCGTTACATCAGTCTTGACTGTGATGCCGTGCTTGCCACACACAACAATGTGTACTGTTGGTTACCCTTCAGGGAATTTCGCATATTCGTAGCATGCCACAGCAATTTTAAAGTTTTTATGCATACTCGCCGCACACGTCTCATCTCGCACGCTTTTTAATGCCTTCGTGTGCGTTCCTGCAAACAGATACTCAAGTTGCATGTACCCTTGCATGTTGTTGCAACATGTGCTGTGATCATTGCTTCAACAATTTGTTACTTCAAATGTATGCAGTTATCCTTATGACGGATTGCAGTTAGAGCTGGTGAAATAGCGGCGCTTAAACTTAAGTGTTGCGTTGATGGCAGAATACGCATGACTGTTTGTAATTTCGTATCTAAACTTGAATATGATATAAATTCTTTTTTTTTTTAGTTTACTTATGGTTACTATTTCAGTTTCATAAGGATATCACCAAGAAGCTGCTCAATTGTCGGAATAGTCGATATCAAACCACTGGAGCATATAAGGGTATTAATTTTCGACGTGCGGCTTCCAATAAAACAGTACACTTTTTGGGATTAGATTTTCTGCAACTATTTACTGATTTATACACAATTTGGTTTGCAATTTCATAACAAACAGATTTATTCAGGAGCATTTTTAATTGACCATTATTCGGTAGACATAATAGCACAGTAGAAAAGGTAATTCCAGCCACCATAGATCGGTTTCGCATCAGTCTAGGGCGCATTAGTCTAGAGCATAAGGTGCATTCTCAGAGATGCCGTACAGTGCACACCGTAGACGCTATGCTGCTGTAGAGCAGAGTTAACGAGAATATCCTAATGAGTCCATCCGCAATACCGCGCAGCAATTGGAGTTGTGACCAACCACTTTATGGAAGATTTTGAGAAGGGATCTTGATTTGCGGGTTTGTGGCATTCATCTCATGTAAGAATTGAAATCAAGCGAGCATCAAACGCGTCGCACGTTCGATGAGTGGACCAACAACGAGATGGCCAATGATTCAGATTTTCGCAAAAACATTCAGTGCTGCAGTGAAGCTCAAAATTTAGTCATTGCGAGAGATGAAAAAGTTTGAAAAGTCAGTGTTTGGTGTATTCTGTGGGCCAAGTGAATTATTGGTTCATACTTCTTCAAAAGTAAAGCCGGCCCTAATGTCAGAGATAATGCTGCGCGCTATAGAGCCATTTCGTAAGTGACTCACTTTTCAACACTGTTAAGCACCTTTGGTTTAATTTTGTTGTGACTTAGTAGCGATTAGCAGATGATAATTTGGTTCATGAGGTCTTTTTGCGTTAAACCCGATCTCGCAAGAGAACTTTGTTCAGCACTTAAAGCTCACTTATGGTTGACTGGCTATGTGAATTAATGAAATTGTCGTATTTGAAAAAAAAAGAAAACCTATTGTTGAAACGCTGTTACATTGTCTAAAGGTGTGTTTTTTATGGGCAGAGAAAGTTATTTGTTCATATTTTTCCAAAATGAAATTGGTCATAATGTAACAGTCAGTGGGGAACGTTCTGTAGCCATTATTAATTATTTTTCGTGCCTGAATTTGAGAATTTTGATGTGGGCGACCTTGGACTCCAACAAAAACTCTCTCCATGCCACACAGCCATCGAAACAATTAATTTGAATAAAGATTTGGTCAGAGCATCTCCTCGCGTTGCGGACCTGTTTTTTCGCGCCTGCCGCGGTGAACACTGGTCCGAAATCATTTAATTGAATGCATTTTATTTCTTATTGGAAACCCCATGCCAGCAACCCCTTAGTTAGAATGTACTTATATCGTAATGGCACTCTCATAAAAATTGTCCTCACTATTTGCGAAAAACTGAAAGTGTTTATTTTTTTGGATTCTTCATCATGAATCATTCGCCATAAACAAAAACAGGTAATAATCCTTTGATGACAAATTCGGATAATTAGGCGCATGTATAAGAACGTCTCAACCAATCTTCTGAAGCTTCTGGCGAGAAACTACTCTGTTTTTGGGGCCTGGCATTGTCTGATAGAACACACCTTCTCTAATATTGCTTTCTTCAGATGGTGTCGACAGTAGAAGTCTGAATAGATAGTTTGGCCGTAGAGGAATAGCTCATAGGTGATTAGTCCCTGCCAATTCCATTAAACATATAGCAAACCTTATTGAGCGTTCTTCTTACTGGACGCGTGTTCAAGCAATACTCAGAGATATTATATAATAAAAAAAATCCAGTAGGTTTTTTTTTTCAGCATGAAATATACAACGCAGAATACAGATTGATAAAGTTATCTATATGAAAAATGTAGGATTTCTGTTTACTACAATAGGTTACGTTAGGTTAATTTGTTTCCTATACCTGGAATAAAAATAAGGAAAATTAAAAATAATATTTATAGTATTTACATATTTTCAAGCGGTTTCAAAAGTACAAATAGTCTTTTAGAAATCAGGTATACCTTGGTTCACAAAGAGGGAGGATCATCAGTCAGTATCCAAAAATTTAGAAATCGGTTTATTCATCATATAGAGCAATTGGAAGAAGATATGAACTGATTTATGCATTTTTGACATTAAGCCGCTGTATTCTTAAGTGAAATAGTCTAATACATATGAAATAAAAACGAAGTTTTATGAAATATAGGCATTGTTGGATACCACCTGTACTTTTTGCTGTAATGAAGGAGCATTTCGTCCGCAGATAGTGAGAAGTGATCGATGACTGAGCTGAGAAAGCACTTGGAGAACTCTTTCGCCTAAGAACTTTGGAAGGCCTAAGTGCATAGTGTCCAATCTGCACTTGGAATGTACAAGTGGCATAACCAAACAAAGGATATCGCCAACTATCAAACTTTTATGTTCTTGAACCAGTTCGAACCACGTTTGTAGTGCCAAAGAAGAGGACGGAGCATATTTTTGTTTAGAACGACATGTGCGGAATAAGGTAGTGAAAGGAAGTAGTCCATTGATTTTGATTGACAGAGTTTCGTCGGCATGTGAACATTTCTAAAAGCCTTAAGAAATCGAATGGCTTTACAAAGAACAGGTCTTCAACTGGATAAATGGGAATCCCTAATCTAACCTAACGGGAAGCTCTAATAATAATAATGACATAATTAAAAGCGAATTCGTTGCATGGCTCAAATCTGATAAATAAGCTCAAGTACATACACCATATACATTTTCTTACGTGTATGTGTTAATTAACTGTAAGCGCGAAAATCACATCAAATACGCCCGAACAATTTCATTAGCTTCAACTTTTGCCTATTTAGCGCTACTTAGCGGTGAAAGCTAACTGAAAAGCTGCAAGCTCTCTCGTGATCATAGCATTTTAAACAACAAAAACAATAAACAACAGCAAGCAAGTAGGAGGAAACAGCAAACATAGCAGTAAGAGCAGCGCTTAAATCCGCACTTCCGCACACAGCGGTTTGCTGAACTGGATTAACCAAAATTATTTACTAAACCCTCAAGTGTAAGCGCCAAAGTACGGCAAAGCTCAAAGATATTTTTTCACACTTTACCCTAATGTGGCCACTTAGTGTCGGCAAATCCGCACGCATTAAATGAATGCGGAAAATTTTCATTTTAAAAGCGCAAGACGAAAGTGTGGGCGATGAAGTTGGCGGCGAATAAAGAGCAAACGAATAGCCACCACGAATTACCGTTGAAACATGACCGCAGCGTCGAAACGCCGCACACGGCGATGCCATTGTAAAAATAAGGTGTAAGAAGGAAACACACAAACAAAACAAACAAACAGCCGAATTACATGGTGTGAATAAACAAAACGGAGGAGTAAAGTGAATGGAACGAGTAGTAAACAATAACACGAGCATATTTCAAAGCGAGCGGAGGACTGTCGCGGCTGTGCGGGCCGGTTGAGGTGAGAAGCCTGCTGAAATGCCTGTTGTGCGGAATCATTTAATTTATACAACAAAAACAACGGCAACGTACACAAGGCACAAAAATAGCACTACCAAGAGCAACAACTACTGTGGAGAGAACGCTGCGCCGGTTTACTCGATTATTTAATAGACTTCATCCGACACTCCTGTTTTTATCCTTTGATTTGCTCGAACTCTGTAGTACAGGAAAGTGACATGCCGTCGAAATGCCGGTAATCGGCAAAAGCTTAACGTGTTAACAGTAAAGATGTAAAATATCAAGTTCGAGTGAAGTCGAACTTTTTACAACCAATATACCATCTCAATAGTATATAAATTAATCGTCATGTCGTGGATGAGACTTTGTTTCTGAAGGTGAGAATTGTCAACATTTTTTCTGATCTCTCCGTCTCGTTAATGTTGACGAAAAGGCTGACATCAGCGTAACTGAAAGAATACTATAGACATACAGGTTCTTTGTAATGCCAGATAGAGATTTATTATAGCTGAAGCTTACATCGTGCAGAACGTCAACGCTTTTTGCCAAGCTTAATAGATACTTGATATCTAATTCTAGTACATTTAGCCTCTTGAACTGCGAAGCTCCTAGATATCTAAGCCGAGCTCTAGATAAGACAAGACGTAAGCAGAGGAAGTGCCTGTAAATTATGACCTGTGACTAGGCCAACAACTATCCTGCAGTCTTTTCGTGAACATGTGAGCAGAAAACCAACGCGATATACGAGAGGTAACGTGTTAGATTAGGACAGATCGGCAAAAAGTTAATCAAGGACGCAACCACTACTCAATGATTCTACAACCAATCCACCGACAAGCGGTTAAAATAACATAAAGATAAGCTCATGAACAGATATGAAAACAATTAATAAAGTGGTAGCACTAATGTGTATGGAGTGATCTAAGGCATGATTGGATGTAAATAACCTGCTACTTTATTAAGCGTATCATTGGGAGGCGAAGGTCTGTACCGACTCCATCTAATTTCGGTCGTGGAAAGCCTTGTTTCGAAATTCTAATGCAATCAAAAACTTTTATAAAGAAGTGGAACTGAAAATTTCGATTTACAGGAAGAAGGAACTTTGAAAAATTAAGTAAAACTTGTACTATAGTATTATTGAAAGAATAGATTATCGGGTTTCCATCCCGAACTAACCACGTCGAATAAAATCAAAACTGAAGCAAGCCAATTGTTGATACGTTAGGGAGTTCTGCATCGTTTAGAACAAATGGTAGTCAGCAAGATCTGGGCTATAATGGGGTGAGCCATAACCTCTAGCGGTTGATTTCCAAATAGTTTATAATTGATCTTAAAACATGAGACCGAGCGCTGTTATGATGGAATATCCAGGAATAATACAGTTTACTGCCTCGTGTTCAGTCGGATTAACGGACGTGCCTTAGCCTCATTTCAATTTGACGAGTTGTAATGGTTCACTCACTGCACTTCTAATCCTATCAATGATTTGACTTGCTGACCAGGTTTCACATATGATTTTATTGTTTATTTTTGCAGTAATATATCCGTTTTTCATCAACAGTCACAAACCGATGCAAAAACTACTCTTCTTTTGGCAGCTTTCTCCATCTAAATTCATATGTCACTCGATTTCCTTGCATTCCGGCTACTTTTGAACGTTCTGAAATGGCTGCTTGAGTGCCTCTCAAAGAATCTGTGACCTTTTTGTTTGGCAAAACACTTTGTCGAGTAATGCTTCCAGTTACTCATCTTCAAACTGCTTTTGGCCGCCCAGAACGTTCTTCGAATACAAAACGGCCATTGTACCATAAATTTTGGTAAACCGCACCCTTGTAATAACGAATCAGTTCTTAGAAAGTCCGATATTGTGGCATAATTGGAATGCAAAATATATAATATAGTCAAAATAATCAGCCTACTGAGCATACTATTCGCAACACTATCACCCATCTTAAGACCCATTATTTAGTACTAGATAATATTCAACCGAATAGACCACGTCCAGCACGCAGTGAAGATAATATATCAGCCGTAGCAGAAAGTGTACACGAAAACTGTTGAGAGACCATTCGGCGCCGTTCACAGCAACTCCGACTAAAGTATAGAACGACATGGCGCATTTTACTACTAGATTTTAAATTGAACAAAATACAGCTTGTGCAAGAACTGAGGCCGCTCGCCCTTCCCAGGCGACATCACTTCACTCTATGTATGAGTTTTTGGAAAGTTCCAAGAAGATCAGACGTTTTCGAGCCAAATTTTGTTCAGCGATGAACTCATTTCTGGCTCAATGGATATGTAAATACGCAAAATTGCCGCATTTTAGACGAAGAACCAATTGAATAGATACACGGGTTGCCATTTCATTCATAAAAAACAACCATTTTGTGTGGTTTGTAAGGCGGTGGAAGCATCCATCCATATTTCTTCAGAAATTATGCTGGTAAAAACGTAACCGTCAATGGCAACCATTATAACCCACAATTTGATATTTGCAATTGAAGCTCGTGATCTCGGTAACATTTGGTTTCAACAAAACGACGCTACCTCCCAATCATTGCATCAATTAGTGGATTTATTGAGAGAACACTTCAGTAAGCAGATTATTTCATGATTTAGGCTGGTCGATTGGTCACCTTGGTCATGTGACAACACATCGTACACCTTTGAAGTCTAAAATATATGCGGACAATCCCACTCCGATTTAGGCCTTGGAGCAAAACTTCACGCGTGTCATTCGCCATTTACAAGTCGAAATGCTCGAACGAGTCAACGACAACCGGACTCAATGGATGGACTATCTGAGACGTAGCCGCGGCCAACATTTGAAAGAGATAGTCTTCAAAAAATAAATGCCAAAGAATGTTCTTTCGAGTGAAATGAGATGACAAACAGTTCCCAGTAAACTTGGAGTTTCTGTGTTTTTTCTATAAAAGAGTAAAATCGATATAATTTCGCATTCTTGTGGCTTACTGAACACTGTTTCATAAAACAAAAATACCTGACATTATTTTTGAATTGGGTACAAATCCAGTGGTAGGAGGAAGTGAGAAAATCGGCTGTACCAAAGCAAAAAACTCAAATGGCCAATGAGCAAAGCAGAAAAAATTAAAACAATAGCAGCGGCTAAGGGAGCCTGGGTCATTCAGCAGTGTGTTGCATTTAATTTACTTTATCAGCGCCATTCGGTGTGGCAGCAACGGCAACACGACGGTGCACACAATATAAGTGTGGTGGGCTCAGCGCTCAGGGAGAGCTGCGCCAACGGCAGCGTTGCCACCGGCAAAATGGGTGAATTATCGTCACGGCACACTGGTTGGCCACATTGCCGCTGTGGCATGTTAACAACTACACACACATACAGACACAGTTGCCGGGATATTTATCAACAACGTGCACAGGTAGCAGCTGTTATTTAATTGTTCAATGCGCCACACACACACACACACACACTCACATACACACAAACTATATGTAACGGCGTTGTGGCAAGGCGAACAGCTCAATCTGTTGGTGCAACACTGCATTCGCACTCCCGCCATTTTCAGCAACCTCCACAGCAATATTTGGTGTAAGCAAGCTGCCTACCGCCTCGCGCTCATGGCCTTGCAACAATTACACTTTCCCATGCACATACTTACCTGCAACATAAGTTTGTACTGTATATGCACTTGTATGTGTTTAAGGACAGCGGACAACTGTTGTTTCTGCTCATGTATTTTTACTGCCGTCGCTGTTGTTTTGTTGGCGGTGGTGTTGATGCTGCTGCCATTGCTTTCACTGCTGTTTAATATTTCGGTGGCACTCCAGCTAAATACTAGCTTCTCTGGGTCACCATTCGTGCATTTTCCAAATGCGCGTTGCATGCCACAAATGTGTGCTGCACACTTGGCTATATAGCAATGCAAAAAGCTGCGCCGGCAGCAGCGTTGTATGTGCGCCGCGTTTTGTAATAACAACATGACGCGCCATATTGTTGCAACATTGACCGTTGCGGTGTAGCATGCAGTTTAAGTGCAGCATTCGTGTTTACATGTCTATTAGAGATCGGAATTGCATTCGGCTTTCGCTTGTCAATATTGGCGCAAATGTTGATATTCTTGACCTAGGCTCGAGTGGATTAAATTTCAGTTTAAAGCATGAAATGGAATTCTGGCTAAATGAAAATAAATATTTGCAAACAGAACTAAGCGAAGTGGAAATATTCTCGGATATATGCAATAAATAGTTAAATGACTTACAAGTCTTGAGATGTGAACTGAACACATAATATCAACGACGGTATTTTCCGACTCTAACCGCTCAGAGTTGAAGATAATGCTAATGATAGTGACGATAAATGTATAATCGTTGTTACTGAAACCTTTTTTGCATAGAGGCAAATATTACTATAAAAATTATATGACAAATTCGCAGATCGGTATATTGCTCTTGATAAAATCGAATTTTACCTTTTCTTGGGGGCAGTCGATGGATAATTGCAATATTCTGCCTTGTTGTATATACATTTCAAGAATAAGAAGGGCAGACCAGTAAAGACCACGCTCCATATATTGGTATTTAATATCGAAAGAACATTCCTAAACATTTCCGAAGCGTTCAACAACGTGTTGATCCTGCCATACAACGCTGGATCAGAAGCCATTTGGTCTCTAGACAGATAACGGCAAAAGTCTTTAAAGGTACTCCGCAAAATGGAGTACTACCTACGCTTCTATAGACATTAGTGGTGAATAAAGTGCTAATGAACTTGGACTGCAAAGCCTTTAGATAGTGGTATTTTTTTTTATCCTAGGAGGAAGCGTCGAAAGCCGGCGTGCGGAATTTTAATCCGCTAAACCTAACCTACTCACACCTCATGTCTCTCCCACGGGACCACTGGACAAAGTATTACTTCATGGGAGAGAAGAAGTCGTTTAAGTCTCCTCTATTGCACGGACTGACTGACGCCTAATCTGTTCTAAATGTCTCAATTTTGTCATAATTACATTTGCCGCTTCGCTGACAGCTTTCCACTTTACAGAGGACTCGCACATAAGTGCTTTCAAATTTTCCACCGTAATAATGCCTCCAAGGGCGGTTTTCAGCTTTTCCCTTATACTTGAAAACCGAGGGCAATAAAAGAACACGTGTTCAGAGTCTTCTATACACTCTGTATATGTCGGATAGTATTGACTAAAGTCATGACGATACTTGGATAGGTAGCTTCTGAAGCAACCATGACCACTGAGTATTTGGGTAAGGTGGATCTCCCTGTCCGAAATCAGTCGGTAGGTCCACCGTCCTTTGCACGAAGTTTTCCACCATTGGTGCCACTTCTCTCTTCTCTTTTTGCTGTGGTAGACGTCTCTGATTGGTTATATATCCGAGCGAATTCGTCTCCCTGGATGTCAATCGGCGCCATACTGGCTAATACCTCAGCAGCGTCACTTGAAATAGTTCGGAAAGCACTTATCACACGTATTGCTGAAAGCCTATGCACTGTGTTAATTGGTCTAGCAAATGATTTTGTTTCTAGCGCCCGTATCCATATTGGAGCCTCATACAGGATCACTGAAATTATTGCCTTAGCTATTAAACATCGTCGGCTGGAACGCACACAGCCTTTATTTGCCATCATTCGAGATAACGCATTACATATTTTATTTTCTTTACTTGTCGCATTAAACAAGTGGTCCTTGAAATTGAGTCCACTATTACCCCAAGATACTTCAACTGCGGCTGTGAAGTAATCTCACATTCTCCTATGGTCAGTGATATTTTATCCTCAATTTTCCCTGACCTTATGAGCGGGACTTCTGTTTTCTACTCAGCCAGCTCTAGACTCATGGTAGCAAACCATCATCGCAGACCATTTATGCTGTCATTGCATTTGATCCGGAGGTCATTACAGATGTTTAGCTATAGCTACCACTATGTGATCATCCGCATAAGCGATTGTTTTCACATTTTTGGTTGCGGTATTCTTAACACCCCGTCGTACATCAGATTCCATAGTAGCGGGCTTAAAGCCTTGCGGTACTCCACTGGAGATAGTGTAGCTCTGAGTACCCTCGGCCGTCTCGTATAGCAATCTCCTATTTTGAAAATAACTCATTATGATATTTATCAGATAATGAGGAGCGTGTATATCGTGTAGAGCTTTTATTATATTTGCCCACTTTGCGGAGTTGAACGCATTCTTCACATCCAGAGTTATTAGCGCGCAGTATTTTTTCCTACCCCCTTTCCATCTTTTTCCACTCATTGGACATTTTGCAATATCAACTACTTCTCTTATTGAATCAATAGTGGACCTAGTGGCATATGTGGACGACATTTCCTTCTAAATAACGGCTAGGTGTCTACATACCATTAATAATATTATGACCACCACTCTCAATACAGTTCAGAATTCGGCATCCCAAGCGGATCTGGTACTTAACACGGAGAAACCCGGTTGGGTTCACAAGAAAATGCAAAATTCTTCTATGAAACTTTACTTTGGCAAATGGGACATAACTGTCTGATAGCACCTTGGGGTATTCTTTGATAGTAAATTCCTGTGGAAGCACAACGTAGAAAAAGAGTGAATAAAGCTGTCAATACTTTATGTACATGTAGTCAGATGCCCACAGTAAAACCTGGGGCTCTCTCATGCACTGGTGCTACACAGCTGTTGTTAGACCAATTCTGGTCTACGGAGCAGTAGTATGGCGGACATGCGTACGGAAATCCCCCTACCAGAAACTAATAGAAAGGGTTCAGAGGTTCGTTGCGCTGAGCATAATGGGAGCTTTAAGAATAACTCCAAAGGCGGCTCTTGACCTGTTATTATTCCTGCTTTATATAGATCTCTTAGCTTAAAACTGTACAGCAAAATCGGCGGAACAACTACCGGCTGCAGGAGAATTTACGTATAGAACCTTCGGGCATAGCTCGGGTTATGGCGGTTGGGCAAACACCAACTACATGATCACACTTTGCAATTGGGAAAGAAGATTCAAAGCAAACATAGAAAAATATAGTTGGCGTAAAGGTACGATAATTATCTGCTACGCTCGTAAACATTTATACGGATGGCTCGAAAATGGACGATGGAGTTGGTGCGGGGATATTATTTTTCAAGCTGAAGTCTTTGCTATTGTGAAAGCCGCTGAGCTTATCTGCAGGCAGTTCTAGAGTCAACATCAACATAGACAGCCAAGCGGCAATCAAGGCAGTAAACTCGCATATCGGCCAAAAGTGACTTGGAAAGCGGCCATCAGTGGAAAGTGTTATTAGAAGCAAACAACTTCACTTCCACTAGGTGCCAAGCAACAAAGTCATAGAGTGAAATGAAATAGACTAGGGACAAGAGTGCCAAGAATGGTGTATGGGGGACACCCGAGTACGTGATCAATGTGTCTATACGATGATCTAAACAGCAGCATGGTAAAAAAATCAAAACCCGGTTGAACGAGCAACCTGACTGCAAAATTGCAAAAGTCATGTGCAAAACAATAGTAAACAAAATATTTGATATATAATATGAATGAGAAGTCAGCCGAAAATATTTATGTTAAGAAAGCGGTGGCTTGAAAATGTCTTTCAAGCTTCATTAATTTTTGTCAATCACTTGAATGAGTATACATATTAAGGTTAGAAGAAAGTCTGGACTGAATGCATTACCTTTTAAATAAATTAACTTGAGAACATATCTCCAAAAAATTGTATTAATATAACACAGACATTGAACGATATATTGTATATCGCCTAAATGCGACAGTACATTAAAAATCAGTACATTAGGTATTTGAAGAACATTGTAAGTATCGAATTGACTTATCCCTTTTAAGCGCCAAACACAAATTTATAAGGAAACGACACCCACTCACTCACTTTCAATAAATATTCTCACGATATTTTCGGTATATATTCTATGATTCTCACTGAGACCTTTCTATTTGATGTTTGGAGGCTGAAAATTAAGTCTAATTGCGACCAAATTTAGATAAGAGAGAAATGCGTACCAAATCCATTCATTGCAAGATCTAATACCTTGCTGGTCAAAATAACAAGATTCACGCTAAAAATGCCTGAATAGCAATTTTCCTATACCATAGTTAACTTGAAATTACGAATATAAGTATTTTAAAACCTACTATATTCATAGTATTCTGTGGATAAGCTGTCAAAAGTCAAATTTAGAACATTATAAATATATTGGGTGCAGATCCGTTCAGAGGAAACATCTAAGAATTATGATAGGTCTAATTTAGGTCTAACGGCTGAGCTGGATTAGAGTAGTTACCGGCTTCGGTGCTATGTCAGATGGAACAGTTCTCTACCAAGGTGGATGAAATGTGATTTCCATATTATCTGTTGTGAATAAAGCGATTTGCTTTCTGGTGCATGCTCATAGTCCCTTAGTTCAAAGAGGATGGAGTCATGTTTAGAAGTTCACAAGTAGCCTCTGGGTAGCCAAATAACATCCGTTTGAAGGCGATCTAAAGTGACATGGCGAATCATCCCTCCCCAGAGTTGTTCGCTGGGCTTGGGACCCGCCACGTAAAAAATGCCTCCAATGAAAAGGAAACAAAAGCATCAGATGAGATACCCCCTTTTCCTGACAACCGCGGCAAATGAATTAAGGGTAACGATTTAAGGGCATGCACCTTCAACCGCTTTACATACAGCTGCAAAGCAAAGCATTGGTTTTCGTAAAATTCAAAAGAACAGCTGGTACGATGAGGAGTGCCGTGTTGCGGCAGAGAGAAAACAGACTGCCTACCCCCAACGTTACGATCGACCACAACTCGTTGCAATAACGAGAGTTGAAGAGGAAAGCGAGACTCATGTGCATGAAAGAGAGGAGAGAGGCCGAATTACTTGGATACGAAGAGCCTGGCAAGCTGGCTTATAGGGCTAATACACGAAAAGATGCGACGACTAACAAAAGGTTTTAAGTCAGGAGCATACTTTTGTGAAATCCTCATAGCTGAATGATGATAATTGGTTACTCAAGCTTTGAGCTTTCAAATGCTCACACTTGCTTTATTAAACCGCACTTATAAAGGTACTGAATTTTTCTAACTCAATACGGGGTCTGGTGATTTCTTAATAGATTTGAGCCTGCAATTTGATTCGATTTGGAAATGAATTTCATTTCATGCCTTTATATAGACCATTATGCTGAAACTACATTTGATGGAAATATTTGACAATTCTCACAATACTCGTCAATTCAATTTTGAATGAACGACAAAAACCATTTTAGCAATACTTTGAATTTAAACTTTAATTCGCTTGAAAGTTAGCTATGAGTTTGTTAGCTTTCATAGCAGTCTAAGCTTACACGAGACTTATGCTCGTGCTTAATGCCACAAATAACACCTCCGAAGTACTTTTTATCAGCAACGATTGCAGTCGTAATGCGAAAACTGACACATTTTTGTCACGTAGCAAACGCACAAATTTCGTTGCAAAAACAAGAAAAGAGAGTGAAAACTAGAAAGGTGTTACATGCTAGCAAAAAAAAGAGCAAACAGCTGCCAGTGGCAAACTTTGACAGGACACAACCTTGCCACTTACAAGTTGCTGCACCGTAAGCTAAGCGAATATGCGAGCAACTGCCAAAAACTATATTCAAGTTTGCTGGAGTTTGGCGAATTGGTGATGCTTCTTCGCGCATTTGCGCTCCCTCACAAATCACCGGGCGAAGTTTAAAATGCGTGCGTAATTATTTACAAATTAAAGCCAACGAGAGCAATGGACTTTGCGTGGGTGAAATTATTTCATTAGGACAAGCTAAGCAGACGCTAAAATGATAGCGAGTGAGGGGTGGGGCGGAGCAATGAGAACGCGGAAACACGACTTATTGCCGCCTAACACAAATGGGTGCGTATGAGAGCACAAAAGAAAACGCGCACAGCACATATGGCATATAACAGTAATGTAGTAACGGGCCGCCTCAATAACAGCAGCAGGAAAATAAAGCTAGCACAGAGCAAGCAACAGCAACAATAACAATCCTGACTAATATTAGCAGTTGGCAATTGGCAGCTGTGCTGGGTTGTCGGGCCTTAGTGGAGCTGTGGAGCCTGCATACCTCATAACGGCATATGCAATAAATACGAGTAAATTATTAGAAGCTTACGAGCGGCAACAAAAAATAAATCCCTTTTTAAACATTACAAACTCATCGACAGGCAAGCAGACAAGTGTACAATAAACACACACACACACGCATGCATGCATGCAGACACCCACACAAGCTGCTGCCGTCTTCGAGTGGAGCAATCTTCTCTTCGTCCTTTGTTTGTATTGTAGTCGACGCATTCGCGTTTATTACATTTCTTACTTCGCTGCCAACAGTGCTTGGATGCGGTGTATGAGGAAGCTCATAATGTTTCACTCTAATGAGTCTAAATTGGGGCAAGCAGCAGGGGATTGATTGCGGTGCAAGTGAATATGATTGGAGTGGTGCAATTACGAAGACAGGGGTGTATTCGGTTGTTGATCATATGTTTGGATGACGGAGGGCGCTAGATAGCGCAGACTAAGAGTTAATTCATGACTCGATGACTTCTGTGTTCAATATACGAAAGAGGCGAATTCTTGGCAAAGAACGTTTTGGGTAAAATTCTAACCTAAACAAATATGTATATTTGTTAAAATTTTATAAAAATCTTTCGTTGCTCAAGATACAAAAGTGCTTTATATACTTTCCTACCAATATGAGAGATCACATAACATATTACCAAAGATACGAACGCATGGTCTATAAGTACTTTCCTGCAATATCTTTGCCCACGTTTCCATGCTATATCGACTTTTCGAAAACTTTTGCTTAAAACTTAAACTATTTTGGAGAAATTTTAGGCTCTCACAATTTTTCGATTGTTTTCAATTCGTACCATATTTTAGGTAACCTTAACTTGGACTTTGTCATTTTCTAGTATTAACCTACACTTCTGAAAATAGTGATAGTGATTAAGTCGAAAATTTATCATCATTATAGACCGGTCCTTTGTAATACCCAAAAGCCCTCTTCTACCGACAAATACTTTAAATTTGGCGATAATCGTTTGAGATGGTGCCGGATATGTATCCTGGCTATAGCCATCAAATTCTATCGACTTTCTGCAATGTGAATAAATAGTACATTCTAAGCTATATCAACGGAAACTGCTGAAATATTAGCCAATACGTCGGTAGAAGAGATTGAGGGTTTTTATCAGCTAGCAGAGTATAAAATAGTATCGACAAAGTCAGAAATGAAGGCAAGAGCACTAAAATGTGTCAGCAGCGCTGGCGATCCCCATGCAAATTAAACTGAATTTATAGACTGATACCGGACACAAAATTAGGGATAGACGAAGGCAATGAGAAAAAGATCGATAGAAACAGCAAACAACAATCTTTTGACATTACGCTTCAGTAAGGTTTGCCATTTCAACATGGAAAGATATACGATCCAACAACAAGTCGAAATTATTAAAATTTACTACCGAAATTTGGAGTCAGTGGCCTCAACTTTAAGAGCTCTACGTACAATTTATGGTCGTCATAATCGTTCTGTCAGATCAGTAATTGCTCCTGTGCCAGTGAGATAAAGAAGTGGCCATAATGCCGAGAATATTGCTGCCGCTAGCATATCCATTGAGGAGATCCCAAATCAGTCTCTCACACGTCGTGGTCAAGTATAGGATATGTTTGTGACGTCGTAGTGGCGGATTTTGGCCTATATCCGTACAAGCTCAAATTGACGCAAGAACTGAAGCCGCTTGACAACAACTTGAAAATGATCCGGATTTTCATCGAAAAATTATCTTCAGCGATGAGACTCATTTTTGGCTGAATGACTTCGTGAATAAGCAAAATGTACGTTATTGGTCAGGCAGCAAGCCGCACGTACGCAATGAGTCACCATTGCATCCGTTTATGGGCCGGCGGCGTCATTGGGCCGCACTACTTCCCCGGTGATAAAGATCGGCACTATGAATGGAAATCGCTACCACTCAACGATAACCGAATATTTTTGGCTCGAATTGGATGATATGGACTTGGCCAATATGTGGTTCCAACAAGACAACACCACAAGCCACATTGAGAATGTCACAATCGATTTATCGAAAACCAAGTTTGGTGAACGTATTATCTCACGAAATATCCCAGTCAATTGGCCGCCTCGGTCATGCGATTTGATGCCGTTAGACTATTTCCAGTGGGGCTACGTCAAGTCCGTCGTCTATGTCAACAAGCCAGCAACGAATGATGAACTTCGTTCAAAATTACGTTCAGCGTTTGGACTTCTGCAAGAATGCCCGTGGTGGCCATGCAAAAGAAATCGAATTCTATACGTAATGACATATATATTTTCACAGGAGAATTTCTTTGATATCCCAAACCGTTTTTGTTTATTTAAAAAAAACTTTTGTAGCGCTTTTATTAAAAACCCCTTTACTTATTTGGTGGATGTTTAAAGGGTAACACTCGGCTTTCCCAAACTATAAAAAAGCCATCTTGTATACTTTGCTGAGACTCTTAGAATCCCTTCAAATAAAGAGAGTAAAATATTTTACAAAATTCTTGCAGTTTCCTTAGAGGCAAAAGGTTTCATGAATAGATCCTAGGGTCACAAAGTATCTTGAAACGCTCCTGCAGTAAGTATTTCTTCGCTTTAACTAGCGTTATTGTTTTTGTTTTTTTTTTTTTGTTAGCAGCGACTCAAATAGCTTATGAGGATTCTGTCTCTTTGAAGGTTTGCTTGCTTCCTCACAATTACGTCAGTAGTGATTTCTTGTGCTTGCTGGCAACACAACGGTGACTAGCCACAGCAACGGCGAGTACACAAAGTTCGCACACACCCATACACACGTATATGTAAGTATGGGTTAAAATACATACAAACATATAACTGCTAAATGAAATTTTAGTGTTTTTTCATGGCCATAATATTGTTATTGCACTAGCATAGTTGTTGTTGGCGCTAGCTACAGCGTAGTTGCAACTGTGGCAACAACACTCGTTTTGCCCCAAATTATTTGCGCGTTCGAGCAGCTGTAAACGATTACTCAATACCCCAAAATACCAGGGCGGTGGCAAGGGGGGTAGGGATTCAAGAAAGGCAGTGAGGCGCGGCAGCTAAGGCAGAGACAGCAAGGGGTGGTATGCTAAAGTGCAGAGAGTCAAATAGAATTTGCAATAACAACGATGAGTTTTGTTTTCTCCAGCTTCTATGCAAGCTGGTTGGCGAATCGTGGGAAATACAGTAAAAATATTTTATCATCTAGAGCAGTGGCATTGGCAGCAGTGACAACTGCGGCAACATTGAGACAGTGGCAGCAGCACCTTGCTGACTGTAAGTTGGCATTCTAGCTAATTTTACTTGCACCCGGCAAACACACACATATATGTGTATCTTGAGGCTCGTACATAAACCCCTTGTTTTTCCAGAAAACTTGCCTCACTCGTGCAACATTTGTGTCTGCAACGTGTGGGTCTTTGTGTATGTGTGGGTCTTGCAACCCATATTCGACAACTCAATAAAATTTGCTTTATGGGCGCAGGGGAAAGCAAAACAATGTAATTTGAAGAGCAACAATAGCAACAAATTACAACAATAATAAAAGCAACAACAATAATAACAACAGCAATAAGAAACTTAAATTGCGAAAAAATGAAGATGAAACGTGGCAGTAAATGGCAAGGCCTTGCCACAGCCACACGATTTCAGTTCAACAAACATTTGTTGGTATGTGTGAGTCTATACTTAGCATCGATATGAACAACAAGCCTCAAGAAAATTTTGCATTGCACACAGCCAATCACTCGCTCGGCGCAACATTGCTTGTTGCCACTTTTGTTGTGTTTTCGCTTTGGCAAGCGATAAAAACGGCGTACACCAAAAATAGTATAACGAAAGAAAAAGTTGGGCTCGTCGTAAAAATGAAAACAGATGCTACACTTATTGTTGTAAAGGGTCGTTTGCCTAACTACTTCGAACTCATAACTCTGCCCCCCACCCCTCACAATTGTTGTACATTCCTGTTACTTGCCAGTACGTGCAATTGATTTGCGATAATTTAACACGCCGCTTCTACTTATTCTCTTCTCTTACTTGTTTACTCTTTACTTTTTTACCACGGTCTAGTGTTTTCCGAAAGCTTACAACGTCTGTCGGTCGCATTTGTGCACGTTATTTGGTGCAAGTAAGCAAATCATTTAAAGATAATGTCGGCACTACGAAGGTGTCCGAAAGCATACAAATGCAAAAGAAAGTCCTTTAAAAGAGTGTTGCCAACTTGCAAAAATTATACTTTCACAACTTTTTTCTCGATAATTTTAAGTAAATTGTATTTGGCCACTGCCGAACCGCCAGGAGTAATGTCGGAAGTCTCATGTGAGAAAGCAAACCAAATTAAGCAGTGTTTGACAGTAAAACAAAGGTGGCTAGATTTTAAACAACTGGGACTGAGGTCTCAAATACTCAGTGAGAACCCTAGATGTTTGATATTAGCTCTCTTAGCCAAGCGTTACACAGTTGCTAATTCAACAAACCATACCAGCACTTTTTTCCGTGAATATAACATTTTATTATCTCACTCAGACCTCGAGTAGTCAATGAATAAAAATATTGAACATAGAATTTTTCTCCAATTTTGTATTTCTAACCAAATTTCACGGAATTTTGCGGAATTGGTGCAAATGTTGGAAAGGGCTTACCGTGATTCAGTTTTATCAAAAACACAAGACTATTAGTGCTACAAAGTCTTCAAAAACGATCGGGAGATCGTTGAACCACTTGAACTGATAAAAATAGTAAAAGAATGAAGAATATGATGCCTGAAAGTCATCAGGCAAGTGCTAGAGAGATAGCAAGAGAGCGCGACATCTTTCGCGAGTCCATTCGAATGAATTTGCAGCATATTTTGGGTATGAAACGCGTGCTTACTCGACTCATCCCAAAGCCGATTTTCTTCAAAAAGATACAGATCTCTTTGAACATGCTTGGTCCTACGAATAACCATTCCATATTCACGCAGAGCAGTCTAACTACCGATGAGATATGAGTTTATGAGTATGACATGCAAACAAGTCAACAATCCTCGGAATGGAGGAAAAAACGAGCCATAACCAAAAAACTACACGAAAGCCGCTCAAAAATCAAGGTGTCGCTCATTGTTTTTTCGATATTAGGGTTTGTTGGATCCTAAACTTTTCCGGAGGGTCAGCTGGTTAACATGAAGTTTCGTTTGTTCGCATTGAGGCCTTTGCGTGAGAACATCCGCCGAAAGCGGCCGGAATTGTGGAGGAACGAATTATGAACCAACCACCCCATTCACCATATTTGGTGAAAATTGCCGCTCCGTAGAACCTGTTTTTAGGCCATCGAAGATGTAATACAAAATTAGCGAAAGAGGCTGAAGGCCATTGCAGAAACCTTAACTCCGATTACACCGTACGATAGCTTCTCTCTTCAAAAACCCAAAAGTTTCCTTGCAAAAACTTGGTCTTTGAACGATCGGTTTGTATTGCAGCCACATGCTATAGTGTTTTGATCTGAACAATTGTTTCGATTTGATTATACCGTTACTTTGGATAATAATCCCTACTATTTTTTTGAAAATATCTGGTGAAATAAAAATGTTTTCCACACAAGAATTTGGTTTTGATCATTCGGTTTGTATAGAGATATTTGCTACAGTGTCCGATCAGAAAAATCTGTCCGAAAATTAAAACGCCCAATTTCGCTAAAATATTTAGCCAAATAGAACAGTTTTCTTTCCAAGATCTTAATTTTAATCGTTGAGTTTGTATATAGTGGTCCGATATCAGCAGCTACGACAAATGAACATCTCCTTGGTGAGAGAAGCATCGATATCTCAAAATTTGAGAGACTAGTTTGCATATATTCAGACGGACATATATTCGGCTAAATTGACTCAGTTCGTAACGCTCATCATTTCTAAGTATATATTATATGGTCCCCAACTTTTCTTTCCGGGTGTTACAAACTTCGTGGCAGACTGTATTAAGTTACCCGTTCAGTGTATACGAATTTATTAAACATAGCCACTTAATTGGGGAAATTCCTTATATTAGCAGTGTATTCAAGTACTGTCAACAGACGATCACATATGAGAATTTCCCAACCTTTCAAGAAATTTTAGTTAGAATATATGAACAACATATTTGATATTGTAATTTCGTTTTGAGGAACCTTTGGGGAATTGGATTTAATTGCAGTTGACAAACGAAAATTTCTAAGCAAGCGACAAAATTTAATTGACCATCAGGATTACTTTGTGGATTTAAGAACTTCCTTTTGCTTTCAAATTGGCATTCATTTCAAAAATTGAGTGAAACAACTTGTGTTAGTTTAAAAAATATGAATGAAAAAGAATTTCGTAATTAACGCACGATGCTTTTTGGCGAAAATTATACTGTTTAAGCCAAGATTTTGCTTGAGGACTCCGATCTGCGGGAAAAGAACATTTAAAAAAGGGATTGCTAAATTTAAAAGAGGCGAAATAATGGCGATGCAGGCAGTGTACCACCACCAAAATAATTTTGGATGATAGTGAAGTGAAGTTATTCGAGATAGTTGAGACTCTACATATATCAGAGGAACCTGTTGGATATATTGTGATGACTATTTGGGTATGCGAAATCCTTGTGTAGTTTAGGTGGCACTTTCACAAACCACCAAAAAGAAAAAGTTGTTCAATCGCATCTTAAAAAAATCGAGTTTTTGTGTCGTTATGTGACAATCGTTGAAACCTAGCTCCATTATTTCACACCTGAGTATAATCTACAGACAGCCGAGCATGTATGCTTATTTTGAGACCATGACACCATAAAAGGTTTTGCGGAAGATTTGCGGTCCTTAATGCATTGGCAACGGCGAATACCGCAGTCGATGGAGCGATGAGTTGTACGAGCAGCAAAAAGGAAGAATGACTGGCGCGCTGTTATAAACCCGATTATAACTAATTCACTCCGGGAAATGTGTAATTATATACACATACGAGATAGAAAAAAAACTAAATTAGTTTATTTGATACAATGTGGCAACTCTATTGCAATTTTAAAGAAACTAAAATTTATTATGTACAAATGCCCAAATAAATTTACTTGTATTTCTTTTTGATTTTAAATGTTTTTGTACACCAACTCTTGCGACCTTGATCGACCTAACGCTTTATTGTAGCAGCTGCTTCATTTGCTCCCCATTTACACGCCTGTCAACAACTGGAACAAATGGAAATTATGTACTGCCAGTTATTTTAAAGTAACTTTAATACAAAGACTTGAGAAAAATGTACGAAAGTCTACTTTTTTGTTGGTGTATACTATATATTGTAATATTGACTTATTTAATATTGTAATTTTTAAGTTAACAATATAATAGTTAGCTATTTGAAAAATTATTTTTTTTTTGATAATTTATTAGAAATTTGTGGCGCAAACAGACTTTCGAGTCATAACCATTTATCAGAGAAAAACGGCCCTTCTCGTAATTAAAGGAGAGGAAATCGAAATCTTGCCGATCCTTTGCAATTTGATAAAACTGCACTGATATGTATATATGGTGTATAGTCGACGGGAAGTTCGAAAAAATTTATATTTTATATTTTGAGGCTGGGAGAGCTATTTACTCGATTTAACCCATTTCTGACAGATGTTCCCTTGGAATCGGAATGGTGATCGGAATTTTCGGTAAAAAGTGAGCATAAAATCGTTGTCTGAAGGCTTAACAAGGAAAAACGTTAACTTCGGCTGCACCGACTCTAATATACCCTTCACAGGTGCATTTTTTTTAATAACTATGTGCTCAGTTTGTATGGAGGCTATATGCTATAGTATTCTGATCTGAACAATTTTTCGGAGATTATATTATTACCTTAAGCTGTAAACCATGTCAAATTTCGTGAAGATACCACGTCAAGTGCGAAAATTTTCTATACAAGCCCTTGATTTCGATCGTTCGGTTTGTATGGCAGCTATAGTTAACCGATCTGAACAGTTCCGTGTTCCAAGTTCCGTGAAGAAAAGTGTGTGTGTGTGAAAGTCCTCCATACAAGAACTTGCTTTCGATCGTTCAGTTTGTATGGCATCTATATGTGTTATAGTCGTCCGATATTGGCAGTTCCGACAAATAAGTAAGTTGAAGAGAAAATGACGTTTGCAAAATTTCAAAATGATATCTTAAATATACTGATGGACGGACAGACGGACATAAATCGACTCAGCTCAACATACTGATCATTTATATATATACTTTAAAGGGTCCCTGGAGCTTTCTTTAGGGTGTTACAAACTTCGTGGCAAACTTAATATACCTTGTTCAGGGTATAAAAAATTATAATCAGTTTTCAGCTATTTTTAAAATTTTTCTTTCGATATATTCACTAGTGGATGATTAAAAAATATAACGTAATGTGAACGAATCAGATGGAGTATCAAAATTGTGTTATATGGGCTATAAGCCTAGTGATATAATGATTTCTCCCATAAGGATTTTCATTCAGAAGTTGGCGGCATGACACACATTATCCAATTTTAACACCGATTTCTATGGAGCTCTTTCGAACTAACTTTGGTGTAATGTAATCGAATGCTTCTGACATTGTTCTTCATCGAGTTAACATAAATTTTGTAGTTTCCAACACAGCCGTTGTATGAGCATGGCCGTGGTAGTCAGCCTTGTATGAGAAGGAGCATCAATCGCTTGTACTCAGTGGGTTTGGATGATAGAGCTTTAGTGATTTGTAAGTTAACAAGAAATCTATTATAGAGATCTCAGGATTTTTAGCCGGTTTGGCCGATCGAAAGGAATTCGGACAGCATTACATCTTGATAATCGAAGAAAACTGTCAACATAATACTGATTCTTGACAAGCTTTATCTTGTTGTTTTTGAGTCCTAAGCATACAAAGTTTCAAGGCTAATCGCCAGTAAGTTAATGCGACGTTATTTTTCGACAAAATTAAATGATTTTGAAACAAATCGTGCTTTCACATTTTTCGGCCAAAATTTCATACCAACTTAGAAAAAATTATTTCGACGAATGAGTTTTCGCACGAAATTTAAATTGAAAAGCCTATTTATTGTTTGTCCACAGTAGTGCTTAAAAGCTCAGCATGACTACCTGAGTAAATTTATCATAAAAGCTAACAGTTTCTTCATTTTGTGATATCAGTCTTAAATGTTACCGCGTACTTTTCTCACCAAGAATCCCCGATCTCGGTTCACTTCAGCAATTTGCTGCCATACAAATTGATTGATCGGCATCAAGTTGGAAAAAAATATTTTATATTTGTGAAGGGTATCATAGCTTTGGTGCAACCGAAGTCAAAGTGTTTTCTTGTTTACAGCTTAGTTGCAGGACTTCAAAATTAATTAACTTCATTTTGGGGGTTTTGACATACGACCATCTGAAATATCAAGCTCCTCCGAGCGCCGAAGCACAAAGTTCCATCCAGTTTTACTAAGGCGAAATGAATGAGCAGACAGCCGGAATCAAAATCGTTTCGTCATCCTGATCATCTTGATATTTCAAAATATTATTGTGTAAGTATATGGGACGTCCTAGAAGTGGACGTACATACGTACGGATAATGGTATGCAACACCGACTATGCGTAGCCAGAAATAAACGCGAAGAGAAAGAAATACTATTGAAAAACCAAAATTAGTTGACATTCGGACGAGCACTGAGCTGGTTAAATTCCGACTTTGGTTAAAATAAATTATCGAACCATTTTGTTCAAAATAAACTTAAAACATTAACTTCAAAATATCAAACTTAATACAACACGAACCTACATTAATTTCATTAATTGAACAAAAATATTAATATTAAATATATTAATATCTCAAAGGGAAGATGGAGCCATGTGTAGAAGTTCACGCAAGTGAGAAAAATCCTCTGAGCGCCATTCACTTGGGAGTGACCCGAAACGATTCTTTAACCTATGGCTCAAGTAAGTCAAAACTTCCGGTCTTAGGTCAAGTATCCTTCCGGTAGCCAAAAAACATCAGCTTGAAGGCGAATTAAAGTGAGAAGATGGATTGTTCTTTATTGGGTTTGCGACCTGCCACGTAATAAACACCCAATGAAAAGATGAAAACAGCTTCCGCGGTTGTTAACTCTGCTATAACGGCATAAGCACTGTATTCGGCAATAAAGAAGAATAAAGATATCTCAAATCCTCAAAACCTTATAAAAATCGTTACTAAATACACTTGTGCTAATACAATTAAGCCACATAAACGTTATGGTGTACAAATTCATAAAAGTT
>NW_017534406.1:4496410-4507732 GCF_001853355.1 Bactrocera latifrons
CAGGTGCTCTCTTGCAAACGCTAGCCTTCGTTTGATGTTCCTTTTTGTAACGATCGGTTTGTTTCGTGCAATTCGCCCATTTAAGAAATTTTCCTGTAATCTCCGTCGGACTGTCTGTGCTGATACCCGTACACCATGATTTTGCTCAATTTGGGCTCTAATGTACAAGAAAAATTGCTGAAATTTTCATTCCCAATAAGAGCAAAGCTCGAACATCATTCTCAAAAACTATGAATACCAAAGTCTTCGCCACATCACCTGCTCGCATTGCTCAGTAGTTTCATGACCCTCCGCCATTGTCCAAACGTGTTGACACCAGTAAAAAGATGAATTGTCACAATGCATTCAATGAAGAGTCAACATTAAGTCTAGAACTAGCAACCAGCGAGCGCGCTCAGCGTGAGAAGAGCAAGGCATACGCGTTAAGCAAACATTTGCACAGTGACATTGCGCGCGACGTCAGACGCCGTAGACTCCATGGCACGACGGCTAATAGATTCGCACACCAAATGGCAAACGACAAACAAAAATCGACTGTCAACGACAGACAACCAACGAAATTGAGCGAAAGGCGCTATTGCACCCGAGCGAAGGCAAGCAGCCGTTGTAAATGAAAAAAGTGCGAAAAAACAGCTGTCACGGATTCAATAAACACTTCAAATAAACTCGACGATTTATTGTTGAATCGTACGCGGCATTTGACAGTTTTTGACACTAGTGGTGATGCCATTTTTCCACAAACTATTTGCGCTGCTCAAAATCATTACAAAAAACTGCTGCCAGCGGTATATGAGGGGGGTGGTGGGGAGTGCGAATCGCGTTGCGAATGCGAGTAATTGGTGTTTGAAGTGTGCGCACGTCTGCCAGGCAGACAATTCAGTGATTGAGTGAACCTACGAATACCAATGACATGTGGCGGTGTGTGTGTGTGCTTGTTGCCGCTGGCGTAGGCACCGTGCAATGAATTATTAATTTCGTGCTCCGGCTGTTGGGGCGAACGCAATCGTTTAACTGCTGACAAAATGATAAATTTATTATTTGCAGTTATTCACATGCAGCTTCATGTGAAACATATGCACACTAGCAAATGTGTAAGATTATAGCTATATACGAGGGTGGTCCGATAAGTGGGTAGCCTAAAAATGTATATATTTTAAGACTATATTTCATTTAAGTTCGATACCCGTCATCCAACTTTGATGTAACTTATTAAAATCGTTTGAGGAGCAAATTTTTTTGGACCTCTGAAGAGGTTAGGAGAACTAGCGGCAATTATTTCGACCAGAACTTCTGTCCCCTATTGACTTTTCTAAACAAGAAAGCGACAAAACAACACAAAGGTCTAACACAGTGATTGTGGCAGCATTTCGTATCGACACTCAATCATTATGTATCTGGCAGTGGCAGAAATGTGGTTCGGTATATTGTCATGATGGCGAGTAACTTTTTTTAAGCTGTTTTTTCTGCAATATGGCTTTGACGGGGATCCATCTCTAAGTAGCCAAAGTAAGCCATATCTTGTGATTCACAAAAACCGGTGGCATTCATTACCTTTGCGACCGATATGACAATCCATTGCTCCAATAGGACAATCTGCGACTTCTTCTAAGTACATTCGTCGGGTGAACTCCACTGCTTAAATTATTCCTTAGCATTAGATTTGTACCAGTGCATAGAAGATTTCTTAGTAGCGCCATCGAGCGGTCAGTTTACATACTCTTCCAACCGACCTCATGCATATCAGTTATTTACTGATGTGTATGTATGTGTGCATGCCACTATATGAATTGATGATCTCATAAACATCGCCGTATAAGCGTCAGCAAATAAAGCATTATGGCAGCCACCAAACCACTTCTTCCTAGTCTCCTTCTTCGTTTCACCCACAGCATGCTTTAGATTATGTTGACTTTCCTAGATTTCGTCGATTAAAATGATTCACATAACTATTTGCTGTAAGCATACATTTGCTCTATATATAATTCCATTTCTTTAGCTCTTCAACTCATCCTTCATGCCCACGTTCTCACTTCGCACACTTGACGTCGCCAACGTTCAACCGCCGACGTGTCACTTACTGGTGATAATCACGCGCGCACTCTCTCAGGTGCATGATTAATCACTTCCCAACAGGATAATCATTACTGGCAAGTCCAAGCGCGCCGTCGTTTTTCCTCAAAGTCGCACACACACGCTGGCACATATCACTTCAGCAAGCCCTTTGCAGGAAGAAAAGTAAAATTGTATCAACCAGACCTAAACGTTTCTTTTACTTACACTTCGCGCTCTCTTTTTCGCTTTCTCCCTATTCGTCTAGTAAATTAGAAAGTCCAACAGCGCTAAGCAGAAACTTAAGCAAGATAATAGCAAATAACTACACGAAAGTGCGCTTAAGTGTCAGCTGGAAGTGCGCTAAGTAAACGATATCCTTTTCAGGTTTTGCTCAACAGCTTTGCTTATCATTTAACGCGAGCACAAAATTCAGTCTAAAGAGTCGGGCTAAAGCCAAAGTTGTAAAGTTTTGCTGTCTTAGCTAAGCTGGTAAAGTGGCGAAAGTGTTTACTTAAGCTTTGTGTTTGTGTTTTTTCACACCAAACTAACTTTTCACTTTTAGTTGTGCACCTTTGTGGAAGCATATTGCAGGAATACAGTTTGTTGTAATTTTAATTGGCGCATATTTAGCCAAATAAAGAATTAAATAATTTAATTTTAATTTTCTTTTAACTTAAAGTCAATAAATCAAGTATTGGTAGAAGCAAAATTGAGAATAACTTATTCTCTTCATAGGTATCAATGCCATCCAAAGGTCCGAGACTACTAAAAATCTTAAGTTTATAATCTAAGCAATGCTCGAAAGAGAGAAAGTAGAGTACTTTCTCTATGAGTATATAGCCCGTACCTGGTGTGTATTATATATACTACCTACCCTGTGGGTTAAGATTAAGTGTAATTTAGTTATCATAGTTATTGAAGCATACTCCATCCAAATTGACAAAAAAAATACTAATTTTGATACAAATCCTTAAAAACTAAACTCCTAAGCCATGCTTCATTGTTACAGCAGTGGCTCTGGCTCTGGATAGCATAACTGGTTTGGTACTCGTACCATGGGTTTAGAGTTGGCTGAGCAGAAAACGGAAGCCTTACTCATGAGCACCAGGAAGATGAAAAAATGAGTATCACTCACCATAGGAGAATGCGGCATTATTTCACAGCCGCAGCTTAAGTATTTGGCAGTCATATTGGACTCAAAATTAAAATTTAAGGAACATTTGGCGTATACTTCGGGTAAAGCAAACAAAATGTATAATGTTTTATCAAGAGTGGTGGCCCATAGGGGCTGCGTGCGTTCTAGCCGGCGAGCTTCAATAGTAAAAGCAATGAGCTCCCTGATATTGGATACAGACACTAGATATAAAAGCATATGCAAAATAGATAAACGCTGTGCCTAGGCTTATTGCTATTCAAAAAACAAGTGCTTTCCGAGCGACATAAAGCGACGCTGCTGAAGTTCTATCTAGTCTGCCATCCATGACATCCAGGGAGACAAATTCGTGCGATTGAACCAGCTAACAGAGACGTTTGTACAAAAAAAGGGGAGTGGCAGCAAGGGTGGCAAGCCTCAACCAAAGGGCAGTGACAACATGGGGACCTAGACTTCCACATAGCCCAAATACCGAGTAGACATAAATACTTTAAATGCTATCTGTACCGATTCCAACACGAGTTTAGCCCGTACTGTCCGACGTGTACAGAGTGCATAAAAAACTGTGAGCATGTATTTTTTCAAAGTCCTCATTCTTGAAATATTAGGGAAATATCTAACATTTCGCTTGGCGGTAGTTTGTCGGTGGGAAACTTGACAGCACTCATGCGCCAATCTTCTAGTATATGGAAAGCTATCAGAGAAGCGTTAGCTCTAGTTATGACAAAACTAAGCAATACTATATATAATACATTATCCGTCAGTTAGTCCGTATGATAGATGAGACTTAAATTCTAAATGGGAGACTCTAAAGAGCAATCGTTACTGATATTTTCGTAACTGAATTGGAGGATGTTGATTGGACCGCAAGCAAGTTGATTGAAGAAAAATTTTGGTGAACGCATTATTGCGGGTCATGGATGATGTGAAGTAGCTTGTTTACACAGGTAAGGCCGAGACAATTGCCACCTTAGAAAAGAATATTTTGCTGCTTATTGTTGACAAATGGAACCGTCGCAGCGTAATTGACTGAGTTGATTAGCCATGTATTTGTCTGATTGCTGTATGTATATACGCTAACTAATCCCCCAGTTTTTGAGATATCTATTTGGAATTTTGCAAACGTCATTTTCTCCACAAGAAGCAGCTAATTTGTTTGGACCTTCTGTATCGAACCACTATAGCATATTGCTGCCATACAAGCTGAACAATCGGTATCAAATTCTTGTATGAAATATTTTTTCATTCATCCTCAATAAAATTTGCAGTGTCAATGTTACAATCTTCGAAGAAATTTTTCAGATTTAGTCACTATATAATATAGCTGCCATAAAAACTTAATGATCAAAGTTCCAGTAAGGAAACCTACATATTTTTTTTTTTCTGTTTTTTAATAAAAGTATAAATATGGCATATAGACTGGGTTATGCCTCTTGCCTGGAGTAACTATACTTTCAAATGATAACAATATCTTGATTGATGAAATACATACTATTTTCTGAAATCTCCTTCATAAAAGTTCAGTGCATATCGTCACCTAAAATGCAAAACAACATATCATCAAAAAATCAAAATTGAGTTTTTTTATTACTTACGGTTCACTCCCCATCTTACATATTTGTATACATCAAATTTTAAGCTTCATTTATCAGATATAACCAATATGTAACCAATACATAAACAATATATAACCAAAACTCAAAATGTTTCTTCCAATATGATTGGTGTATTATAACGTTTTTCCTTCGCCTGCAAACTTGTGAAAAGTGATGTTCCTTTTTTGTTTTTTTTTTTTGCATTTTAGGTGACGATGTGTAAGTCTTTAAATACACAACCTGGACTTACTAACATATATAAATATTTCTGCTTTATACATATACAACAAACACTTCTTATCAACATGTTGCCAGTGTTGCACAACCACTTAAATGGAAAAGTTACAAGTGTATTACACTTATGGACTCAACAGCGGCCACTTCAACTTCAACTTCAACTTGTTGCCACTTCACTTTCTGGCACTCGAACACTTCGCTCGTTGTTCTACGAGCGTATGTATGTGTATCTGTATATGTGCACTGCTTGTTGCACATTGCACTTAGTCACTTGACGGCGTGCTGTTGCCTGCACCCCTTTACAATAGAAAAACAACTAATCTGCAACGCGATGGAACGCCAATCTGCACCGACTTAATGAAGTAACAAAAAAAAAAAAAAGAAAGGCGCTGCAAAAATACGGTAAGCAAAAACAAGAGAGCGGAAAGATTGGTTGAAGCAACAGGCACACAAAAAAGGCGCGGTGTTGCAAGAATGGCAAGACAAAAATTTCGACAATGCAACACTAATTGCGCGGCAATGGCATAAAAAGCCGTAAAGCTGAGGCAAGCAAGAAAAGGATAACGGCGTCAAAAAAGGACAAATCAAAGGAAGTGCTTTGGCGCTGGCTTAGCGTTGACTTTAAGCTTGAATTGTGGGGAAGTAAGGAGGTGGGGAGGTGGCGAGTTAAGTAGTAAAAAGCGCTGGCGACACATTGCCGCCACTTGCATTTAACTAATAAAGCCAGCGGCGTGTGTTGGTTGTTGCTTAGGACAGCAGAAAGCAGAAGGGAACTTGAGGAACGCGAGGAAGGGGCAGACAATTACTTAAATGCCTTTGCTCTTGCCACTTTCAAACACAACAACTCGCCACGAATTGACACAATTTTAAAGATCTTTAATAAGCAGCAAGAAAATGCCTGCATTTATGGAAATTCGGACCAAGCAAGGCTGCTACAAGGCATTGGTAAACAAACGAAGTGGCGCAAAGCTTTATAATATTTTTAGTTTATTTCAACGCGCCATAAATTTGATATTTCATGCACGTACAAAAAATTGAAATTTTTACAACTCGAATTTATTTGTCCACCATCCTCAGCGCGCTTGTACTTCCGGTCTTCGTATTTCACACGGCAAGGACTTTTGCTTTGTGGGAATACCATATTCAAATGCCATTTAATAAAACTGTTCATATCTCCAGTTGACAATTGTCATGCTTTGTATGCAACAAAAATACTCAACCTCTCTATAATAGCAGCCAATAAAGCGTTTCGACAATTGGCAGCTTAAATGACGGTTTCTTTGGTGGTTATTGCGGCTTTTTATAGTCAGACATTTACCGCGTCTCTGAGCATGAATTGACCGCAGTGGCAAACAAAACGCGCTCCCATACTGCGCTGAGTTATAAGGGGTGGTTAGTCAATAGCAAGCGTGAGCTTTGGATTTAATATCGGTCATCTTGCTAGAGAAGTAAAAGATGTTCTTCACAGCATGCACAACATTGCAAAGAGGCTAACAAGTAGCCAAAAAGCCTTTGAAATAATATTTTCAACTCATCACGAAATGGGAATGTAAATTGCGACTCGTTGTTTAGCTTATCAGCCACGAATCCCTTGTGTGCCACAGTGCCAGCAGTGCTGTGCTACTTGCAGCATCAATATTCGCGGCCCAAAGTGCGATGGCACGTCTTCGTCACAGACGACAAATGAAAAATAGTTATAAAACGTTTGATGAATACCAAAAGCAAGTCGCCAATTGAATTGCGTGTAAACTTTTCAAATTACGACCGAAGTGCCGCTGGTCGCAAGTGCCGGCAAGCTCATCCATAGCAATTCGCTTGGGATGTGCTGAAGTCTGTACACATTTGACCAGCGCTTGAGTAGCGTGTGGTGTTGTAGCCAGCGGCTGAGCGTAACACAATGTGCTGGCATCTCGGCACTTTGCGGAGATTTGCTTTGGTTTTGACAATTTCATTTGAGTTAAAAATAAACTAGCTCGTTTGCACTTAATTTCATTTCTAACGATTTCGAGCAACTGTACGCGGATGAGGTGCGCCTTGTGTCACTACTGCCCACCCTGTATTGGTTTTATAACTCGCGAAGGAATTTTAATTGCTTAATTATGATTTTTGTATTATGATATATAATATATATTTTAGGTCAAAAAGTTAGAAAGACTATTTGAAGTACTTACTGCATTGAATGATAAGGTAAGGTTATATTAAATGGTCAATGGTACTTGGACAGCTTATTGTCGGTCCGTTTTGGTACCTAGAAGTAGAACTTTTATATTGACCATAAAGGTTCTCATAAATCAACGGAACTCTTTGAGTTGGGGGGAGTTTCCTTGATAGAAAGCTTTCATGATATTCAAGTATTGATGAGAGGGTAAAGAAGGCATCAGTTACCTGATACCGATACTGTAAAGAAACTATAGGAAGGAAGTGGGGTTTACCAAAAGTGGTGTTTTGCTTCTGCGAAACTGTAGTTAAGCCAAAGCTGCATCTTTTAGTCGGTCTTACGTAATCGAAATTGACCAGGATATTATCAGGCCAAGGACTATTATTTTGGAGATCTAACCCCGTTTAGAAGATCTTAGCATCTCTCATCGGCATATATCACCTAATTCAGTCCTACACATAGCACCCGTGTATACCCGACAGGAGCACTGTTGCGAATATTATTCTGGGTCAGAGAAGCTGGGGTTATGAAGGGGCTTAAACAAAGCTACTCCCTTCAGTTTTTATCCCTGAAAACTTGGATAACTTCTTCGTACTGCTGGTGGCTGTTCTCAACTAACAAACCGACGAGGGATATGTGGACCGAAGGAAGTCATTGAGCATTCACTTTGACAGCAAAACGATAATACTAGCGTTGAGATCGCAAACTGTAAGCTCACAGTTAGTCAAAGAGCTAGACGCTCACTAGATATTGCATAAAAATACTTCGTTATCAGACCCGTTTCGGAGCGTGGCCGTAGCTTAATCGCTAAAACTGCACCTGCGAGACTCTTCTAGTAGAACGTAGGAGATCTACTGAACCCCATACCCTTAGTAACGTTCATTTTGCCGCAATCGTAAGAGCTCTTACTGGATATTGCACAGTTGGTATTCATGCTGTAGGACAAACTGTCGAAGTTGTTAGGTAGAAATTGAAGTGAACACATTCAGACACTCTCTCCTCTAAAGTCTATCTTTGGCAGGACTGAGTTTGAAAAATTGCAGCAGTCACACCTTCGGCAAACCAGTATAAGAGTACAGAGCCGAAACTGACATTGACCGCTTCAGCAAATCTGTGAACGGCTCCGGTTTTCCGAACTTTTAAAACTTTAATGAATTTTTCTTTTAAGGCCAAAATTTGACAGTTCAAGACTCACCTGTTCTGCTATGCAACCGAAATCTGCAAAAAAAAAAACAAAAATCAAATGCGTTATCACCTAACTTCATACAATTTATTAACAAACCACAACAATTAAACAATTGGCGTTAGACAGATTCATAAAAGAAGTTCAAAAAACCATTAGCTAGAAGTGTTTGTGATAAAGCTAGAGCATTCAGCTCGGAACTGAAATTTTCGAAATAATGAGTGTAGCGAATTATCATCACTTATGTACTTAAAACGGATTTGAAAGACTTAAAATTAAGAAAGGAACATGATCTAATTACAGCTAAAGTGCTACAGCGGTTACCATACAAAAGTTTACTAAAGCCCACCCATCTTCTCAATTGACAAAATTGAAATTGACTGAGAGTAGACTACCATATAGTCTCGCTGTTTCCACAAGTCTCAAAATTTCTTGAAAAATTAGTTCCTCAGAGCTTAAAATATATAATCAATAAAAATCACTTAATCACTTTAGTTTGGCTTTAGAAACTAGCATTTAACAATCGAACAAATTCATAGAATAATATTCAGAATAAAAAATGTTCAGGACGAAGGAAATTGTGTTCAAAGGTATTTACTGAAGTTGCGTAGGCGTTCGACAAGGTATGGTGCGAAAGCCTGATGCACAGGAATTACTTCTTTAAACTATAAGAATTAGAAGCAGGCAAAGTAAGGATTACTCTGATATATTTTGTTTTGACTTACTGTTAACACTAAATAGTATAACTGCCGCTTTTTTAATGAGTATTTTGTTAACAAAATAATTAATCTGATTCCAGGTTAAGAAATTTATTGTTTTTCTTCGTTTAAAGAGGACTACCATCTGATCAAATTTAACCGAACTGGTACATTTAAACAGCAGCAGCAAATCGAATCGATTATGTCACGAAATGTTTGTCTGACGTCTGTTTCCAATGAAAACTCTGTTACATAATAGTTGAAAATGTTGCAGAATTGTTGTAGACTCCATACACACCTCACCTACCTACCTACTCTACTCTACTTCATAGCACAGCCACACCTAAAATATCTGGGAGTAATAATTTACTCAAGGCTCAAATTTGATGATCGCCTGGAATACACTACAAGAAACGGGAATAACCTTAACGAATTATCAAAAACTATGCAAATAAAGGCTGCGTGGGTTCCAGCCGAATATTTACTCGCAAAGGTAATGAGATCGGTTGCGTTATTCGGCTCGAATTTGGATTAGGCATTAAGACATATGCCAGGCAAATAAGCACAGTGCGAGGGCTGTCGGTACTAAGAGTTATCAGTGCTTTTCAAACAATATCAAGTGACTCCGCTAAAGTAATATCCCAATATGATGCCCATTGACATCCAACATGACGAATACGAGCGAGTAAACAAGTTGTCAGAGAAGTATATAGGAGCCAAAAGAGAAGAGAGAGTCAAATATGGCAGCAGCGGGGGTAAACCTTACTTAAAGGACGGTGGATCTATAGACTCCAGTATCAGTATATAGATTGTATTTGTGGATCGACAAACGACATGAGGACCTGTGAATTGTCCGACATGTTCTGAGTGCTTTGAAGATTCGGAGTATGTATTTTTTATTTTAATCTTTGAGATATTGAGGGAGAGGACGTAATAGAACTCGGTGAATATACTACTTACACAGTATTTAGCTCTTCATTACCAAAGAAATGTACAATAATATATAGAACGATCCTGAGACACCACAAATTATAATAAAACATATTTCGATAGCAAATTTTTTCTACGAATAATATTTTCCTAAAAAGTTTTGCTCCTTAATTTTTATTTTAAATATTTATATTAACACAAGCGACACTATACAGCAGGTGAACTTGACAAGTTTTATATTAATATTACGAAGGATTTATGTAAGCAGTTTTTTGATATATATGGTATAAGCAAATCAATCTATGTAAATGTAATCAAAAAGCAGTCAAAGTTTAACCAGCGACAATTTAATTTAAATAAATCCAAAACAATCTGAGTTTACATATTTTAGTATATGATTTTAGTATTATAAATGGCATATAATTTGCATGTAGAGTCATAAATTGGCGCAAACGCAACAAACAACAACAAAATGATAGAATTTGAAGAGTGAAAGAAAGAAAAACTTTATCTTTTTAACAATAACCTTAAAAGTATTTGCCATCACTCAAAAGGTATGCAAAGTCGATGATAAGTGCATACATACATTCTTACATATGAGTATACATATAATCACGCACACCTTTACCGGTTTTGGAAAAACTTTAGAGTTTCGAAAGATTGTTGTGTTGTGGTTAGAAGACTGAAAGAAATATGTATAACGTAGCTGTTGAGTTGAGCGGCAGAAAAGTTGAAATGAAGGCCAAGCAACTGCATGGCAACAGCCGAAAGGGATGCAATTTATAAAACTAAAATGAGCAAAAATAATAAATAAATAAAAGTAAAATGAAAAAAGTTRTGCAAAATAAATAACCAATATAACGAAAAACTCACGATTTAAACTTTGTTTGCGATAGCAACCCTGCGGTTATATAAGCAATCAGTAAACTGGCGCTGAGTAAGTGCCAGCGTAAAGGAATTTGCAAAATTGTGAAAGAAAAAGTTTTAAATTTTAATACATATGGAAATGTGCGAATTTCAAAAATTAATGTATCGAAATATTAAGCTTTGTTTTAATATATAATATTTGTATGTAAGATATTCTTACCATAACACGTCTGCAACTAGTTAGTGTCTTTTTAAGAAATATATACAGCGCCAACATAAAACTAATGTGGATTCCAGGCCACGCCGGCATACGCGGGAATGAACTGGCAGATAAACGCGCTAAACTAGCGGCTAGTGAACCGCTCGTTACGTTTGACTTTCTTGAGAATAAAGACTTATATAAGATGGCACACCAACACCAACTTAAATCGCTAATGGAGAGTTGGAGA
>NW_017534406.1:4508088-4667520 GCF_001853355.1 Bactrocera latifrons
TTTTAGTCACCTAGCCTTAGATTCACCAGCGAGCCGAAGGTCCTGGCAGCCAGTGCTCCTTTTTTTCGTGTAAATAAAATAAATGTATTATTTTTTTTTTCACATTTCTAAATAAATAAATAAATAAGAAATATATAGGCTTTTTATCACAATAATATTAAACACAGATAACGAACACTGGATTATATCTAAGCTAGCACTGTCATCACAAAATCGTTCCATAAAGAGTCAATCAAATAGATCGTTAATGATTCGGCAACGTATTTGGATATGCTCCATGGTAAAAATCACAAATCTATATACATATATAAAATTAAGTGACAAAACTTCCTGTTCGCATACTCCTCCTAGACGGCTTGCCCGATGTCAATGAAATTTTCAGGGGTGATTGGGGTCTATTTGGAGGGTGCACATCAGAAATTTAATGTGTGTATCATTGCACGTTTTGCAAAAAAAAAAACATAAAAAAAAAGTTACATCCCGCCTTTACAAATTCTCATGAAATAATGTTTTGCCGCAAGACTGCCAGTCCTGTCAAATGCCTTTTACTAATAAACAGAAACCACTGGCGGATGTTTACGAACGCAAGGGGTGCGTGTTGACGGTTATCCAAATGTCCGTAAAACCGATGCCATAGGACGCATTTACACCATCCATCCGAACAACGCCGAATGTTTCTATTCGCGTCTGTTATTAGTCAACGTGCGCGGACCAAGATCATTTGATGATTTGAAAACTGTTGACGGTCAGTTGCGTGCGACGTATCGTGAAGCATTTCAGCGATTGCATTTGTTAGAAGATGATATGCAGTGGGACACCGCACTTCATGACGCATCATTCACATCTCATCAAAAACAAATACGCGTACTATTCGCCATAATAATATCTACATGCTTCCGTCAAATTGCAATGAATTGCGTGCTTTCATACAAGCTAACATTACCAAATTGAATATTCAGCAGAAAAATGCTTATGATAAGATTATACGAGCGGTTTACAATAGCGCCGGTGGATTCTTTCTGGATGCGCCCGGTGGTACAGGGAAAACGTTTCTGATCTCTTTGATTCTTGCTACTACACGGTCACAGCAGCAAATTGTGCTGGCAATTGCTTCGTCAGGCATCGCTGCTACTCTACTTGATGGCGGCTGAACAGCACCTTCTGCGTTGAAACACCAACGTGCAACATATCGAGGAATTCAGCAATGGCAAAAGTTTTTCGAGGAGCTGGAATAGTTCTATGAGATGAGTGCCCAATGGCTAACCAAATGTCATTAGAAGCATTCAATAGAACACCACAAGATTTACGCCAAGAGCAACAACTTTTTGGCGGAGCATTAGTCTTATTATCCGGCGATTTTCGGCAAACTTTGCCAGTCATTCCTCGATCACCTCCTGCCTACGAAATAAACGCACGTCTAAAATCGTCAGTTTTGTGGAGACATGTTCAAAGGCTAACTCTTACCATAAACATGCGAGTCGAATTGCAAAATGATCGATCCGCAGCGGAGTTTTCGAAGCAGTTGTTGGACATTGGCGAAGGCAAAATACCAATCGATTATACCGGTTTGATCACATTGCCGAACAACTTTTGTACACTTTTACAATCGAAAGAAGAATTGATTGAAAGTGTATTTCCGAATATTGTTCAACACTATCAACGCCACGATTATTTAAGTGAACGCACAATATTGGCACCGAAAAATGTACACGTCAACGAAATCAATTTTGCCATTAAAGAAAAACTGCCAGGAGAAGCTACAACATATACATCGATTGATAGCGTTTTGAATCAAGATGAAGTAGTCAATTATCCAACTGAATTCTTGAATTCTTTGGATCCCCCGGTCGGCCACCGCATCGTTTGGTCCTGAAAGTCTTCTTCTACGAAATCTGAAGTTACCGAATTTGTGTAATGGCACAAGACTTTCAGTCAAAAAATTGTGGCCAAATTTGACTGAAGCAACAATACTAAATGGCAAGGCAGCAGGTGAAGTTGTACTCTTACCACGCATTCCCATGATTCCAACGGACATGCCGTTTGAATTTAAGCGCTTGCAGTTCCCATTACGTCTTGCCTTTGCGATGACCATCAAAAAATCGCAAGGGCAAACGTTTCAAGTGTGCGGCGTCAATTTGGAAGAACCGTGCTTCTCCCACGGCTAATTGTTCGTCGCATGCTCGAGAGTGGGTACACCAAGGTGCTTATTCATTTACGCGCCAGGTGGAAAAACATAAAATGTTGTATACCAATATGTTTTATAAATAAGTAACAATTTGCGATTATTGTATATTACTATTGTAAAACTCCCTCGAAACTGAATTCCACCAAATTTTCAATGCTCTCAAGGCAAAAAAAATAATCTTGACCAAAATTTGAGGGAGGCAAATATATGTTCCACAAAGTGAAAGATCATATGAACACAAAATTCTTGGTTAAAATATCCAATCTTAACAGAGAGTCACAGAATTTTATAGTTATTGAAGAGTGTACAAAAACTGCACTCTCGAAAGCAAGTGTTTGTATGGAAAGCTGTTTGGTTTGATGAGATATATTCCCGAAATTTGTCACGAGTTATTCTTAGAGAACCACCGGAGAATTTGTTCAAACCGGATCATCTTAGCATATAGCTGATAGCTAATCTTTTGTTCGAGGTTGCAATTTATGTTCCGTGATTTGGCAACACTAGTGGAAGAATCCGGCAACTCATATAACTTTATCGAAAATTTTGACACTTTTGATGTCATATAGAGCACGAATATTTTGACATATAAGCCATTTATGTTGTTTACAGTTACTAAGAATATTCATTTCTACGAAAAAATTTAATTAAAACGGGAGTATTTCCGCGTAGTAATTTTTACAATTTACAGCGGGGATTAACGCAGCAACCTAGCATCGATGATCTAAATTAAATTTTTGCGTTGAAATTCTGTCAAGGACTTGTGGTTTTTGATTGAAATGTGAGTTCATCGAGGTCGTAGATGACTACAAGACGTATTCGTCGTCTAAAATCAGTCTGTAACAACGTCTCAGGTGATGAGTTATTGATTTACGCATATAGGCCCAAAAATGAACAGCTGTCGACTGAAGGCAGAAGATCGTTATGCGGCCCATAGAGAGACTGAGACAACTGCATTCAATATATCGTGTACATTTAACGTAAGGAAAAAATTCATGATGGATTCTAAACAATTTGATTGTGAGAAATATTAAAAACAAACACGATAGCGCCGCTTCGAAAAAAATGTATCACATCGTGACAGATGATGAATCATGAATTTGCGCGTATAAGCCAGAAAGTGATCAGCAGTCGACTGTATGGATGTTTCCAGATGGACCGAATAAAATAAAAGTTGTTCACACAGACAAATGATTGCCTGAAGGGGCGGCTGATGCGTTCAGAGTGGCAAAAGTTCTCCGACAATTGGTTCAAATGCATGGGAGAATATAAAAATCGTCCAACATTATTACGAATATTCTCTTTCTGTAGAGAATGTTCGCACCACCATCATTAATTTTGCGACTCAGCAATCATTATTGGATAATAGCTGATTCTACACCGTTCGAAGCAACTCGGACTATTTGATGTCTGAAACTGAAGCTCGTGATCTCGGCGACTTTTAATTTCAACAAGACAGCGCCACTACCCACATAGCGCATCAATCAATGGATTTAATGAGAAAACGGTCGATTGACCACCAAAATCTTGTGTTTTATCAACGTCAGAACTTTCCCTATGGGCATATGTAAAGTGCAAAGTTTCAGGGATCAAAAAAGGCTGACCTAATCGAAATAATTCATATCAAATATTTCAAAACATTTCACAGTCAAATATTTCAGCAATAATTATTGTTTCCCAATTGATTGAGGAATTTTACGCTGGCTTCAAGTTGAACGCGCTTAGCAGCTTCGAGGCCATACTGCTTTCTTTGTAATAAAGATACATAGAATTGCACAATTTGACTTATGTATACAACAAATTCTAATTCATATGTTGCGCACTTAAAATTCAGCAATCATAACAACAACAACAACACAAAAGCTTTCCACAAAGCTACACCACGTGTCTGCAAAGTTTCTGGCCAAATTGTGTACAACTGAGACCTGCATTTATGACTCTAATAGTAGAAAAATGGCACAAAAACAACAAAGCATCAATCTTTTTTGTCGTCGAGCAAATACAAAGTATCCCTCTCGTAATTGTAATGTCAGTTGGTGAAAAGTTATCGCCAACTCGTCCGATATTTCGTTTCGTTTGGCACCAAAGCGCTTTCACTTACATTGTTGCTGTAGCTAAGTATGTACTTATGTATTATTATTGCATGGAAATTCGCAAGCGTTTGTTTATTTGCCACACTTGCGCCGCATTCACACACTTCACTTCCTCTTCCTTTGCATGCGCCAGCGCAAAGCACAAATTCCAATTCAGAGCTTGCCCACTAACTCGCCCCTTCCATACAACCCTTTGGCACATAACTTTTGTTGCCTTTACTTTTATTTATTTATTTTTATTTTTCTATTTATTTATTTTTTTTTTTGCCTGTGTTGCACCCCAGTTTGTCCTCTGGTGTCCGTTTGGAAATTTCGCAAAAATTATTTCCCATCAAAGTTCAAAGTTCACACATGATTGTGAAAATGAAATCGCATAACTTGCGTTTGTTCTGCTACTTTTTGTAAAAAATATCTATGTATGCATGTATATGTATAAGGGACTGACCAACGGTTTATGCGGCACATATAGCACGTGCCACACACACATTACCAAATTTCGCCGTATTGCCGCAGCATTTTATGTGAATTTTTCTATTTTATCTGAAAGTTCGTACAGCTGCTCTGCATACAATCATTTTTATTTTCAATTTTCATAATTTCGACAGTTGTCCTCGTCTCTTGTTGCACGCCATGAAAAGTGAATTTGGGCGAGAAATAAGAAATTTTACCCCTTGTACTTGTTCTTCTGCATTGAAATGTGTTGGAAGCTTTGTTGGATAATGTCATTGTGCTTAAATTTAATTTTAATCTAGTTTACCATAAACAAGAAGCTTACAAGTAAATTTCGCGAATTTTATTATATATGCATACCAGTTGGGTCCAATCCTTGAAGAGTATTCCAAATGAATAGCGGAGACACCAGTGGATATACTCTTAAATCTTAGAATATAATATAAAAAAATCATAAAATACTTGTAAAGGATCGTAAAATAAAATTTATTGAGATATATGCCATAAATACAAAGATAAGGTTTCCAATCTGATTTCTTTGAATATCGAAAGTCCTTGCACTCTCTCAACATGTCGGATAAGAGTATAATTCGTAGTTATCAGTCAGAATGACACTGGAGCGAGGTCATGTGTGGTTTTAAAACTATTAAAAATCAAACGAAACCCTGACCCCCTAAAAACAGATTCTTTGTACCTAAAATCAATTGGTAATCTCACACTCTAAAACCAATATACCAACTCCACCTCTCTTATAATGTATATCTACCCTACCTCTTGCTGACGCTTTTTGCTTATATAGAACCATCGAGGGAGGCACGTGAGGGATAAACTCGCTGGAGGAAAGGGATAATAAACTTTTTTTACGAATGGATCAAAGTTTTCAGAGGAGAACACTTTAGGCTTCCTATCTTCCAAGCAGAAAGGCACCTTAAATGGTAGCAATAATATAGATTTACTGCTCCAGAGTGCAGCCTCCATCAGCGATTAACCCGGATGTCAAGAATGCTTTCAACATGGCAAAATGGGCCTACACTATCAAAGGCTTTGGATGAAATACGGGCCCCTGAATTCCTCATAAACATTATAATGAGATATAATATTTTAAAAACATAAGGCTGATTTTTGATATGGACGAAGCCACCAAGAGCTACTCCATATCGAGTGGAGTACGCCAAGGCTCAGTATTAGGCCCACTTTTATGGAACCGCATGTATAACGGGGTGATAAGAAGACAGCAACCTGCAGACGTGAAACTAATAGCATATGCGGAAAATGAGTGCTTAAATGATTCACGTCAACGGTTCGTCTCTGTTAGTCTGGAACTCGTTGAGCAAAAAACAGAAGTTTTACTCATAATTAGCAAGAAGGCGGAAGAACGAATAAAGCTCGCCGTAGGGGGATGCGGATTACTTTATAGACGCAGCTGAAGTATCTAGAGTAAATTCATCCAAATTAAAATTTAAGGAATACCTGGCGTATACTTCCGTTAAAGCAAACAATTATAATGCTTATAATGATCGAGAATGATGGCCATTAGAGGCTGCGTGTTCTAGACAGCGATTTTTAATAGCAAATCCAGGGTGGATACAGGCAATGGATATAAAAGCGTGTGCACTACGGCTTTCTGAAATTCGAGTAATAAGTGCTTTCTGGACTATATTAACCAACGCTGTCGAAGTATTAGCCAGTATGCCGCCCATTGACATCCAAGGAGATGAATGCGAGCGATTACGTCAGAGCCTAAAAAGTATCGGCAAGGACAGAGAAGAGGAATAAGAACACCAAAATATGTCAGCAGTGCTGGCAATCCTCATCCGAAGGATGCTGGACTCCTGATACCTTACACACAATCATGGATAGACGAAAATATAGAGACTTGGGTTTTCATCCGACTGAAATACTTAGCGAACACGGGTGCTTTAGAAGAAACCTTTACAGATGACACAATGACATTAGTCCGAACTGTCCGAAAGGTACATATTGTAGTATATAGAAGACATTGAACATATATTATTTTATTGAAATCGGTTTTCAAATACAAAGAAATAATTGATAATTTAATGACGCTCATGTGTCAGTCGGCTGATAAATAGAAAGCTGTTAGGGAAGCGTCAGTATTCATATTAACAAAACTTAGACTTTTTCAACAGATTAGGCGTCCCTCAGTCCGCATCGTGTTATCTAAACTAATTTTTGTGCCTGGCCACAGACGTCTTACATGAAAATGTAATGTTAAAGAGCTTATTAGGACATGTACTTATTTCTTATTAACTGCGGAATGGGAACGGGGCAGGAGCTCTGTTGGCTTATTGTGGTTCACTTACTGAACCAAGGCCAAATCAACAAGCGTTGGTCAACTATCAGTAGTTGTGCAGCTGCAAAGTCCTTCCGGGTCTAAATGGAGGACTGAACTCCGACCGAGGTTAAAGCATACGAGGTGTGTTCAAAAAGTATCGCGATTGCTTCGAAGATTGGAAAAACCGTTGGCATAAGTGTATAATATCTCATGGGGATTACTTTGAAGGGGACAAAATAAATATTCATGAATAAATAGATAATTTTTGAAAAAAAAAACACAAAATTCGCGATACTTTTTGAACATACCTCGTATTATCGGGTGACAACTGTCACAGCCGTTTGGAAGAAGATGAGATAGAATCATTTCAAAACTTACTTCAAGAAGAAAACCTCTCGGACCTCGTATTTGTATACGTCTAGGTGAAAAATTAAAATATAAATGAAAAATTTTGTGATAGTTTCAGGGCGATTATGGCGACAAAAGGATGGGGATGATGAGTGACTTTTAGAGTTTGGTCTTTATTCGTCGAGAGAGGACTTCCCTTCTTAATTGCCTGCCGAAGTTGCACCTGTTGGCCAGAGTTATTGTGCTTTGGATTTCAGGGCAGACATTGTTGTTGGTGTTAACGCTGATTCCCATATAGACGAAATTATCTACGACTTCGAGTTATGACTGTCAGTCAGTGCCCTCGTTCACTACCAGACCCATTTGCTTTGCTTCCTTATCCAGTCTGATGTCCACTCCTATAGAAAATGCCACCTTCTTTATTTAACTCGGCTGCTGGATTATTAAGTTACTTCAAATCTAATTTCAAGACTTTTTTTTTCCACAACAAGAAGCTGCTCATTTGTCGACATCGGATGACTATAGCCCAAAGCTGCCATACAAACTGAGTGATCAAAATCAAGTTTTTGTATGGAAAATCTCAAAACTGATCGATCAGAATAAACGATATTGTATGGAATGTTTTTTTTTTATCTTTTTTTTTGTTGTTTGTAATGATAATGGTTGAGAAGTATTTCCAAACCTTTCAGTAATCACGTCATAAGTTCAGTAAAATCAACTATTTGATGTCAAAGTTATTCTGCTCATCCGCGGCATCATATGCAAATAATGGCTTTTGTGAAAAGCACAACTCTCTTTTCATCGAAACTATGCTGCGTCAATTAATGGACTTTTACATTGCCAAAGAGGCGATCATCTGATGAAAAAAGAGAAAATGAAAATTGTAAAACTACTAAATCGTAAAATACGAGGGAACGGCGTGTCTTTTAGTGTTCCTTATAGCAAAAGTTGCAAAAGCAATAAAAATCATGGCCAACCACCACAGGCCAAATACCACAAGGCAAACTTCAAACGACCAAAGGAGCACGACGACTAAAGACTAAAGACCAAGACCAAAGCGAAAGCCGAGCGAAGTCGAACAAATAAGGCAAGGCAAAGAACTTAGAGCAAACTCAAACTCGAACTCGAGTAATTAGAGCAAAGTGAGGCTGCAAGTTTTCTTTATCACCAGCAGGGCGAAAGGTAAGAGAGGCGGCAGAATGCGGTAATTAATTTTAATTTCCAAAAAAGGAGCGCTAAAAGGGATTCCAAAAAGGGGCAAGCGTTAAGAAAAAAAGCTTTAAAAACCACATTTTAATTTATGCTCAACTCAGCAGCGACGCGCCTGCACTTAACCTCAAACGGGGCGGACTGTGAGCGCAGGGTATAAAGTTGGCGCATGAAAAAACTGTGTTACAAAAAGCGCAAATGGAGTCGAAAGCATGGGAAAGCACTGAGAATAACAGCGAAGTTGAATAAATCCTCGACTGCCAATCGGTTGCTAATCTCTTTGTAAGCTGCGATCGAATAACAATTGCCAGGCAATAACTATTGTTTGCATTGTCTATGTTGTTCGTGTTGTTGTTGCAGTAACTGCTGTTGTTTGGTATTTGCACGGATAACATTTCAATTTCGCGCTTAGCAACGGCAAAAAGGAATTAAAAAACCACCAGCAGATAGCTGGCAAAGAATGAAGTTCGAAAATAGAGGAGTAAAAAGGGTACGTGGTTAAGCGGGTTGCGCAAAGTGGAGTGAACGCGGTGTCTAAGCCAATAATTCAGAGGTGGGAAATGTGGTTAATTGAGAAATCTATGTGTTCTTCTTTTATGTTTTTAGATAGCTTTGGCTTACTTGGTGGATTCCATGTCCATCGTAGTAATGTTACACTTCACAGACTCTGATGAAACAGTGTGCCATTTTTTTGACGGTAATTTCCGCATCGACGATAGATGTGTAGAAAGTCAGCTGATTTTGACCAAAACTGATATCACGTGCTTCAATTTCAGGCACAAAATAGTTGGTTTTTTCTGGATAAAATATAACGTCTTGAATCTCCCCAATATGACTCACAGCTACCCATAATTTCAAACCTATAAAGGGAAGCCCAAACTGTATTTTGTACGCTTTAAATTTTAGATCTGGACGTAAACTGCGCCAAGTCGTTCAATACTTCTGTCCAAGTTGCTACGACCGGCGCCGAATCGATTCTCCACGGTCTTCGCGTACGCTCTCGGCTACGGCTGTTATATTTTTTTCAGTGCGGGGTCTATTCGGTCGAGTATTATACAATATTGAATGCTGGGCGATGACAACAACTGATGAGTCGAAGTTGCGGGTTTTCGAGAGAAAGGATTTGCGAAAGATTTATGGTCATTTGCGCGTTGGCCACGGAGAATATCGCGTTCGATGGGACGATGAGCTGTAAGAGATATATGAGGACATTGACATAGTTCGGGGAATAAAAGACAGCGGTTACGCTGCCTAGGTCATGTCGTCCGAATGGACGAAAACACTCCAGCGCTGAAAGTATTCGACGTAGTGCCTGCCGGGGGAAGCAGAGGAAAAGGAAGACCTTCACTCCGTTAGAAGGACCAAGTGGAGAAGGACTTGTCTTCGCCTGCAATATCCAATTGGCGCCACGTAGCGAAAAAAAGAAACGACAGGCGATCTGTTGTTAAATCGGCTATAATCGCATAAGCGGAGTCTACATTCAATAAAGAAGATTGGGCCGTATATTAGCCATAAACACCGAATATTATTTTTCAAAACGTCAATCGTCTCGTATTTGTCTGCGTTGAGAAGCGACTTCACATAACCACACAAAAATACTGCAGAGGTGTTAGATCGCACGATCTTAGAGGCCACGCCACAGGCACACAACGCAGAATAATGCACTCCCCAAAAACAGTCTTCAACAAATTTTCTTCTGAAAATCGAGATCGGTGACCATCTCCCTCGGCATCCGTTCACCGAACGTGCAATAGTGTTAATTCTTGTATTCTTCCATAACGAACAAAGCTGCAATTTTTGGCGGGCGATGGCGGATAGACTCATTAGGATCTTCTTGAATAATTTGCTTCACAACAGTAATAGTGTCTTCGGTGCGACGTATGGCGTCTCTGAGGGTGGCATTATCTACTAGATGAAATGTGGTGTGAAATGGATCCTTGTTTGCTCAAATTACTGACCGATTTTGATATTAAAAATTTGTGTTGCAAACTTTGGTCGGAAGTAAATCTGCGCATTACGAAATGATACCAAACTAAGCAGAAATCAAGTAACAGTTTTCAAAATGAAAAGTGACTTGCTATACCCAAACTCAATAATTCTTACAGATCGACCTATGTGGCAACTAGCTCAAATTTTCCAGCGGTTATCGTATGATCGAGATTTGAGTTTAAGGACACAAACACTCGGCTATTTGGTTTATCAATCGATAAGAAGGATCCAGCAATCAAAACAAAGATGTTTCGTAATAAAAACCATCGTTATCTTGCTATTTCCAAATCGGTACCAAATTTTTTGGTACTAATGGACTTCGAGACGATGACAAAATTCGCCGAGTAAAACAAAAAAAAAAAACGTATTATGCTAAGTTGGTAGGGCTGTCCTTAGTTACCACGTGAGCCATATATGTCAATCAGTTTGCTTACAGCAGCTCTGTTGTGCATTGCGAATTTTCAGTTCAGTTTTATCACAAACACAAGCCTACGAGGGGTACAAAGTCTTTAAAGACAGTCGGGAGATCATTGATCGTCTCCTTCTGGACGACCTTCGACCATTTCAACTGATTAAAATATTAAAAATGTGAAGGATATAACGCTTGAAAACTATCAGGCAAGTGTTAGAGAGATGGGAGAAAGTTCAAATTTCCTCACGAGCCCATTCGAATTTAGTTTTGTTTTTGTTCGAGTATTTGCTCGACACGTTCTGATGAAGCTGATTTTTTTAAAAGAGTATCGTAAACATGTCTCTTTGGAGATGCTGCTGCATTATAACTGTCGGCGGACACGGGGTTTGGGATGCAAACAAGTCAGGAATCCTCGAAACGGAAGGAAAAAATTAAATAAAATTAAAATTATTCAATATTCGTGATTTGGTACGTCATGAATATGTTCCAGAGGGAGATACGCTTAATAAAGGGAGTTCCATTTTGATGTATTGAAGCGTTTAACAGAGAACACTCGTCGAAAATGGCCGGAATTGTGAAAGAATACTTAATTCGATTTTACACGATAATAATGCGAATTGAGAAAAATATTTTCAAATCTAAAATATCGCTGTTTTTATGAAAATATGGATTTCATACCAAGCCTTGGAATATGCCATACAGCTATCTACTATACATACAATAACATATATATTTTTTATACTGGCAACCGTAAATGCCAATCAAGTCAAGCTGTGCTCGGAATTTCACACTTAACTGGAGCGCAATGCCGCTGTAACTGTTTCCTGCCATGAGGCATTGACTCCAAGCGTGTCTTTGTATGTGTGCATGCAGCATATATCTCTATTTAAACATCTCTATATTTATACCGTTATTGACAGGCGCAGCCCTCTGAAATTCATTGTAACCAAACCACGAAATCATCGCTCGAGCCCGCAAAGCATCTCAGCGCATTGTCAGCAGTATTGGCGATTAAAACTCGGCAACGATTGCCTCATCAAAATACAAATATACCAACAACACGGGCTCCACAGAAATTCCAAGCACATATACGCACATACATAACACATTGGTTGGATTCTTTTATTATTTGCCTCCAACTCCTTTCTTGTGGCTTTTATGCGTTGTTGCATCTGGTTTTTGTAAGCCGCAACATAAATACGAGAGCAGACAAAATGTAAATCGTAAAATCATTTCAACAGTTACTTAGTCCGCAGTTATTTGCTGCTTTTTCAATATTGCTACAACAACAAACGGCAGCATGACTGCAGCTTAGTTTGCCTCCGTATATTCTGTAACTGGCAGAGAGCGCAAAAAAAAACAGTACCAGGCACTACAAAAACAATAAATAAATTGCCGGGGAGCAATGAACGTCTGCCGGCCTGTCTGAATCCACAGATCAATGTAAATACTGCTGAATGTTTAGGAATTAGCGTGCCATCACCATCGCCACTGTGCGCGGCGTAGATTTTCAACATTTCAATGCGGTTGCGGCGGTTTAAGGATATTTATGTGCAGGACCGACTTGCTATCGGCGTTCATTTGAGATATTGAAATTTCATGCACTACTTTGTAGAAAGCGCTAACGTTTGATTGATTTCACGTCGCGGTTAATATACCAGTTTGCCACACATTACATTTAATTGGACATTGTTGCCAACTAACGTTAAAAGTGGGACTTGTTTAATTATTTTTAATTTTTATTTGCTTTCTAAATATTTTGAAAGTTTGCTTCTAAGCATTTTTAAATTAATCGACGAAGCTGGGGATCAGGAAAAATCAAAAGAATATCTCGTATAAATATATTGAGAAGACGACGAAAATTTATCGATCCAATACGAAGTTCCTTTGCGCGTTGGCCACGGCGAATATCGCATTCGATGGAACGATGAGCTGTACGAGATATACGACGACATTGACATAGTAGTTCAGCGAATTAAAAGACAGCGGCTACGCTGGCTAGGTCATGTTGTCCGGATGGAGGAAAACGCTCCAGCTCTGAAAGTATTCGACGCAGTACCCGCCGGNAAACGCTCCAGCTCTGAAAGTATTCGACGCAGTACCCGCCGGAGGAAGTAGAGGAAGAGGAAGACCTCCACTCCGTTGGAAGGACCAAGTGGAGAAGGACCTGGCTTCACTTAGAATATCTAATTGGCGCCACGTAGCGAAAAGAAGAAACTACTGGCGCGCTGTTGTTAACTCGGCTATAATCGCGTAAGCGGTGTCTACGCCAATCAAGAAGAAGATCCGGGTGTAGTGAGAATTGACTGCGGATGAAACTTCAGATATGCACTGACCCCCGTTCACAGTGGACCCATTAACATCTTCATAGACTCTCATTCAGTAAATGGCGTTCTTGTAGCCGAAACACCATCCCTTGCAGACAAAGAACTCAAGTTGCGACGAGAATCGAGAGTGACCCCTGCAAAGCTTCGTTCTGGATACTGTAGCAGGTTAAACTCTAATTATCCAGATTTGGCCCTGACGTATCTACTATATGTCCAGCGTGCAATGGTCCCCGCACGACACTAGCCACCTCTTTGCATGCCCTGCAAACCCTACACATCTAACACCCCTATCGCTATGGTTCGACTCTGTGGAAACAGAACGTTTCCTGTGCCTACCGTTGAAAGACCACGATGAAAACTATTTTCATCCTTATAATCCTAACGGAGCTTAGGTATCAGTTACAACAACAACAACGACGGCAAAGTGACATTAAATCTTTTCTACATTCACGGTATTTCCTGGGTCAGAATCTATCGACTTTTCGTACCCTCTGATCTCAGGATAAGATTCGCAGCAAAGAAATTTAGCATTAATTATTTATTTTCAAAACAAATCGTACCAGAACTAGTAGTGGGGTCACTTCCTTTGGCGTCTATGTTATATTAGACGCTTCAATAAATTTGTGGCAGACTCCAGGCGTTTTCTCGATATCTGATCCTTTCGATATATTGACTAGAAGTTCACAACAGACAGGTATCCAAGTAGGATTATTCGGGGCCACACGCCTATTTACGTAACCTAACATAACTTAAACTAACCTTACGTAAGCAAGGTGTAAAATATATAGCAAATCACTTTTCTCCAATAATCGTTCTTGTGCCATGAGACAGTCCCATAAATACGGATATTTCATTACGAAGAGTAACAATTTAACAAGTTATCAATTATACAACAGTCAACCTCAAATTAGTCATTTTGAAATATTGAATGAGTACTTCAAAAAAGTATTGAATGAAAACCATGAAGTAATTTTATTAGGCTCTAAGCCTCGGCAAGTTGCGTCGTAGAAAAATATGACGGAAAATCAAAGGATAAGATTCAAGTATAAACGGTTTGGTATCAATTTTTCTTTGTTGTATGTTACTATATATCTAGTATGACAAATAAGAAAACCTGAAAACTTCAATGCCTGAAATACTTGCGAAGGCTTATTATGCTTCCCGATAGTCTACTGATATCTACCATACATTAAACTAAATTATTATATTCAGATATTGTTCAATATTTGAATCAAGCAATTGTCTTGTATTTTTCACCACAGATCAGATTCTCACAAGACATCAAACTTTGCGGAAGACCTTTGACAAACAAATCGATATTTCAACAGCACTAACAGGAACTGTCTATTCGACGCCATTTCCAAATTTGATATCCCTTCGAAACTCATACGGTTATTCAGAATGACGTTGAGCACACTCATCAGTTCCGTCAAACATTTGAAGAAACTATACGAGCTGTTCGATACCAGACGAAATTTTAGACGATATTATTCCTTCTCATGTTCATTATAATGTACGAAAAAGTGATGTGTGCCACCAGTCTAAGCCGCAATACCGCTGACTACTCTAAAAGTACAATTTTACTCGGGTACGCACAGGATAATGACATCGTGGACCTTAACAATACAGCCGTCAAAGCAGACTTTTGCAGCCTACAAAAAGAAGCGAAAGAGGTTGGCCTTGTAGTGAACGAGGACAGGACAAGAATTTGGAGGTCACACACATATTTCTTGCATCTAGGAAACTACGCCACTGTTGCAAGGTAGCTTCTAAAGCACGCATGTTCATTAAGTATTTCGACCAGATGGAAATGTAGGTTCCCATGTCTTCTGTTTATTAGTAAGAAAATGTCCGGAATAAGTCTGTGGGTCCGGCGCTCTTTGGATGAGGATTGCGACTGCTGTTGTCACATCTTAATGTTTCATCTGGTTTTACCTATACTATATTAGGCGCTGATAGCTGATATAATCGCTCGAGTTCATAGCCCAGGATGTCAATGGATGGTAGTCTGGCTAATATTTGGACAGCGTCGCTTGTTATACTCCGGAAAGCACTTATTACGCTAACTCCAGGAAGCCTATGTACTGCAATTATTTGTTTAGCATAACTTTTATATGCAATACTTATGGAAGATCAAGCGCATAGTGTCCTGACTGCACTTGGGCTGTACAACTGCTGAGACCTGGCTTAGAATAGAGACAATTTGGGAAATTTTGTGTTCTCGGCCCTAACCGACCACGATTGTAGTGAAAGAAAAATAATTGTCTTGCAAGAGTTAGTACCTCAAATGTCCATTTGGAATTCTAAACAAAAAACTGCTAATTTACAACAATTTCTACCATCAGGACTTCAAATTTATTGCTAATTAGTCAGCCGAAAAGCATTCCTATAATTACTTTCTAAATACCAAACCTTCAGCAAGCAATAAAAAGTGCGCACATAAAGTAAAAAAAGGAAGCTTCGAACGCAACGAATGTGGTCCAACAGTAAATACAACAACAAATGCAAAATCTTTGAAACAATGCAAGTAATGTGCAAATGTTTAATTAACTACAACAGCGAAAAATAATTGTGAAACGCCTAAATATGTGCTATATATGGCGAGAGAACACAAATTTTATGGCATACTTAGCGGCAAGCGCTGACTCATACCACTCGCTGCCAATTAATAGAGACGTACATGCTTTAGCGAAATAAAATAACTACTTTATTGATATGTGGCAAAGTCAGCAAGTCCGAGCAGATGTGACGCCTAAATGCATGCTTAGTTGTACGGAAATATTTTGCGTCACGCAAGTGTGCGCCGAGCTATGCTGAAATCGTGACCAACACTGCAGTCATGTCGAAGCCATTAATTATTGATGACGCTGATGATGTGCCGTTCGCCCCAAGTTCGATTATCTACGCAAGCTGATTTAATGATCATTTTATTAGTTGCGCATGTGTGTTTGTGTGGCAGTTGAAATACATGTGAACAAGTTGAATTATAGCAACATTTGACAGGCTCGAAGTGTGAACGAAAATATACGAAGAACAGATGTTGGTTGCCATAAGCATTTCCATGAAATTTACGACAATACCAGGACAGTCTAATAAGTGCTTATCTTTACCGCCCGATTGTGCCAGGTTCGGAATAGAGCATTACGTTCTCGTGGGCGATCGGTTAAGAAAGAGGCGCAAAGAGAGAGCTTTAGACCGCAGAGAGCCATCAGTACTAAACCATCAGTTGGCTCATTGCACTTCCGGATAGTAAAAGCCTACTCATCAACTCAATTAATTTGCCAAATATCTATTTTTTTTACCATTTGTGCACTATTCGTCTGTCTTCTGACTGAAGGCTGGACATCCGCATAGATAATTTTTCAGCGTCTCATCATCCTTCGCGCATTTCGCAGAATCCAGCTTTCCAAATTTTTAAAGGTAGGACCTTAAGAGTACGTACCCTATGATAAACCTATGATAACCCCTACAATATTCCTAACTCACATTTTGCCCAGAGGTAGAGAGGAACTTTGGCCTGTCCCCTAGCTACACTGTCCTAAAGTAACTTTGTAGTATGCACTGTGTTGCTAGTGTTCCAAGACTTGAATTTGTCTAGGGCCCTTTTCTTCGAACTAAACTTGAAGAAGCTAAATGGTCAAAAACAGCTTCAGGGAATTGTATTCCCTTCTATTATGAAAAAAATGTTGGTCTGAAAAACTGGTTTTAGTTGAAACTATCTTTTGCGTAGGATTACTGCAGAATAAGAAGCTAAATGTGTAGACTTTGCTTTTGGCACTGTCAATCCCAAACCATTGGACCATTATTCTCTACTAGGAAGTTAAAACGGTCGCATTGTCAATTAAGCCGGAGTTTTTTGACAAGGTAAAGTATATTACCATGCCCGAAATGACGACAGGTCTTTGATGGCATAAAATAATAAGTATTGCTACGTACTTAATTTGAATATGTATTGGCCGGATATTGAAGATAACTTTCAGAGCCTTTGTTTTCATTTGCATAATCCCCGGCAAGCAGGCAGACCCGTTGCACCTGGTCAATCAGGTTAATGCGGCACGTTTTCAATAATGCCATCCACCAGACCTTAGAACCATATGTTAGTATGGCACGGATGACACCCGTCTAGAGCCAGTATATCGTGCAGACCCATAAGCTAAACTTTGTGGTAATGTTTCAGATTTGAAGGGCTTTGAAGACCCTGCTCTCAATGTGTTCTCCTAAGCTTAATTTAATCGATGATAACTCCGAAATATTTAACAGATTTTGACAGCGCAATAGTTTTACACTTAAAGAGGGAAGATTGAATTGACCAACTTTTGTTCTTCTTGTGAAAAGACCTATTTCTATTTTCATCAGATTGACAGTTAAGACGTGACCTTCCGCCCAGTTGGCGCATATGTCAAAGGAGCTAAGATAGGATTTTAAGATTTACTATTTTAGAAGATTAGTGAAAAACGTCGGTTCTTGATTAACAGGTACCCTGAAAAGGACTACCCCGAAAGACAGCATGAACAAATTTTGTGAGAAATCTGTCGCTTTGACCACTTCAGTATATGACCGGTTAGAGGACAATCCGTAAATGTTTTTATATCGTTAGTCGGCGTCCAGTAGAGACCAAAAAAAGTTAATACAATAGACTCCTTACTGCAAACTTGCTCTCAAGAAGACAAATACTCTATTACCGGTCGAAGAGATTGTAACTATCATTTCTGCGGTTCATAAAGTCTGATCTACTAGGATTATCCACATTATTCAGATTCCCCGTCCGATTCTTTCGTTTATTTTCAAACTTGTTAAAGGCCTTCTTCTTCTTTTTTGGCCTAGACACCTCTTACGTGATTATAGCCGAGTTAAAAACAGCGTGCTAGTCGTTTTCTCTTTTCGCCACGTCTCGCCACTTGGAGATTCCAAGCGAAGCCAGGTCCTTCCCCACCTGGTCCTTCCATCAGAGTGGAGGTCTCCTTCTTCCTCTGCTTCCCCCGGCGGATACTGCGTCGAATAGAGTTGGAGTGTTTTCATCCAATCGGACAACATGACCTAGCCAGCGTAGCTTCCGTGCTCATCGTTCCACCAACTCAGGGCAATCCGTTACCAATGCGCAAAAGACCATAAATTTTCCACATAACCTTTATTTCAGAAACTCTTAATGACGACTCATCAGCTATTGTCATCGTCCATGCCTTGACACTATATACCAGGACTGGGATGATAAGTGATTTGTAGAGTTTGATCTTTGTTTGTCGAGAGATGTCTTTACTGTTGGCAAGAGTTACTCTGTGATGGATTTCGAGGCTGACATCGTTTTTACACTCTCGCAACAAAGTTGCTAAAGAGAGTATTATAGTTTTGTTCACATAACGGTTGTTTGTAAGTCCTAAAACTAAAAGAGTCAGATACAGGGTTATATATACCAAAGTGATCAGGGTGACGAGTACAGTTGAAATCCGGATGTCTGTCTGTCCGTCTGTCCTCCGTCCGTGCAAGCTGTAACTTGAGTAAAAATTGAGATATCCTGATGAAACTTGGTACACGTATTTCTTAGCTCCATAAGAAGGTTAAGTTGGAAGATGGGCAAAATCGGCCCACTGCCACGCCCACAACATGACGGAAACCGAAAACCTATAAAGTGTCATAACTAAGCCATAAATAAAGATATTAAAATGAAATTTGGCACAAAGATCCCACTAGGGAGGGGCATATTTGGACGAAATTTTTTTGGAAAAGTGGGCGTGGCCCCGGCCCTACTAACTTTTTTGTACATATCTCGAAAACTACTACAGCTATGTCAACCAAACTGTATAGAGTCGTTTCTTTTAGGCATTTCCATATACAGTTCAAATATGGAAGAAGTCGGACAATAACCACGCCCACCTCCCATACAAAGGTTATGTTGAAAATCACTAAAAGTGCGTTAACCGACTAACATAAAACGTCAGAAACACTAAATTTTACGGAAGAAATGTCAGAAGGAAACTGCATCCAGGTTTTTTTTTTATTGAAAATGGGCGTGGCGTCGCCCACTTATGGACCAAAAACCATATCTCAGGAAGTGCTCAACCGTTTTCAATGAAATTGAATGATGACCCTGATGACATGTGCGAAATATGGGTTAAATCGGTTCACAACTACGCCTGAAATCTCGATTATCACTTTATCATGCGAGAGTATAAAATATTCGGTGACACCCGAACTTAGCCCTTCCTTACTTGTTGGTGTTAATACTGGTACCAAGATAGACGAAATTATCTACGACTTCGAGGTTATGACTGCCAAAAGCGACATGGGAGCCAAGTTGCGAGTACGCCGACTGTTTGTTTGATGTCAGGTGATATATCTTCACCCGGTAGATTGAAATTTGATTCAAATTCGAAGGTATTATTTTCGAACGTACAGAAAACGGTTTAAAGATGTTGGTCAAAAATAGCACAAAATTCAAAAAAAAAATTTCACTTTCATTTCTGAATCGAGTGCTTATCGGAACTGCCTCGTATGATGTTGTTATGTAGGAAGTGTATTTGTTAAGCATTTTATTTATGTTTCTTTGGTTAAAAAGAATAATTTTCCAAAAATATAAACTTTTGACAGCTCTTCAAAAAATTGGCAGGCTTGCTTGCAGGCGAAGCTTAAAATTTTACCGACCTTAATTGAAAATTCCTTTTATTCCATTTCATATTCATCACACATACATATATTTCATTTATTTTTGCACTTATTTATTCATAGTCGATTTGTTGACATTTGTCCAAGTCAAACTTTTTTCCATCCATTTTTTCCAATTACTTGCGCTTTCCGGCCCCTAGCCAGCTTTTATCCACCGCTCCCTGCCGCATTTGTCAACATTTTGTCATATTGCAAATACTTTGTGACAGAAATTGACACAAATAAATTCTGATCCAGCTTATTTATCATATCCTGCAGGAGCAATTGGACGAGTGGGGCGACACTGTCCTCTACTTTCGTAGGTAAACAAACTTTTCTGTTCGGCGGCGCTGATAATGAAAAGGGCAGAAACATAAAACAAAAAAAAAAAAAAAATGAAAAACAATAATATGCCACACTTACGAGCACATCTACACACACACGCACACGCAAGTGGCAATAATATGGAAACTTAAGCAAACAATGGAAAATGATGAGCCGCAACAATATTTGCGACAAGTGGCAGCCACCACTAGACACCAACAAACAAAGTGGAGGCATAGGAGTGTGAAAACTTTTATATATGCATACTTATTACTACTTTATATATGTGTGTATGTGTATAGCACAGTGATTGCGGTGCAAATTAAAGCACACATTTTTATGGTCAACTTCTGTGGCACTTTGTGCTCCACTAAAATATGCTCGAGGCGTGCGGGTGGTCCGCATTTCTGTGACTATCTGCTTCTCTGGGGGGTCACCTTGTGGCGCTTAAATTGTGGCAATCGCAAGAAAGTTATCTGCTTTGGGTAATGGTTGTGTGCGTGTGGACTCGTTAAGTTACTTGAGTGGTGCTAGCTAAATGGCCCTTAAGGTCCTTATGCAGTCTTATAAATATTATGAGGCTATTCAGTGATATGTTTTGCTTGTGCTTGAGCTTAGTCAACGAGTTGTTTGATACTTGCACTTGAGTGAAGGTTGCTCAAAGGATAGTATTTAACCTTTTGTTGTTAGAAGAGCGGGAGAGAAAAAGAGATTAGGTACTACAATGTCAGCGAGGTAAGTGTCAACGAAGGAAGAGTTGAGCTGGGAAATTGTGTAATAATATGCCTTTAAGAAATAAGTCCAAACATTTATATTTCAGAGGCTTATAAAAATTGTGAGCGATTGCTTGATATAGAATATTGTTTTAAGAAAATTTTAATTCAAATAAAATCCATCAACTTCATGTATGCGCATGAAATGTAGTCTAAAAGAGCCTAATAATAGGTTCTAGGTTTGTTATGGATAGAAAAAGATTTCTTGATAATATTTGGTCACCAAAAGAAGTGCTGTGTTCTCCACAATTCATTTTCTTTTTTAAATACTGCAAAGGTGTTAAGATATTTGGGCTCGGGGAGCCAGAAAAGTTTGGTTTTGCAGTATGTTTCGGTTCGTTATCCTGCATGAAAATATCTACTTTTCCACGTTCGAGTTCGATTATATCCATGCTTGGATGCTATGTTCCAGAACTTCAGTATAATCTTTAACACGCAGTAAATCTTGACTCGCCGAATTATGTCCAGCTCATTTTTGCGAAAATATTCCCAAGCCATCAGTGATCCACCTCCAATTATTTTTTATTCATTATTTGGCATATGTTGCGATCCAGTACGCCATCCTATTTGTCAGTCCATGTCCATGGGAGCCGATCTTATCCTGTTCGTCTGGACTCTTGTCACTGCCACTAACTCCATGAACTCCTCTAAAAACTTTATTAGATTCTACAGTGGTATTTACTGCTCCCACGTAAAGCGACTGGGAATTCGTGCAACAGTTGTGACTCTGATACGAATGGTCTCCATTCTTTGGTGGCACTATTAAATTTTTTTTTTATATCTTCCGTCACATTTTTCTTCAAAACAGAGTTTACGGACTTCTCCATTACAAAGCAACTAAAAAATTGAAGCTCAATGTTTAACAACAAAAAGATATTACCAGACTGAGGTCAAATTGATGAAATAACAAACAAACTGAAATTACATACATACATATATTCGTGAACAGTTTTGTCGAGTAGTGTATTTATATATAAGTAGCGTGATGAGCTGCGTCGTTTAAGGCGTTAGGGGTAGTCAGAATTTTCAAAAAAAATTTTTTTTTTTGGATTTTCCATTTGCGTTAAGTGTAATACCTTAAAAATATTCTCTGAAACTTTCACGTTGATCCGATAATTAGTTTTTGAGTTATTCGACAAATAACAAAGAGAGCTGGGGCACTTCAAACCGCTAGTGTGAAACTTTAAACGCGTTTTTCTCAAAACTATGTTTTCTGAACTGGTGACAACTGTAACTCGAAAACTGCTAGAAGATTTTAATGAAATTTATACAACTTTTAGAATACGTAATAAACTCGGGCCTGACCGAAGGATTTTTTTTTTTAATTTCGATTTTTTAAGAACAATTAACTGTTGATTTTTCCCAAAAATTTAGACAAAAATTTTCTGAGGCCGCCATTTTGTTAATCTTTGAAACAAAAAATCCTTCGATCAGGCCCAGGATTATCTATTTATAAAACTAATTTTTTTTGTTGTCCGATTGATTTTGGAGGAATCTCCAAGGACTTATGGTTGTCACCGCAAGTACCTTTTTTAAGAACAGGCTCAAAACAAACAATAATAACTTTGGAAATAAAAAAAATTTTTTTTTGAAATTTCAGTGACTTCAAGTCAACACATTCTATAATAATGTCATATTACTACTTTTGTAAAATAACACTATTTAATACCAAACAAAAACAAAAATACTGAAAACTGTCATTTTTTCGTGCCTCTGACTACACCTAACCCTCTAAGCCGTGTATGTTAAGCCAATGAGCACAGGTTAGTATATTCTAATCAGCGAGGAAGTAAAAAGGTTGGAGAGATAGCCGTTCACGTTTCATTGTCGGATTCGGACCCCTATAGCATATAGCGGCCATACATATTGAACGATTAAAATCAAGTCATTGCGTGGACAATTTTTTTTTTTTTATTCACTAATGAGTTATTCATTAAGACAGTGCTACAATCTTCGAACAAATTGTTATACAAACTGAGCGATCAAAACTTTTTTGTTTGTGAAGAGTGTTCTAGCTTAGATGCAACCAAAGTTAACGTTTTTTCTTGTTATTGTGCCAAAAGTGTCTGGTATAAACTAGCATAAAGTAGATTTTTTAATATTCTTCCGAAAATGTAATTGTATCTAATCTTAAAAAATCTATTTTAATCATGAAAGAGAAATGCTTGAACGTATAAACATATCTTTCTTCAAGAAAATTGTTGTCTCTTAAAGTTTGAAAGTTCTTATATTTTGAACTCCAGCATTGTACCCAAAAACCATACACATTTATGAGTGTATCTTCCAGCTTTGGCAATGAAAACACAAAAAGTGCGCGTAATAACACCTAACCCAAAGTGACTCAGATAATTTTTATTATTTCGTCTGTTTTGTGTAACATACAGACCAAATCTTTGTTATCATAAAATAGAACTTACACTAAAATAATGCGAAAGCCCTGCAAGCATGTCAAGTATTTCTAAAGTACTTTACTAGTGTGAAAAGTAACTAGTACATTCCACATACAAAAAATTGATTTTTTATGAGAATTAATATCTTGCGATCTGGCAACTGTTAGATTTAGGTTAAAAATATGTCAGTTTAATACTAATTCTTAATATATATAATATATTTTTCATCCGAATTCCCATTCGTGACAATAATTTTAGTTGGGATTTAGTACAAGTTCTCCATATATTCATAGAAATAATACTTAATCGCCACTTAAGCCTTCTTAAGCTCTCTGTCGCACTCTCTTTCTCTCATTTTATTTCAAAAAAAGAAAATTTTATATCTTTATAAAAGAAAGCCGGATATCTTTTACATTAGTTTGTGTGTTTAATCACACAATTCCATATGTAACTGGTTCCTGACTAGTGTGATATTTCACAGCAGCATTCCCACATACCCACATTCACTAAATATATAACATAACATACAAAGAAATTGTACTCATAGAAAAAATATTCACTCAAGAGACACTTCCATGGCACACGAGAAGTGTGAAAAACTTCTTGCCCTAAACGAAGGTCATAAAGACACCCAAGTGAGTAATCTACTCAAAGTGTCGGCCGTGTGCGTTCATCAGCTGTGCCCTTGGAAAGCGTAAGTCAATGTCTGATTTTGTTACATTCTTCTTGTACACATTTTTATTTCTCCTCTTGAACTTGTTCTTCTGTTGAAAAAGAAAAATATTCCCCTCGTCGGTGGTTAGCCCGTCATATTCTGTATGTACTTTTGCGTAAGTTTTTGGATGATCTTCAAATCACTAATTTATTCTTAATTACACTTTTAATTGTGTAACTTGGAAATATTTTCATCTTGCGGTATTTCATGTGCAGTGATAACATGGAATTATTATTTTCTAAACAACCTCACGAGTGTTGATTTCAACTTTATACCTTACAACTCTCGGTTGGGTGATAGGGCATACCAATTTTCTTCGAGAGACTAAGTACTACATAGGACAACAGGAAGAAACGTTAACTATGGTTGGGCCGAAGCTTTAATACGCTTCACAAATAAAACAGGTTCCTTACAAGCACCTGATTTTTATTGGAGTAAACTGAAGAGATTCAAGAGTTTCTATTTCATCCAGAGAAGATAATGGTTTGGTGTGGTTTGTGGGATGATGGAATCATCGGTACATATTTCTTTGAAGATGATGACGGTGAGAACATAACCTTTAGTAATGATAACTGACGATTTGATTCCTGAAATTGAAGCTCATGATCTCAATGACATTTGATTTCAACAAAACGGCGCCACCTCCCACACATCGCATCAATCAATGGATTTATTGAGAGAACACTTTGGTGAGCTGTTAATTTCACCTTTTGGGCCGGTCGATTGGCCACCAAGCTCTTGTGATATCACAAAGCTAGACTGTCTCCTGAGGGGATCTGTAAATTCTAAAGCATATGTGGACAATTCCGCTTCAACTCAGGCGTCAGAGCAAAACATCACGGGTGTCATACGCCAGTTGCCAACTGAAATGTAAGAACGAGGATAAACCATTTGTGACGGAGCCGCGGTCAACATTTGAAAGGCATAATCTTTAAAAAATAAATGTGAAAAAATGTCATGTCGAATGAATATAAACAATGTTTTTGTGTTTTTTTTTTTAAGAAAATAGGTAACCCTTTACAACAATTAACCTTATATAGCACCTATATTATATACGCTTCAAGACAAAGTTTCAAGGTTGAGCTGGTATCTTTAAAATATATAAAGCTTACTCACGGATTTAAGTTGAATATTTTTCAGACGCCTAATCGGCAGATCCTGGAGCTGCAAGCCAGGCATCATAAAATTGGTGTATACTTTGATTGTAAGACCTATTGCCACTTATGGAGTGGTTGTGTGGGCTTCGAAGGCAAGGCAGTTTTCGGTAGGCCTTCAACTATCGAAACTGCAAAGGGTCGCCTGTGTCCGCGTTCAGGGGAAATGCGCACTTGCCCCACCGCAGCACTTGAAGTCATACCAATGGAACGTTTTCCGAGCATCTTTCAGGCAGAAGCCTTTTATACAAGTCAGTGTTCAGAATTCAATATCCACTGCAAGTTCCATATCGCAACCAGTGTACCGCGATAGCCAAGCGGCCTAATGTCGATTTTTGCGTATAAGGCTAAATAGCTTTTAGTGGAGGGAAGGGATAGGAAGGCTGAATAGCCCATCAGTATGCAACCGGTTATACCTAATCTGGGTGACTGAGTATAAAGGGGTAGCCGGCAATGAGCTGGCTGACGAACTAGCCCACTCTGCGGCAGCGTCCAGTGTGATGGGGCCAGAACCATGCTTTGCAGTGGGGTCCCACTCTGTGAAGGAGCTGCTCCTCACTGAAGAGAGATGTGGACATTGTCTTCTGCACAAACTACCGGTTCTGAAACATGGAACAGTAAACTTCACAACCCCTGATTCGGGATTGTCCAGCAAATTGCAGAGAGAGGCTCAAGGTGCTAAGTTTCAGCTACGTGGACAGCGATCACATTACCTCAGTCGGCTCCTGGAATTGTTCAGGATGCTAGACCTATGTGAGCATATGCGATTTAGGAGAGGACACCGTAGACCATAGGTCGCAGAACAATTTTACTATCTATCTATGAACACGTATGACGTAGTAGTCGTTTGGATTCTTTCTTCGATATTCAGGTTTCTTAAGTTATCGCCACAGAGTTCGAAACCAAAGTTAGTAAAGGCTTTCACAGTTTAAAATACGTATTGGTAAAATTTCACTCTTCGTGTTGGTTTGTTTTTTCTGATTATATCAAGTATTAGCCGCTATAATACTATTTTACTAACATTATTATGATAAAATTAATTTTAAAATCAATAATTGCTCGGTTTTACTCTTATCATTACACCAAATTGAAATGGAACGAATGATCTCCCATACAGGCTCATATAAAAATAATAAACAATAAAGAGAGACTGTAAATAAAAACTGACAATGCCCCACTATCGATATCAATTGACAATAATTTGTGAATTTCCCACTTTCAGCAAAATACCACTTCACTTCACCGCAAACACAATATACTATATCCAAGAAATTATTTGTGAAACTAAATTGCCGAGAAGTGCAAAAAACCTCAACAGCATTTCAAAAGGATCAGCACTGTTTGGATGACTGTAGCTGAAGACTTAAGCCAGGGCAAAAAATTTGCCATTTCCAGCACTCAATGAAGTATATTGTAGCAAGAAGCGATGAACAAATATTGCAAAAAGTTTCAAGTTTTATTTCAATATTCTCCGCTTCACGCCGCATCCACGTCGGAAAGTTCGCCATTGTCAGCGCGCGCTGCCGTCGCCGTCGTCGTTTGCTTGCAGATTTCCACTTTTGCGTAAATTTATTATTTTGCTTTTGTGTAGTTTTGAATTGAGTTATTAGATGGAAAAGTTCTAAGTAACGGAGCAGCAACTGATTGAAGCGACGCAGAAGGGATGGCGAGCACAAGCGCTGCTCTAGCAACTGTGGCACAAACACTGGAGCGGCAAACTATGCTGATATTCGCGACAAATTTGTACATTGAAAGCGAATTAAGTGCAATATTTTGTTTCTGGTTAATTTGCGGCGCTGCAGCAGCGAAGTACGAGCGCACACACTTTCCGACAAGTGCATTGTAACAATTTTCTTTGCAGTTTTATCGTCCTTTTTCATAGATTTCTGGTGATTTGTGGTAATTGCATTTGATAGTTACATTTATGGATGGTACAAAATGGTTGAGTGTCAGCTATTGAAAAATTGAAAGCGGCGAAGGTAGGCGCTCTCGAAAATTTATAGGTAATTGAATTGTATTTAATTTATTACAGCTTATATTGATAAAATTTTAACTGGAAATGTAGGTTTAACTATAGTTAAAATAAAGCCAATTTTTTGAAAACCAGTTAACTTTAATTGTTTGTTTCTTAATTTCTTCTAAAAAAGTATGCTATATATATTCTCTCCCAAAAAAAATCCTATATACGAGTATTGTAAACACACACTAAGTCTGCATTATTTTCAAAATGTATTATGTTCTTGCAAACGTCCTCTGAAGTTACAGCTTTTGCCCTAAAAATAGGGATCCAGCCTAAGCACGCTCTTTATATTCAATTTAATAGTTCCGAAATAATATTACTTTTCTCATGTATATAACAGCGGGCGATTATAGTTGCAAATCTCCCACTCTACAAAAAAGGTCTAGCAAATTTTTACACAAAAATATTATCTTAAAAGTTATACGCAGTTAAACTTAGCCATCATACTTATGTACTCGAGCATTCATACAAGTGTGTCATGCATTCTGTGTTGCTCATAGGAAATGGTGTACTATATGAATACAATATATTCGATGTATAAATTCAACAGCATATAACTTTTAAAACAATCTTTGTATGAAAACTAAAAAAACGAAATTAAATCTAAAAAATAACCTTCACAAATACAAAAAGAGACATTACAAGAACTTTTCCAATAGTTCAGTTTGTATGTCAATCATAAGCGGTGTAATCAAAATGAAGAGTAGGAATCTGGCAACTCACAACTTTATCGTAAAATTTAACAGCTTTGATATTATACACACTCAGTATGTTTTGACATACAAGCGCTATTTGTGCTGGTTACAGTAACTTAAAATATTCATCTCGTAAAAAACAAAATTGACAAATCGCGAACATTTTCACTCGATAATTTTTTACAACTTTCGTCGCGGATTATCTCAGCAACAGTGTTTTAAAAGACTTAATAAAATTTTTGACAATCAAGTTCCATCAAGGTTCAGTGTTTATCGATGGTATGGCGAATTCAGTCGAGGTAGTAGATGTGAACAAAAACTGATATTGCAAGATCGTCATGTGACCTATCGTAACAAGGAGACAACTATAGGCATTAGTGAAGTCAGCATATATTCGAATTGTGTCAGCATTTGACTGTAAAATAAAATTTTTTCATGTTGTATCCCACGCAATCGTTAGTCGCTCAAAAATTGGCTCGTACTGACTGGTCGAGAGAAACGTTAAAATAATATTTTCCTAATATCTGCTTGGAAACATGTCTATAAAATCGTGAGAGGTGATAAATTATGGATTTACGCATATAAGCTGAAAGCAAGTCGACTGTATGGTTGTTTTATGTTTCCACTGAGGAATATTTCCTCAGTTTTCCTCTGGAAAACGGATTTTTCCGACTGCATAAAGAAGTTAGAACATTGCAAATTTAAATGTAAAGTATATTAGAGAATTACTGCTTTCAAAAATACCTGTAAGCTAAAATTTTCGGCAATATTTCTTACCTAAAAATTTATCGGAACGTATCTGAATGTTAGCTCGATTCTGGTCAGATCACGTTGTTTGCCAGGATAAGAAAAAATCTAGAAAACCAAATTACCTTTTACAACGAGAATGCGACCTCTTACACATCGACTGAAGCAACTGTATTTTTGAGTATTCAAAATATTAATTTAATGAGTTGCCCACCGTGTAGTGTTGACTATAACCTGTAAGGTTATCGTTTTGCCACACCTGAGAAGGCGGTTAATGTGTTCAAAAAGCATGTTTTGGAGATACCTCAGTCAGAGTAACAAAAATGCTACAACAATTAGCTTAAACATATGAAAAATTGTACAGATCTTATTGAGAAAAAGGATTAAAAAACGATGAAAAAAAGGATGAAAAAGATCGAAAAACTATAAAGGTTCTACTATATTGTATCAAAACGGCACTAATAGCGCATCATACCTACCTTGCTACATACCTTTGCCCTCTAAATGAACTACGCAAAGGAAAACGGCTTCGATTCGCGAAAGAATACATGACGTGGACTGTTCAATCGGAAACTTGTCTTAATGATTGGCGTTGTCTTTACTCATAAAAAAAACGTTTTAATTTAGATCGCCGATCGCGTTTTGCGGAAAGATGAGCTACATATATTTAAGTCGCCAGCACACCCGAGAAGGTGGATTCATGGTGTGGGGTGCCATCACGTTTTATGGAACAATTGACTTAATTTTTATCGATTAGAAGACGAACAGCGATCGCTTCAAAATATTGTTGAAGTCCGCATTTCCAAAATTAAGTGATCTCTTTGAACAAATTCCTTGGATTTTGGGGCATGACAATGCTCGAGTAGTAAAGTCGCTTAGTTTGAATCAAAACGATAATGTCATGACCTGGCCACCATTCAAATCTTAACGTAAGGGAAAATGTTTGGTCCTGTCTAACACGAAAAGTATACGATATACATATATAACATTCATCATCAAATGGTTTTGAACCATTTAAAAAAGGCTGGCTACAAAGAGGCACGAAGTTTGTGTACCACATGAATTGTCTGTGAAAAATTTAATGCACCGAACTAACATCTGCGATTCTTTGCTGAAATGAAATGAAATCGAACCATTTCTAAAGCGAATGGCAACAGAAGACAAAGAGTGCATCAAATACGGCAATAATGTGTGAAAAATGGTCATGGTCCAAGCATGGTGAAGCGCAATAAATGGTCGCAAAGCCAAGATTGACGCCACGAAAGGTTATGCTGAGTGTTTGGTGGGATTGGGAAGGAATCTTGCACTAAGAGCTATTTCAGCCTGATCGAACGATTGACTCTATATTTTACTATCAACAGCTGATGAGATTGAAGCATTAAATCGAAAAAATTCGGCCAAACTGAGCCACAGAAAAGACTTTGTCTTCCATCAGGAATAATGTCTCTAGCGGAAAAATGGTAAAAAGTGGGCGATCATAATGTTACATATTTATTTATTTATTAATATAAATTAAAGAAAATTAATTTAAGTTTGATTAGAAATACAAAAAGACCTTTTCGACTAACCAATATAGTGAGTCGCAATCAATAAAATCCATATCCAATTTTTTGATGAGATATTGTTTTGGATTTTAAGACCAATTTTAGGTGATGGTGTACATTTCCCAATCGTGTTACTTAAGCTTTTAAACAATATATAATCCCTTTTTAACAAACAAATTTTCAAAGCATCTTTTCGTAGCCTTTTAGAGCTAACTAAATGAATTCACAAGAAGTAACAATTAAGAATGACACTCGAGAAAATGTTCACTTTGTATGAAGAATGTTACACACATACATTTACGTGTATACACATATATCTGTAAATAAACACACACTCACAAAAAGGTAAGTATGTGTTCATACATGTTCATTCAACTTGAAGGTGTTGGCAAGTTTCGAAACTTCGTAAATATATTATCATCCCTTCATGCATAATTAGAGACTACCAAATAAATGCCGATCTATATATAAACTAATATACATACACACATATATCTACATACATATACAGCTATATATCTACATATATATACAGCTGCGGAACGATAGAATCTCTTTTAATTGCCAATCGTGTGGAAAAATGAATTTTCCATCGCATTAGTATTCTGTGGTGAAATTTCCATTCATGAAGTACTCATTAGGAAGAGCTCACTTGTGAGTGTGTGTGTTTGTGTAAAGGTGTGCGTGAGTATGTGGCAGCAACACACCAATAGTGCCACACAAATCCTTGACAGATATGATAGAAGCAAAAATAATATGAGAACAACAACAATAAGATACAAAAAGTGCACGAAAATGTGCCCAGTGAACACACAGAGTGTTGCCAATGGCCACCGATGTTTAGTCACCGCAACTGAAACACGCATACACCCCCACAAACTCATATATTGAAATATACTCTGGCTGGAAGTAAAAGTGCCGCATGCCTCGCGCCTTTATGTCGCTTCAATTACGCAACATTTAACAGCAATAAGACTAGTGGGTGCGCCACGCTGCAATCTCACACAAATTACGCCAGCCAACACTATTTCCATCGCCCAACACCAAACGGTTACTCCACCGGAGCCAGCAGTGTCAAATATGTACGTGTGCTTGTTGTTGGATGGCTTCGTCATCGTTGATACTTGCCGTTCGATTTTGTTGATGAGTTGAGTCAACATATTTTGCAACACTACCCGGGCTGTTTAACGGTCGTTGGCGGCTTGTATGCGTCTTCTTTTCATAGCTGCACATGAGAATGTGCGCCTTCCTGTTAGCCTGTATGCCTCTCAGTCGGCCCGTCCAGCCGTCATCATCCGGCAATGCCATCCTTCCTACGCTCCATTATTTACTATTTCGTGCATATGAGTATTTGTTTGTGTTCGCTTCGTATGTGTTTGTGTTGGTTTGTGCGTGTGTGCTTGTAATTGTGCTCAAATCAAATTCAAGGCAGCTACCATAATTTTTGGTGTAACATGTTGCAAGTACGTGTTTTAATATGCCAGTCTCTTACCTCACCTCGCTACGTCCTTTCAACTTCCTAAGTCCATTCTCACGTAGTTTCAGTCAGTTTGTGCACACATATATCAATCTACTTAGGTATTGATACACTCATACCTTTACCATAAGTACATATGCTTATGTATTTGCAGTTTGAGTTCTCGCAATGGCTTCTTTTAAAAGATTAGTCTCCATTTTTCACACTTTCTTTGTGATATTTTTGGGAATTTTTGTTTATGTCTGAAATTATTAAAGATTGTGGATCGAAAAGTACTCTTCTTTTCTCTAAAAGCATTTTCTAATATCTCTTCTTTTCTGAAGGTACCTGTCGTAAGACTGGGTTACATCCTGGGGTCCCGAAGACGAGTCAAACTTAGGTTCATCCGGAAGGTTACCAACTACGTTACGATTAAGGACTTCAGGCCCATCAGCCTTTTCTCTTTCTTAACAAAAACTCGGAATTTTAGTTAAGGAGGCGCATTCCGAGGGACCATCTTTCAGGAGCGCAACATTCTTGTTGTAAAGGTAAGTCAGTGGATACACCCCTGAATACTATTGCGTTATGTCTTAAGGAAGCCATCTCAAAACTTAAGGGGAAGGTTGGTGGAAGAGTTTACTGTCTGCACCTTTCTATCAACTCCACCTTCAGATTTACTGAATATTGCAGTGTTTTCCAAGCCGAGGTTGCAACCATTAAGGTAGCAGAAGATTTATTGCTCCGAAGCCCAGCCTACTACAGAGAAGTGACTATGCACTCAGAAATCAGGGCGGCGTTACTAGCCTTTAACTATATATTAACGAGTATTTTTGTGATAAGACTGGTATGGGTGTCAGGCCCCAGCGGAAGCGCAGAAAATTATAAAGCTGACGAGCTAGCAAAGAAAGTCACCCTGGAACAGCGGTACATATGTTGTGGAAAAAGGTTTCTGGCCTTTGATCAATCACAAGGGATCTAGTGATCTCTTTGCCCACAGTAAAGCCAGTCTCTCCGAGTTGTGGGGCTTTTAACTGACCATTTCCCTATTTCGTCCATGCTGTAAAGCTGGCAAACTTGCCAGACGCTATCTGCTGTATAAAAGAAGATGAAATGAAAACAACTCAACACTTCTTTCTAACCTAATTCAAAAATTCCTTCGAGAGAAGCATTTTATATAAATTATGTTTACTGCTCCACAAGACGCTGAATCTAACTTTTATCTCAAATGTATTACATATCTTGCTCAAATGTAGGATCTTTGTGTCTTAGCCGACTCTCAGTGAATATTTGAACCTTTTTGATAATATGCGCCCAGTGGTTTGTAGTTACTTGCCGTATGGCAACCGGTTGACAGACTTCCTCTGCTTCCACCCAGATTCGGCTGGTTTCTTGATCTTTGCTGTGTACCAACGGGTCAATTTTAAGGAGACGAAAAAAACCCAACATGCAGATTTTTAAATTTTGTAAATCACAAATTTTGATCGGTCAGTCTGTGTTCTGACACGGCCTTAACAATTTCTTAGGCAATAAAAAATGCCAATTTGCTTAAAGGTATTTCCTTCAATCTCCGACAAATGAGCAGCTTCATACAGACATGCAGATGGACATGGAAAAAAAGCAGGCAAACAAAGAAAGAGACCGAAATGCGTGGTTACCCAGAGCTAAAAAAACTGGCCGACATTGGGAATGATCGAAAATTTTTCGAAAAGATGCGATGACTGACATTGTACAATATTAAAAGCTCCGTTAGGCTTGGAAGGCCCTCTCCGTTCAATACCAAATGAGGTTTCAGGCAAGGCGACCCTCTATTATGCGATTTCTTCAATCTACTACTGGAGAAAATAATTTCAGCAGCAGAGCCGAATAAAGAGGGTTCTGTGGAAGACTTATGGTCCTTTTTTCATTAGCAAGAGCGAATGCCGCTGTCGATGGAACGATGAGCTTTACGAGATGTATTACGACATTTACATAGTTCAGCGAATCAAGAGGCAGCGGCTACGCCGGATAGGCCATGCCTTCCGAATGGATGAAAACACTCCAGCTCTGAGACTATTCAACGCAGTGGAGAAGCAGAGGACGAGAATGATCTCTACTCCGTTAAAAATACCAGATGGAGAAAGGAGTGGCTATACACAGGACATTAAGTCAAACATCGGGGTGGCTCAACAGCGGTGCCCATTTCCACAACGCTTTCTAATGACTACGATTACCTATTTGGTATTTCACTTTTAAATTATTAAAGCTTCTTCAAAAAAATATTAAATTGGAAGTTTCTTAAGCCAAAAACTTTTGAGCGTAAGCATATGCTGATAATATTTTGTTAGTGTCGCCTTCACATTTTTTATTAAAAAAGTCTTCGATTATGCTACTGTAGGAAAAGCAATAAAATGGAGCTTAAAAAATCGTTTTATTGGAGACGTGACAAAACTAGCACATCATCGTCCACATTATCATTGCCATCAATTGGTGTGTCTTTGCCCTAAAGGTAAAATATCAATTCAGCAGAATTCAACAAAATGCTAACTGTAACATGCGAGTTCATAAGAAGCAAGTTGAGTAAGTTAAAGTAAGTGAGCGCCAATATAAATATCTGTATTTAAACGCAGGCTTATTTATATGTGGCACGCATATGTACACAGTATGTACATAAACTGCTGATAACGGTTAAATGCAGAGAGCGACTGTTTAAATTTCGGCTTGAAGGAAAAATACAAAGAAAACGTATATTTCGTACAAATTACGATAGAAAAGGGATATTAGAAAAGTCATAAGTATCACCACCTGCTTTCTGATGCATTTAAAAAAGATGTATTCTTACATTTCAAATTGACTCTGTGATGCGATGCGTCATTCTTTAAAGTTATACTTTTTGATTTTTTTCAATGCAGAGAAACTCTTTATTTTCAGTGCTTAAACCATTTAACCTCTTCCATAGATTTTACATGTGAATTTTTTTCCCAAGTATGTATTTTTAAAACAAATAAGTCTACAACATTGAAAAAGTGAGATTAAAAAACAAAATTATCTGCTCTACAAAACACACTATAATTTTTTTTTAAGAAAAGCATTCCTTTAAATTTTATACATTGCTAAAGTTATGCATCAAATTTACTGTATTGATACAGTACATCATGCACACACCCAGAATTTATATATCACTTGCAATAAACGCTCAATACATTTTGTGTATAACTTTAACTGCATGATGCTCTCTGAGTTTCATGAAAGTACCTATAAGGAGTAAAATCAATATGATGTCTGAAAATCGTGATAAGGGCCTTATGGGGGATATGGCAAATTTTCATTGGATTTTTCCCGTTTTAAGCATGGTGATGCACCAATGTTAGAAAAATACGCACACTAAGTTAATTTAAGATGATTCACATTTTGGCTATATATGGAATGTAAAATCATCAGACATAGCAACTTGTGTTTGATTTGTTTACTGGAAAGTAAACTTTAGTCGCTTTAGCAAAAGATATCGAATTCTTAGACCAAGGTGATAAGCGATTTTATTATTCTCACCAGCCAGATTATACATAAGCCAACTTAAGTGAACTATATCAAATATTAAAATATCAAACAATTTCACCAATATAATTGGTTTAAGGTCAGACGGAAAGGTGAAAATCACTATATCACATAATGTATACAGAGGCTAGTTGAAGGTCTAGACTGATAATACATACATACGTATACGGGAAAATTTTTTCATTCAATTTTATGAAGATAAGGTCACACACTGAAATATTGTGTATAAAGTACTCTAGACTCATCACAATAAAATAAAGAAAATAAAAGCACTACTGTGAAAAAATATAGTAACACTTTTTAATATTGAATACAATTTGCGAGAAAATCATTCAACAAAGAAGTTTCATTAAATTTTGGGAAAGGCCTTCGGTGATAAATGTTTGTAGCAAGCAAGTGTTTTTGATTCGAATAAATTATTCAAAGAGGGTCGAGAACGCGTTGACCACGAACCACATGCAGGACGCCTATCAACATTAACAAAGGATTAACACGTCATAAAAGAAACTAGCGACTAATCTTAGATCTATGCATACCACCCAGAAATGAACGATTATTGGGCCGAATATCGTGGTAAAGATAGGTTTAAAAAACCACGTCAAAGCGCATCAAAAATAAAAGTTATGTTGTTTCTTCGATTATTGTCTCCGAATTCCTTCCGACCAGCCAAACTGTCAATGAGAAATACTACTTGAGTGTAATTAGTCGTTTGCGCGTTGCTATTAGTATAAGGAGGCCGGAATTATGATTCAACAACTCTTGGTTTTTGCACCACGATAATGCACCATCGAGTACTGCATTGATGTTTCGTGAGTTTTCAACCAATATTGTGCTGCAATCAGCACATTCGCCTGATTTAGCATCACATGACTTCTGGCTATTCAGCAAACTCAAACGACCTCTCTGATTAATTCATTTTGAATCTATTGAAGACATTAAAAGGTTATCGCTTCGCGCATTGAGGGCTTTAGATTATGAAGAATAAATTTAGAGTTTTAAACATTTTAAATAAAGTCATATTATCTCTTGGTCATAGTAGTATATGGGAGTATTTTTTCCCAAGAAGCTGCTATATAAACTGAATAATCGACATCAATACTTGTATGGAGAATTTTTTCATTTGACAATATAATAGGTTGTCAAAAAAGTCTTGTGGTATTTTTATACTCTCGCAACAATGTTGCTAAAGAAAGTATTATAGTTTTGTTCATATAACGATTGTCTGTAAGTCCTAAAACTAAAAGAGTCACATATAGGGTTATATATACCAAAATGGTCAGGGTGACGAGTAGAGTTGAAATCCGAATGTCTGTCTGTCCGTCCGTCCGTCTGTCCGTCTGTCCGTCCGTCCGTGCAAGCTGTAACTTGAGTAAAAATTGAGATATCATGATGGAACTTGGTACTCGTATTTCTTGGCTCCATAAGAAGGTTAAGTTCGAAGATGGGCAAAACCGCCCCACTGCCACGTCCACAAAATGGCGGAAACCGAAAACCTATAAAGTGTCATAACTAAGCCATAAATAAAGATATTAAAGTGAAATTTGGCAAAAAGGATCGCATTAGGGAGGGGCATATTTGGCCGTAATTTTTTTGGAAAAGTGGGCGTGGCCCCGGCCCCTACTAACTTTTTTGTACATATCTCGAAAACTACTATAGCTATGCCAACCAAACTGTATAGAGTCGTTTCTTTTAGGCATTTCCATATACAGTTCAAAAGTGGAAGAAGTCGGACAATAACCACGCCCACCTCCCATACAAAGGTTATGTTGAAAATCACTAAAAGTGCGTTAACCGACTAACAAAAAACGTCAGAACCGCTAAATTTTACGGAAGAAATGGCAGAAGGAAGCTGCACGCAGACTTTTTTTAAAAATTGAAAATGGGCGTGGCGTCGCCCACTTATGGACCAAAAACCATATCTCAGTAACTACTTGACCGATTTAAATGAAATTTGGTATATAATATTTTCTTAACACCCTGATAACATTTACGAAATATGGGCTAAATCGATTCACAACTACGCCTTCTTCCAATATAACGCTATTTTGAATTCCATCTGATGCCTTCTCTGTATAATATATACATTAGGAACCAATGATGATAGCGGAATAAAACACAAATATGGTATTTGATGCGAGAGTATAAAATGTTCGGTGACACCCGTTTGTTGTTGTATTTAATCTCCGCTTAGGTGGTAAGATTCAAGTAGGTTGTCAGCGCGGTGATCTAATGTTAGGCTCAGGAAATGTGCTGTCGGCATTAGATTATTGTCTAAAGCATCACTAGAAACTTCGAACATGTTGTTCAGATCTAATCACCATAGCATATAGCTGCCATAAATGCTAATCGACCAAAATTCAGTTATTATTATAGTTTTAATATATTTATTACAATTAAATTTCTCATTGAGAAAGTTCTTTTCAAAAAATCAGTTATTATTCCAAATAAATTAGAACGAAAAATGTAAACGTATTCATTAAGCGCAACCCTCTCGTCTTAACCACTTCTTACCGATGTCTTTATTTCTCTAACTGTCACACGCAGCTCACATTCAGATTCACCGAAAACTACAAAAGCTGACTTTCACGCTAAACTACGCTTAAAAAAAGCGCGCAAAGAAAGAAATTGTGCTCGCGATGTCACCGTCTGCCTTTTATTCGCGCGCACTGACCTGCGAAAACGCCAGACCCAATGGCCAACAAATAACTGAACAGAGCCGGGGCAGAATGAAGTGGGAACAAATTTGCACAACAATAACAAATTCCTTCATTGGTCGCTGGCGTTTAGTCTCACGCCACAGGGGGCCACGCAGGGCGCTTACACAACCCTTCCACAGACGCTTTACACCACTGCACTTTTCTGCGCGGCCGTTTTGCTCAGCACCAGTTGTGCATTTATCTAGAGCATTTCAATGCGTCGCTGCTTACTTTTTATGTTGTTTTTTTTTTTTGTTTTTTGACTCCATAGTTTTTAGCCATACAATGCGGCCTCTTCAGCGCTTGTGGTAACTGCTGAGCGGCGGATGTGGTGCGAAGGAATGGTGTGCGGCGCAAAAAACGCACAAAGTATGCATTTAATTTCATTCATTGAATTTCTTGTACTTCCGGCATTTCATGGCGCTTATTGTTGTTATTGCTGCTGCCGCCTGGTGCTACTCAGCGCAGCCGCTGCTACACATTATCCTTTGCTGCGCGTCACAACCGCAAGGCCACCAGCCACTCGACGCACCGTCCCCCTTTTGATGGCATTCTCTGCGTCCTCCGCCATCGTCTTGCATTTAAAATCGAGGTACGTACATCTTCCTCTGCGCTGGCAGGTTTCTGATGGTTTTTGTGTCGCTTATCTTTGCGCGCTGCTGCTGCTGTTGCACACTTTTTCCCAGCATTTATGCGCGTCCAAGTTTTGAATTCATGTTTTCTTCTTGTCCTTGTCATAGTTGGTGGAAATGTTGTACTTGTTTGTTGTTGGCGACGATGTGCAGCTATTGTTGTTGCACAAACAATGGTTGATTCTTACAACCCATTTTGCAGCAGAAACATGCGCATAGTTTTACCCCCATCCGCCCCCACCCCTTCTCTCTCGGTTAGCAATGAATGGATGCCACTAAGCGCTCTATTTTCGCATTTGGCAGCAAAAAGTCGCGAAATCGTCCATAGATAACGTTAGCAAGCAAATATTTGTGTAAATTGTGCAAATGTGCGCCGAAATTATTGCAAAGTTTGTCGTAAGTTTGTCACATTCCTTCCTAATTACAAGTCATGGCGTATGGCATGGCATTTTTTCGGAATTCTCGGAAGTAATTATTTGCGCTAATATTTGACAGTTCTAAAGGATATTAAAACCATATATACATGTATGTATGTATATGTATGTAAAAAAAATCTCATCAATGAGCCCTCGATGTGCACCAGACGCTCTTCCATGCAATTAACTTCGTATGCCTTTGTTGTAAATTGAGTCATCCAGATATCTTAGCGAAGATTTGGTTTGATACATAAGTACATATATCTTTATATAATTAAATATTTTTCCACTGTTAAATAAATTTGTTAAAACAGAACTTCTCAACACGATCTACTGAGAAGAATTTGAGGAGCCTTTAAAAGGCTCTTCTCTAGCCCGGCACCTTACGTCACGAAATATTGTCAACTTTGGTGATGCAGTTTCATATTAATGGATTTTTCAACAAGAGCGCTACATGGCCACCATGGACATGCTTGCAGAAATCCAGAAGCTGAACCTAGTCAATAAAATCAATCGTCACTGGCTTGTTGCCATAGATCTTAGACTTGCAGTAGCCCTACAGGAAATAGTCTAACAGCGTCAAATCATCAAACTTTGTTTTCAATAAATCGATTGTGACATTCGTGGTGTGGTTTGTGATGCCGTACTGTTGGAGCCACATATTATCCTAATGCATATCATCCAATGCGGGCCAAAAATATTCAGTTATTATTGAATGTTCTCATGGAGTACGTGTGGATAGCGGCCTGACCAATAACGCATATTTTGCTTAGCCAGAAATGAGCCGCATCGCTGGAGACGGTCAAGCGGCTTCAGTTCTTACGTCAATTTTATCTTGAAAGGATGTAAACCAAAATCTTTGCCACAACGACGTCACAGAGATGCCCACCACTTGAGAACGTCGTGTGAGAGACTTATTTGAATCTCACTCAATTGATGAGCTAGCGGCAGTAATACTTTCGTCATTTTGGGCTCTTCTTTGTCTCACTGGCACGAGAACATTTTGTACTGTGCCTGTGGATTAAAATTTTTTCACTAGTTGCTCAATTGCTCATCTGACAGCACGATTAAGACGACCATAAATTGGACATTGCGCACTTAAAGTTGAGGCCACTGACTCCGAGTTTCGGTAAAAATTTTTAATAATTTGAACTCGTTGGATCGTATATCATTCCATAATTAAAAGGCAAATCTTACTGAAGAAAAATGTCAAAAAGCAGGAAAACATATAGCGTCGTTTGCTGTCCCTATCTGAATACTGTCTACTATTGAAAACCCCGTTATAATATATGGATGTTCTTACATATTATTTTTACAGTTTTAAACTTTCCAATATATTGTATGATATGTGTATAACGGCTGATTGAGACTCAACATTAGAGAAGAAGCAAATGTTGAATCTTCAACATTATTCGAGACCCAAAAGAAAATGGAAACTTATAGCGCAAAAAAGGAAATTAACACCAAAATCTTTTATACTAAGTTTACAGAGATCTGAGTTCTTTAATATGTGATTTCTCCATAGAATAGTAAAATACGCGAATCATGTATTTCTTCAATTAATTTCTAAACCAGATTTAAAACAATAAAATAATTTGGCGTAAGGTAACAAAAATCAGAATATCTTAGAGATCACCACAGTTTCTCATGTTACTCTTTAGAAAGATACATAAATTGTTAACACTGGGAATGGAAGAATGGAAACGATTTCTTCACAATCTTTAGAAAAGTTTGATAATTCGTCACTTAGATCTGCTACATACCTCTTGTATACGACTGGAATCCCACAATTTGTTAGCCTCCGTCTCGCCACACAAAAGTGAATCTGCAAGGCAAAAATACTAGTGATTAAAAAATTTTCCTAGACGGTTTCTGTTCAAATTTAAGCCGAAGCAGGTTAGTAGAATTTTATTGACTTAAGAAGCCTGGCAAGTACGTGTCTTTTAGAAAAATGGAAAAAGAGCAATATCAGTCGGTGATGCAATTCTTTGTTTTTTGAAAGAGAAAATGAGCAGCTGTTGTATACAGTGAGTCTTTCTCTCGCTGACCACTGTCAAAATTTGGTTTAATAATTACACATTCAATAGTATATGACCTTGGGTTGGCATGATTAAAGATGCACTGGATAACTGTGACAGTGGGTAACTAAAAACAGAGCATAGGTCATATCCTGCAAAAACACGGGCATAAGAAAACTGTTGGCAGAAAGATTACTGCATTTGTTTACTTCAAACAAAATTCACAATGGTGAGATCACTTTACAGCAGAGATTCATGTGGCTTAAGCGCAATATGAAGTGGTTTCTGCATTGCTCTGTAACTTTCGACGAAACATGGATTCACTGATACACACCAAAGCCGAAGTAATCATCGGAATAATAATTCTCTCTCGATGTGGAATTACAAAAATAAAGATTCGAGAAAATATTCTTAAGACCCAGCATACATTATTGGATAATATTCGACCGAATAGTTCCAAGAAGATCCGACGTTTTCGAGCCAAATTTTGTTCAGCGATGAAGGCGAAATGCCGCAACCTGAAAAGATTCAAGAGTTGCCAATTCATCTAGATTGTTTCTAAATAAGTAGGGAACCTAGAAATGAAGCACAGATCTCTTATGTTTGGAAAACATATATCTTTTTTGCTGCAAGAAGCTTTCATCCCTCTTGTAATCTAATGTGAAAGACAATGTGCTATTATACTTATAAGTCAACTTGAACATAATAATATGAAATTAGCTTTTCAATCACCATTACGTATCAAAGAACTAGTTATAATATTGCTTCTTCGCATATGGCAAATGAGTGCTGACTATTGATGACAATTATTAGGAACAAGGCCAAGTTGCACAAAGCACTTAATGGCCGATAACTTCTGCGAACAAATGCATATTGTTGCATTCACTAAGCATATTTGCGAATGTGCCTTGACATCATTTACTCACTTATTCATTTACAACTACATATGTTTGTATATTGGTACAGCAAGCATTCTTTTCAGTATCTAGCTGTGTAAGTGTGTGGATGTGGTCTCAGTATCTTTGAAATTAATTATTTAGCGTTACATTAAGGTCAAGAAAAAGTAAAAAAGGGGAATATGTATCCAAAATGGGTATGCCCAACAACGACATCTGCCGAGGCTGCGGAGTAGCAGAGAACAAGGAAACAAATTTCCACTTTCTCTGCGAATGCCCAGCTCTAGCGCAGATCCGACACAAAACACTTGGAATCCATGAAGCACCAAACCTTGAATGGATTTCTACTAAAAGCATATCAGACATAAGTGGTTTCATCGAAGCCTCAAAATGGTTTGAGAGAGAAGGTGAAACGTAATAGCAGATACAGGAGGTTCAACGAATAGTATATCAAAATGGTACACCAAGTGCTAGTTGATCTCGATAGACAATAGGGCCGCACTCCTACCTACCTACTTACCTACATTAATTTGATCTATAAATTTCTGTGGTCTCTAGAAGAACGTAATTCCAACAGAACGCCATTTCGAATTCCATCTTTTCGTTTATGATTGACAACTAAACATAAATGGACCAATCCAAAAACTCAATGGCTAAAGTCCTAAAATCGATAAATACTTTCCGCTACACACCTAACCTAATCTAAGTCTGAAGATCAAGTGAAGAATAACTTTTGCAAACAGGTTCCAGATTGAGATCGGTTGGCAAATTAGAAGTAGATCCCTCTCTCGACGAATATAAATTACGCTCCAGAAGCCTCTCATTATTCTCGTCCTATTATAAGGCGTAGAAACATGCATCATGACGAACCGAGATAGGAAGGAGTTGGAGCATTGGAGACAATTGTTCTCCACAAGGTATTCACAGTCGTCTGCGAGGGCGATAAATGTCGAAGATGATGGAATCACGAACTGTATGAGCTTTGCGGTGAAATGGATATAGTTAAGCCCATAAAAATCCAACGAATGCGTTGGTTAGGCCATGTCGTTCGCATGGAAAATGATGATACGGCGAAAACTCTTTCGATTCGACACCCCGAAGCAAGAGCACCCACCCACTGAGTGCGTAACGACCTACCTTCACTTGGGATGTACAACCGACGTGAACTCTCAAGGGACAGCGGCTAGTGGTGAAGTTTTGTGGCCTAGACCGATTCACGATTGTAGTGCCAAAGAAGAAGAAGTAGGAGACGCCTAACCTTACGAAATATGTATAAAAGACTCCTAATATACCCTCCATATACCCAAGTATTGACCTCAGCCGCTTTGAACGATTTTATATCATATTTATTGGCCAATAAAGGAGATTGATTGAGGAATCGTTTAATTTCTATGATGTCATTAAAAATATACATTTCTAGTCCACAATCTGGTGCTAAGCGGCATACCAAATCCACTAGAAGAATTCAACACTTTTATTCACTAGTATTCCACATTCACCTAATCTCTTCTCTCTCATTTTTCGTGCCATGAATCACCTACTTACATTTCAATAGCTCTATACTTCAAATCAATGCACCTTCATAAATAACCAAAGAACTTGAGAGTAATGCAAATGACTGCTGGTGTCACCAAAACTCCCCGAAAATTCCTCAATACAAATGCAGGTCCACCAGTTTCAAGTGGCAAAAGAGAAGGAATGCGCTGCTAATGACTGCAGAAGTGCCAGAATAACCATTGATTGTAAGTGCACTAAAACAGTTAGTAATGAAAAAGTAGGACAAAGCGGCAACATGGCTGCAGATAACGATAGCACCGATGAATGAGGAATGCCAGATTGTCGCATGCAGAGTAACAGTCGAAAAAAAAATCAATTTGAAAGGCATTGAATTATTGACCCCCAATTTGGAGCAGGCGTGAATTAGAGTATGCAATATTGCTTTTGCAGCCGCGTTGAGCAAATTGAAAAGAGCTGAGAATAATTAATTTTATTTAGAAAATTACTACGCAAATGTTTTATTTAAAGATTCTGTACATCTGCAGCGTTATTAGTATATAAAAAAATTTCCAAAATTATTTTTAAATATTTTTAATTGCAATATTGCTTTTGCAGCCGCGTTGAGCAAATTGAAAAGAGCTGAGAATAATTAATTTTATTTAGAAAATTACTACGCAAATGTTTTATTTCCAAAATTATTTTTAAATATTTTTACTTGATAATCTTATTTCAATGAAATAAATAAATATTTTGGTTTATTTTTACAATTTCTAATTAAATTCTGAAAATATTTCTAGTAATTATTTTTATACTTTCGTTCACGGATTCCCTTGCCTTGGGTGTTGTATGTCCCAATGGAAGCTTTAGGGAACTATCATAGAATATGTTGCAATATGGGTATAACACACGTATATATTTACGTGCACTGGCGGCTAAATGAAGATATTTTTGAGGGGGTTACAAAAAAGTGATGCTGCTGATGCCAATGGGCGGCTTGGTATGTATTGTAGGAGCTCTGTGCGCACTAAAATATATCCGCAAAGTTATTTGTGATGTTGTTCCCTTCTATAAATGGGAAACAACTCACTCTCAAGATCGCACCAATAGAAAGGGTTCAGACGCTCGCTCCGCTGTGCATAACGGCAGCTGTAAGAACAACTCCAACTGTAGCTCTTGAACTGGAACTAAACCTGTCTCTTATACACATCTAGATGTGTATAAGAGACAGATAGAAAGGGTTCAGACGCTCGCTCCGCTGTGCATAACGGCAGCTGTAAGAACAACTCCAACTGTAGCTCTTGAACTGGAACTAAACCTGGCACCATAGACCTCTTCGCCGACAACTGCGCAGCATGATAAAGGAAACGACTATTGGCTGCAGGAGAATTTACATATAGAACCTTCGAGCATAGCTCGGTTACCGTCTACATTACCCCACTTTTCAAGTGGGAAAGAAAGTTCAAAGTAAGCATAGAAAAAGGTTGTTGGACCACTGCTGTATATTTCAAGCTGAGGTCTTTGCACCTGCATTGCAGCCAACAGCCGGAAACGTGATCAATATTGGAAAACCTATGACGATCTGGACAGAAGTATAGTAGAGAAGATCAAAACGAGCTACCTGAATGCACAACTGCAAAAGTTATGTGCAAAACGGTAGATCGGAAGTACACAAAATTACTATTGACAATAAATCGAAAAGACTGTGGGAACATGATGGGATTACTAACTGGTTACTGTCTGGGGGCGACATATGCCCGCAGGATGGGGCTAACAGATCGAGAAGACTTCAGGAAATGTCTAGAGCAAGGTACCAGGGAATCAATAGAGCCTCTCTTGTGCACTTGTCCCCCATTGGTAAGATTAGGCTGTAAGCATCGTGGGATTACCACGGTACGATACACTGGAGAAGGTATCGATAGTGATTACGCAGAGACTGTTAAGATTCGGGTCAAGCGCAGTTATCCTAAGTGATGACTACACCCCATGGACCTAGCAACTGAACTCCATCTGATATCGCAAAGTACCAAAACTGGTCTATGCGTTGCTTATTGGTCTACCATATTAACCTAACCTAATGAACCGAAAGCTCTGATGAGACAAGCTGGTGCAACAATATAAAAAAATACAAAAATCGAAGACTTAGTTTTTGGATCAGTTTCATCGTTAAAAATATGGTTTCACTAATTATTTTTTTAGTCCAATCGACAGAACTGTGCTATGAACTGAATCCGATGATCAAAAAGACCTAGCAGTTGGTTAGCTACATTCCGAGAAAGTCATGTGTAGAAGTTCACGAAAGTGAGGAAAGTTCTATGAGCGCCATTGACTTGAAAATTGCCAGACATGATTTTTTTTTACATATGGCTCAAGGAGCTCACGACTTCCGGTCTTATACCAAGTATCCTTTGGGTAGCCAAAGAACATCCGTTGGAAGGCGAAACATCCCCTACACAGGGTTGTGTGCTGGCTTTGGGACTCGCCACGTAAAAAACACTCCCAACGAAGGGCAGAAAGCAGCCTCAGATGACAACTATGTGGATTAATGAAATAGAACAATGATACAAGCCTTGCAGCCTGCTTGGTATTATTCAGGCTTAATCCTTTATAACTTCTGAAATTAACAAAAAATATATTTGAAAATTGGAGAAAGATAAAAACTACATACTAACTGAACTTTTTTTTAAAAATAATCAATATTGTTTGCCTCGAACTAACGTTGAGTTAGTCTCGACCAATTGCCCCCAAAACCTTTTCATTGTTTTCAAGACCGCCCCTGTGTTTGAACATTTATGTCATCAGTTGGAAATTGCATTCATGCACATAAATTGCACCTGATACTTGCATTGCGCCATTAAAACATACAAACAAATTCATAAAATTCCAAAAATTTTAATCATTGTCTCTTTCTTCAATGAGAGAGAGAGAGATGCTCGCACAAATTTGGAAGCAGCCATCAGTTGACTGAAAACTGAGTGTTGGCACTGCTCGGAGTTTTATTACAAGACGAAAAAGCCAAAAATTTATTTAAACACACGCACACACACACATATACACATGGACACACATGCACTTGCAATTGTCATGCCGCCAAACAAAGTTACGTATACGCCCAGGCCGTACAACTAATTGGAGTATGGAAGTTTTCGAAAGGATGTAAAGGCTGTTGCTACAGAACGAAAATCTGATTTTTAGCAGTTTCCTTTTTAGTTTGCACTTCAGCACGTGCGGAAAGCGGAGGTGTTGCAGTGCTTTTGTTTTATTTGAAAATTTGCAGCATGACGCAGCCTAATCAGCAGTGTCCATTTATTTTGCTTCTATTTAGCATCAAACAAGCTTTATACGAGTAGTTGGCGAAACATGAGCTGCCTGCTTCTATATGCATATAAGTAGTTGTGCAGCTGTTATAAATATGCTTTCTCACACACATGTTTTGAAATTCTAAATTTGTGCTTGCTTAGAAACTTCGCTTTCAACCAAAGTCTCTAATTTTTTGATGGAGGCAGCTGGTCAGTTATGTTAGTTGGCCATTAGATATATATATGCCGTCCAACTTAGAATAATTTGCCAGCAACAAGCGCTTTTGATGTTTCGTTTAAGCGACATCAACAATATGCATATGAGAAAAAAAAGAAAGTTTAGTGCTTGCAAATACTTATTAGAAAGGTATTTAAGAAAATATTTGTTTAGAATATATTTTAAGAAAAATAGCTGAATAGTAATTAACTAGTTTACAGTTATATTGCGAGGCTGCTTTTGAATTTTATTTTGAGACGATTTATTTTAACAAAAATAGTTGAACGTGATGGTACATTTTTCAACTCAAAATCTTAAGCAGAGCATTTTAAATTTTACCTTCAGATTTATTGAGCGTTCTTCTCTTCTAATTCGCGTTAGCTTAGCTCAGAACTAGATTTTTATTCTCACCAATGTGACGCTGAAAACAGCTTTGTCCTTCTTTTCAGGTAAGGGAAAAAGATCTACACCCATCTGACACCAATTTATGCTTATGTTACTAACGCCATTATGGATGCCAGAAACTGAAAATTTCTCGTAGATCCGATAATTAGTTTTTGAGTTATTCCACAAATAACAAACTTCAAAGCGCTAGTGTGAAACTTTAAACGCGGTTTTCTCAAAACTATGTTTTCTGAACTGGTGACAACTGTAACTTGAAAACTGCTCAGTAGATTTTAATGAAGTTTATACAACTTTTAGAATGCATAATAAACTCGGGCCTGATCGAAGGATTTGTTTTTTTCAAAAATTTCGATTTTTTAAGACTAATTAACTGTTGATTTTTTCCCAAAGACTTAGACAAAAATTTCCTGAGGCCACCATTTTGTTAATTTTTGGAAAAAAAAATCCTTCGATCAAGCCAGGGATTATCTATTTAAAAAAATATATTTTTTTTTGTCGGATTGATTTTAGATGAATTTCCAAGGACTTATGGTTGTCACCGCAGGTACCTCTTTTTTCAACGGGGTTAACACAAACAACTATAATTTTTCAAATAAAAATTTTTTTTTCAAATTTTTGTGACTTCGAGTCATCACATTCTATAATAATGCCATATTACTACTTTTGTAAAATAACACGATTTATAAGAAAAAAGAAAAAAAAAAATACTGAAAACTGTCATTTTTCGTGCCTCTGACTACACCTAACCCTTACCTCTTTAGAAAAATATTTTGCGTTGCAATTTTTCTGAAAGCTTCTCAATTTTGCATTCCTATTTTAATTATTTCTTTATACCACTAACTTTATACCATGGGTTTTTCAATAATTAGTATTTTTTATAAAATTTCACAGAACAATGCTTTTGGAAAATTATTTAAAACTGAAATTATCTTAAATGTTTTCAGTAAGACATCTAGAAAGCTTTTTATATTGCCAATATTTATACTCTCCGAACATGTTGCACCGAGTATATTAGGTTTGTATAAAATAAACCAGGTTTGCCCCCTACCCCTATTGGGATTGTTTGATTTCTAAGTGTTGTTTCTGCCATTTTTAATATGTTATGATGTGTATTTTTTTTTCATTGTAGTCAATACAATTTACAATTTCATTATGGAAAGATATACGCAAGAATAACGTTTACAAATTCAATTTTATTATCAAAATAATCGTTCTCCAATTGCAATTCTTCGCATGCTTTTGCCATTTTATGTAATAATCGTCAGCCACTGCCCGCTATTCGTCGAACTTTTGAAAATTTCGGGCCCGCATTTTCGTTACATAAAGTTCTAGTTCCGTTAAGACAGAGAACCGATCAAATTAATAAAAATATTGCTGCCGTTCAGGCTTCTGCGATGAGGCTCACTTTCATCTCTTGTGGTGCGGAAAATAAACAAAACTGCCAATTCTGGTGTGAAAAAAATCCACAAATTATTCATGAAAAACCGTTACAGTCACCTAAATTGACAGTTTGACAGGTCTTGTGGAATCGTCGGTCCCTACTTTCTAAGCAGGCTGATTAAAATCTTTCTGGCATCTTTTCAGAGAATGTGAAAATGAATTCGATAAATAAATAGATTAGAAGCATTAAATTTCATACGCTTAACTGCTTAAAAAGGAATCAGTGGACAATAGACATGACGACGTCCATCTTTAGGTAGAACCTTCTATCCCAAGAGCGACTCAACCAATTACAATAAAATTTTATGCTTAATATTATTTTCATATTCTTATTTCACAAATAAGCGATATCGGATTACAGCCAAGCCTATTCCGCATATTTGTACAATTTTAAATTCCATATTTTAACTTTCCAATAAGGAACTTTTTTACAAATTCCTAGTATCAAGGCATCTGACATCTAAAAATTGTCTTCAAGCCTTCAAGTGCCGAATATATGGACCTTAGTGCGTAAGGCGCACTTTTTATATCAGTCAATCCGTCTGCTATATCAAAGAAGTTCAGAGAGAAAAATTTTCTTGTATCTAAACTGAATAAAACCGGGTCAATAAATTCAAAAGCCCCCATATACGGATACCAAATGCAAATATTCTCGCACATGGCTTCACTTTACACTGTGTAAATCGGTCAATAGTTAAAATATTTAAGCACAATTAAATCAACATATAAAATTGGATTTGGTACAGTTTAATGCCGAAACTGTATGAAAACAGTCTACGAATTTCTAATATAATTATTTTTGTTATTCTAGTAGACTTAGCATTCGCCTCTGTGCAGCAAAAAACGCACGTCAACAGAGACATGGGAGAGCATTTCCAACAAAAAAAAAAAGAATGCCAAAATGCGTGAGTATGAAAAACTTGACAAGCTAGCCGATAGAGGTAATGCTCGAAAATTCTACGATAAAATGCGGCGACTAACAGAAGGTTTCAAGACCGGAACATACCCTTGTAGAACCCCCAATGGTGATCTAGTGACTGATGTACAGAGCATACTAAAATTATGGAAGAACACTTCTCCAGCCTGCTGAATGGCAGTGAACGCACAACGCCAGGGGAAGGCGAACCCGCTTCCCCAATCGATGACGATGAAGTAGACTTTCCATTGCCCGACCATGAAAAAATTTGAATAGCAATTAACCGCCTGAAGAACAACAAAGCAGTGGGAGCCGATTGAATTGCCGGCCGAGCTATTCAAACACAGCGGCGAAGAACTGAAAAGGGGCATGCATCAGCTTCTTTGTAAAACTTGGTCGGTCGAAAGCATGCCCAACGATTGGAATTTAAGTATACTCAATCCACAAAACGAGAGAGCCCACAAGCTGCGCCAACTAATGTGGGATAAGTCTCCCAAACATCGCATATAAGGTGCAGCGTATTGCATGAAAGACTGGAGCTCACCGTCAACTAACTGATTGGAACTCATCATTGTGGCTTTAAGCCTGAAAAATCAACAACGGGCCAAATATTCACCATGCGTCAAACCTTAGAAGATACCCGTGAAAAGAGAATCGACACACACTACTTTTTTTCGATTTCAAAGCTGCTTTGGACTGCACGAAAAGGAGCTGCCTTTATGCCGCGATATCTGAATTTGGTATCTCCGTAAAACTAATACAACTGTGTAAACTGACGTTCAGTATGTGCTGAGCATTTGTACAACTCTGGTGGGTGAAACTATCGGGATAGATGACTTTTTGAAAGTATTTTCAAACTTTTTTTGCAACTCTTTCTGTTACCTCTTTACTCTAGGTTCATAGCTGTCGCCTCGGAGTCGTTCTATACGAAATCTTTCTGATAACACAAAAGAAAATCTAAATTTAGATACAGACATTTTGGGTTCTGTGTTCTGTTGAGAGAATATAAGTGACAGCACTCGGCGAAATCAACGACAAAAGTGTAGGAATTTGATGAAAAAATATTCGTCCTACGGCCATGATCGCATATACATATATTACATTTATACATTTCGCCATGAGATGCGTATTTCAGGCGCTAGGTAGACAATTTCACGATTTTAGGCGAATTTCGGGAATTTCAAGGCCGGAGTTGGGGTTGAAGATGCAATGGAATCAGGAAGTACTAAGGCAACTTTTCCGCACTATTAGAAATCCCGAATCGAAAAAAGTCCGGAAACGACCCACCCTATTCTTCAATATGTTGCTGGAGAAAATAATACAGGCTTCAGCAAGTATGCAATTGGGAAGTAAAGTCCACTCTCGACGAACAAAACCCAAACTCTATAAGTCACTCATAATTCCCGTCCTGCTATATGGTGCAGAGGCATGGACGATGACAAGAACTGCTGAGTCGACGTTCCGAGTTTTCGACAGAAAGGTATGAGATACATAATACAATTAACAGACAGCGACGGCTAAAATTCAATTACAGTATAACAACAAACAATTTCGTTGAATCTATTTTACTAAATTTTCTAATTTCTATAAGAGTTTCACTCAAATTTTTTTAAATAAATTAAAATCATTGTATGCACTTTTGCAATAAACATTTGAAACTGTTCTGAACAAACCTGTTCTGTCATTTCCACATCACATGCGCCCATTGAACATCTATCGCACGCAAAAAGGCCACCAGGACCACCCACAATTGCCAATTGCACAATTCGTAAAAGGGGATTTCCGTTAGGCAATAATTCAAATTAAGTGCTCCCTCAGGTGTACGAAAAACGCTCCTAACTACCACAACCACGCGCCAAAATGCCACGCCAAGCGAGTGCTAAAATCGAGCGCGCAAAATTCTCATTGTGACCAACCTAATTTCGCAAATGTGCACAAAATTAATTACCGACCGCACACACAAAATATACCGAACAAAAAATAAATCACAAATCCCGGCCACGCAAATTTTTCCACTAATTAGGCGCTCATTATAGTTTTACAATTTTTTTTTAAAGCAGAATTTTCGTGAAATTTTATGTCATATTTTCATATTTCCAAATGATTTACGCTAAATGCGGCAGTAAAAAGGTGTGGCCCAAAAAAATGCACAGCTAAAACGTATTAAAAAGTAATGCAAATTAATTGCGTAATATTGCAACTGTCATATGTGACCAATGGTGTGTTAATCAACTGCTCAGCTGTGTTAATAACGGGATAGATTTTAAAATTTTTGCAAAAAAAATGCGCTTTATTTCACATGGCAGAGACAATGATACGGTATTAGCGCATAAAATCATTATGTGGCTCTTAGCCGCGGCCATAACGGCACTTCTGTGATAAGCCATTGATGCCAGTATTAATTGTAATTCTACTGCTGGCATTTATTATTACTTCTCCAAGGCGAGCATTATGCTATGCTATGTAATATGGAAAGGATTTTGCAATGTGCACAGTTGAAGTGCTGCAATAAAACAAATACTCGATTGTCCCCATTCGTGATTGCAACAATGTTTATACTCTTGCAACATGTTGCTAAAGAGTATAATAGTTTTGGTCGCCTAAAGGTTGAATGTATCAGCTGAAACTAAGCGAAATGGATATAGGGTTATACGAGGTGACTTCCAAAGTAAACAGGACTTTTGAACTTAGATTAGCGTAAGAATCTGCTAACTTTATCGATTGTGCAATGAGAATTTCATGACATTTCATGGATTAGAAGTGAAATTATTGCGTTTTAAGTGTCAGTATGTCTGTCTTATCGGGGCGAAAATGAGCTTTGAACAAACAGAAAATTTTGAAAATGGTAAGACGTTTACTTTTCAACGTTTTTAAAGTGTTTGTGAGGACATTAATGACGATCAGTATGTGGGCCAATCAAAATCCGTGATCACCGGAAATTCGATCGAAAGTGTGCGTGAATTCATCAAAAATCTGCCGAAATCATCATTGAAATTCATGGAATTGAACATCTCTAAAACATCGATTTATCGCATTTTGACTGAATATTTTTGCTTACGAAAGGTGTGTGCACGGTTTGCTCCGCAGAAATTGACTGACGACCAAAAATTGCTCAAAATCCAATATTCGAAGGACGATTATTTGACCAAAAATCACATTTTAACCATTAACAACTCCCCGTATTCACCTAATATGGCAACACGCGACTTCTTCCTTTTCGGAGAAATGCATTTTTCAATAAAAGGAACGCGATATGCAGACGTAGAGGCCATTCTAAAAGCTTGCAAAGATGAGCTAAAACACTTGTTCAACATGCTTTTGGACCGTGCAAAAACCTGTATTGAAGCAGAGGAAGACTATTTTGCGTGAAATAAACTGATTTTGCCGAAAAACACATTTGTTCTATTTTTTTTTTTTTAAGTCCTGTTTAGCTTGGAACGCACCTTGTATGAATGATCAGGATGACGCGACGAAATGAAATCTGGGTGACTGCCTGTCCATCCGTCCGTTCGTGCAAGCTGTAACTTGAGTAAAAATTTAAATATCTTGTTCAACTTCATACACATGTAGTCTGACATAAAAGTAAGGCAGAGTTCGTAGATGGGCGTAATCGGACCATTGCCACGCCCACAAAGCGTTATTAAAGGAAACCCTATAAATTACCATTACTAAGCACAAAATGCATGCTAGCAGAGGATCGCAGTAGCAAGAAGCATCTGTGGGGTAAAAATTTTTAAAATAAGTTTAATGTACATACATATCTTGCAAACCGTTCATGCCAAAACAACCAAACTGTATGAACTTTTTATACCTTATGCCTTAATACTAGTAGTGCAAAGCTCAAAATGCACATTCTGCGTGGTCATATACGATATCGGTTCTACATCGATGCAAAATGTCTGGCTAACAGATTGTTAGGGATACTGTTGCAATAGCTATTATCTGACCAAAGTCTATTATGTCGACGATTTAAGGTTATTGAGATCGGCAAGTTGTTAGCTTCTATATCGGATTCACATCTGAGTTCTTTACATACATCCAAATTCAGTAACAGAACTCCATTCTTCTTTTTATTCTTTGTTGAATTATTCTTCTGATTGATCGGTTCATTTCTACCATATCCGTCTAGATTCTTCTACTTTATTTGATCTGGATAGTAGGCGTTATTTTTAACGACTATAGTTATAAGAGGAAGGAAGGATGGAGGTAAGAACGCAGGGGACTTATCGATGCAGTTCAAGCGCGTATTCTAACTATTCTGACAATTCCCCTTATTATTGATTGTTGAACCTCACTATTGACAGTATCGAACTTTTTCATGAAAATACTCATATTTGTGACTGGTTAAGACAGAATCGCAACATCATCATATTGAGAATACTCAAGATAATTCTTATTTATAAGAACTCCTATTGACAGTGTGGAAATTATTGAAATGGGACCATAACCCTACTCGCTCTCTGTATAACATTACGAAAATGCGCCACTCGGCCGCGCCTACTTCCCATATAACATAATTTTTAATTTCGTTTGATTCTTTCTCTTATATCGGTATCGATAAAAAAATATATATATAAAATCAAAACGACATTAATATGACGAGATAAAACTTTGCGCGAATAATCCCTTTAGAGTATTCCACCTTATGACCAAAAATTGTTCAAATCCAAAAAAAGCTGTTGAACCCCCTAGGTACCAAATATTTGGAACCCATTATCTATTTTTGACTTTCTAGCGAAAATATTGATCAATCTATGGGATATACAATTAAAAATCGGACAGAATCCTTTTCTGACAGTAGTAACTATGGTTATCAAAAATGGATTGAATCGGGTCAATACTACTCTTAGCTTCCATATACCATACCTAATATAAAGATTTTCAAACTTTCAGATGATTTAATGATACATATGTATGTCAAGTTATCTTAGTGAAAATTACAGAACATGTTTCACTCATAACAATGTATCTAATGGATACAAATGGGCGAAAACATGACCTGGTCCCCATAAAGCTATTACCAGGATTTTCGAACATCCGACTGACTTTGCTCCATATGATTGGTGATAGCATATGTGGTACACTAATGAAACCCAGAGAACTTTTTGCTGGTATGTGGATTATCATGTTTAGTTATTGCTTAGATTTCGGTCCTTTAGTTGACTTTTTACATCTTAAGGTATTTTAGTTGTTTTGTAAGTTTGCAAGAGTGTAAAATGTTCATTACAACCGAGCTTAACCTTTCCTTATTTGTTTTATATCTCTCTCTCTCTCTCTCTTAGTAGGCAGAATGGTATCTTTCAGCCGACAGAGGATATTAAAGATTTGCAAATTATGAAAATATGTTATTTTATTATTGTTAGTTATTGTTTACTTTTGGACAACCGATTTATTTTTCGTTCAAATTTTATATCTATGCAAATCGACTTTACCAGGGGTTGTGCCGATCTTCATAAATATCAAAAATTCCTTAGAAAAACTTTATTTCGAAGGTTAGTTTGTATGGCAGCTGTATGCCACTGTGACTCAATCTAAGTAATTTATTCGGTGATTCCATCAATAATTTAAGCAATAACCCATGCCAAACTTCTTGAAGATATATCGCCTAAAGAAAAGTCTTTCAATACAAGCCCTTTACTCCAATCATTTAGTTTGTATGGCATCTACATGTTATAGTCATCCGATATTCTTGGGAATAAATGAATGTGAGCAAAATCGCAGATCATTATCTCCAAAACTAGACTATAAGCATGATTGTTGCTTACTTTTGCATGGTTAGTAGGATCAGGTACATGATTAGTTTGGTAAGTAAACCTATACTGAGGGGTAAATAATAAGAAATATTCGCAATAAACTTGCAACTGCAAACTAACTACGATAAAATAAATGTCAAAAGTAGACAAATATTATTTACTAAGTATATTTAATGAAAGCAAGTGGCGTCAATTTCTTGACTACTGATAATTCTACTATATAATTATAATTTATTTCAAAAATATTTTTTTAATTGAAATCCAACTTGTAATAATTTAATAAAAAATTCTACAATAGCAAATTATCAGCAATCAATAGGTGCACCGAACAGCGATTAAAAACTTTAGTGTAGACGCCCACAGCAAAAGATTGCTGCGTTCAATTTTTGTTACCATATGAGTTTCATACAAAACCGTTTATATTACATTTGATGAACTCATTTTACCATTTCGTGATACTCCAAAACTGTCAGCAGCCTCAATCTCTGGCTCAATTTCAATTGCATGGCGCATATTTAACTTATTGCAATATTTTGTAGCGCATTTGCAGCACTCAGCTGTCTTCGATGGGATTTGTCATTTGGCATGGCGGTTGCTGATCACGACGATTCCATTATTAGTTTTTCGTCGAAAATATTGCAATCTATAACGCGAAAGTGGCAAAAGCAGACGACGAAGTATCAATTACTCACGTTCTTAGCGCTGAGATAGTTCGGTGAATTATTGAAAAATAGATTGCAAGGATAAGCCGCAGTCGGCGGTTGTATTGTAATTCATCGTTTCACCTTTTATTTATTGAAATATTCTGCAATTCAACTTTAAATTGAGGACAGAAGTTATTAATTTTTGGTTTCGGTTGGCGGCATGCCATTAATGAGAATTCAATATGACTTGAAAAAAATATTCTATTGTGGAACTTGTACTCCGCATATTTCTTCCAAAGTATAATTCAAATCTTTGTTGATTTCAGAAATAGTATGGGGAGTTTAAAGTTGTTTTCACAGATGCGTTTTTACAAAAAAAAAAAAAAAAGGTTCATATTTCGCTCCACAAAAAATAATGCCCTATCGAGTATAAGTAAAAGGGAGAGAAATATAGTTAAACTATTCTAACTATTCGAGTTAGGGATCCGCAGAAGTTGATTGCATCTTTCTAACAGAAATACGGCTAACAATGGACCGAAATCATCGTTGAGATGTACATATATCCAATTTAGATGTATGCCGAGAACTTTTATAGGGCCCCATAAATCAACATTACTAAATTGAAATCATTTATATTTTGCGCCTCAGAAATCCGACGAATTATGAGCTTTGTCTTTAACGCGATCACAATAAGACGAAAAGCCTCTTTGTTGCCACTATCGGAAAATTTAGCCAGAACGAGAAACTTAGCCAGAGTAATAAACTAATGCTAATGTAATTCGCCTGGGTCCATTTCCCTCATTAGATTCCAACTTAAGTGAAAAAAAAACATTAACTTTCATCACAGTTTAGAGTTTTCTTTAGAAGAACTTATCGGTTAGTTTGTGTGGATAGCTGCCACGATCTGAAAACATTTTCGGAGATGGTATCGTTGCTTTTAATAGAAATTTGTGTCAAATTTCGTGAAAAGTATCTTGCCAAATAAAACAGTTTCCCATACAAGACCTGTATTTTAATGTCCTCCCAACATATTACTACTCATTAGTGATGAGCGATATTTCACTACCGGTGATTTCTCCACTGTGATTGAAAAATCGCAAATCGCAACTGCGATCACATTTTAAAAATAGCAGTTCGAAATTGTGTTTTGCGATTCCGATAGCAGATCAGAATAAGCTTGTGAAACTGTGATTTTTTAATAGTACAGTACATGCGATCACAATAGCAAATAGCAGAAAAGTAACAGCTTTCTTCAGGGTATTGTATATATATATGTGTGTATGCTATTTTTCGTCATAGCGGTTTGAAGTTTTGAGTGTAACGTTTTTATAATTGTTAATAGATATAGATTGAATAGATTTTAATAGATTGATAGATGAAATATATGCAAAATGCAATATTTCCAAATCAAAAATGTCATATAAAACGTCTTTAAGAAATTTAAAAAAACATGTCCAGAATAAATATCCTACAGTGGAACTACCAGCTCAAAAGGTATATATGTAATAATTTAACATTTTTTAATATAAAGTTATTAACTTTTACTTTACTTATAGAAACAAGCAAAACATATTACAACTACTGTAATTCAAACCTCCTCTACATCGGAACCTCCAATAGATATTGATAATGAGCCAGGAACTTCGAGACAAATTGTTACTGTGTAAAGGGAAGAGTTGAAAGTAAGTTTGAGTTCGTTGTAAGTTTTAAAATTACTAATAATTGCTTTTATTTTTAGCTACACCTTGTTTAAGACAAACAAAAATAACGGCGGGTTTTGACAGAACAAAAATGTCTACGAATACAAAAAAAAAACAATCGATGACTCACTACCTATGCTTTTTATAAAAGATTTACAGCCGTTTAGCATTGTAGAAGATGATGGATTCCGCGAATTTATAAAAGCACCAAGGCCAGATTATCAGTTGCCTAGTAGGCATTCAGTTTCTAATACAATAATACCTGTATTGTATGAAACATGCCTTGAACAAATGAAAGAATAAATATGTGAAGGTTCCAAGTTCTGCATAACAACAGATTGTTGGACATCGCGCAGTACCGTTAGCATTATTGCCATCACAGCTCACAGCTTTTCTGAATGCAAAATTTGATATGTGCAGTATACTGTTGGAATGGTGTCCAATGACTGAATCGCATACTTCAAAAAATTTGGCAGCTGAATTAATGAGAGTTACTGAGGAATGGGGGATCACTAGTAAAACTTTGCTAGCGGTCTCTGACAATGCCTCCAATATTAAAAATGCAATTCAGAACGATTTAAAGTGGCGGCATCTTGGATGTTTTGCACATACGCTCAATCTGATAGTAAAAAATGCATTAAGTAACGGGCAAGTGTGTATAACATTTCAAAAAGTAAAGCAAATCGTTGGCTACTTTAAGAGAAGTGTAGTTGCAAATGAGATATTTTTAACATTTCAACGCAATGCTGGGGAACAGCCAATAAAACTTATTCAAAGTGTGGAAACGAGGTGGAATTCTATTCTTAATATGATTGAGCGTTTCGTGCGAGTCGAAGATGGTGTTAAAAGTACAATTGCACTTATTGAAAAAGACTTGCCACTAATTACTTCGGACGAATGGCTACTCCTGAAACATCTGGTCACTATCCTAAAGCCGTTCGAATCTGCAACAATTGAAATAAGCGGTCACAAATATTGAACTGCTTCTATGGTGGTTCCCATAGTAAATGGACTTTTTCAAGTTTTGACTGATTTATCGAATGATGATATATATCCGGATTTTATAAAAACGGTTATATCTGCGTTGTTAAGAGGTTTAACCGAACGACTGGGAAACACGGAAAAGAACAATACGCTGACAATGGCTACGCCGAAATTGTAAAAAACCGCATTACTGCCAAGGTAAGTCGAGAAATCCAAAACCAGCAAAATGAACAACTTACAACTCCTGTACATTCTGCCTCGACACGCTCAATATGGAGTAAATTGGATACAAATATTGCCACAAACAGACCTAAAGGTACTAGTACTTCGAGAGCAATTATAGAAATACAGAGGTATTTGGAAGACGAAGTCCTTGGCCGAATAGAGGATTCGTTACAATGGTGGGAAACAAACAGTTATAAGTACCCATATCTGTCTCCAATCGCGCGGGAAAAATTAGGATGCTTAGCGTCATCAGTGCTTTCTGAAAGGCTATTTTCTACGGCTGGAATGATAAGAAGTGAAAGGCGAACGCGTTTAGACGATGAAAAGGCTAAAATGCTAATTTATTAATTTCAGGAAAAAATTATGGAATAAAAAATTACATGTTTTTAATATTTTCCAAAAGATTACGAAACTCCCGTTATTAATTTGTTCATGAAAATATTATTAGCGGATATTCAAAACATTCTGATGGATTATGGAATTCCCGTCATTAGTTTTTCTTTGAAAATATTAAAGGCGGGTATTCTAAACAAACATATGATCACAAACCACACTTATGGTAATCCCTTCTAAAAAATGTGTGAAACCATCATACCCACATACAAATACGCTCTAAGTGTCAGGTAGCCGAACCGCTCAAACATTTGCGAAAATGTAGTGAAAAGAAAGGCGGAAAAACTTGACTCGAGTTACAGGACCCAAAAGAGAATTTGCCGCCAATAACGACAAATGGAAACCATCGTTCCCACGATAGTCGGCCGGCCAGTCGGTTTTATTCGGCCAAACACTGTCAAATCGGCAGAAACTTCCGCTACAGCAACAGCAACAACAATAAAAACTATCCGTTTCAACGTCAACTTAGTTGCGATCGCAATAGCAATATAAAATCACAGTGATTTAAAAATAGCAATCACAGAAATCACAGATATCGAAAAATATCGCTCATCTCTACTACTCATTGTAATAGTTTTGTTCACCTAACGGTTGTTCATATCATCTAAAAGTAATTAAGATTGGTATAGAGTTATGTCAAAGGTTTTTCAGTAGAAACGCTCAAAAGTAGAAGATAGGGACAGCAAACGAAATCATGGAAAGATATACGATCCAACAAGCAGTCGAAATTATTAAAATTTATTTCCGAAATTCGGTGTCAGTGGCTTCAACTTTAAGAGCGCTACGTCCAATTTATGGTCGTCCTGATCGTGTCAGATCAACAATTGAGCGTCTAGTGGGAAAATTTGAATCCACAGGCACAGTAAAAAATGATCCCGTTCCTGTGAGACAAAGAAGTGCACGTAGTGTAGAAGACACACGTCGTTCTCAATCGTTTGGCATCTCTGTAATGTCGTTGTGGCGAATTTTTTGAAAAGATCTTGGCCTACAAGAACTGAAGTAGCTTGATCAACAGAATAGCTTCGTCAATAAGCAAATGCTGGCGTGATTCCGTCCGAAAAATTAAGAAAATAGAGTGATCAGTCCATATTTGTTCAAAATCGACTATTTGATGCCTGAAATTGAAGCTCGGTGTCTTGGCAACCTTCGGTTTCAACAAGACGACGCCACTTTCCACACATCGCATCAAACAGTGGATTTATTGAAAGGGTACTTTGGTGAGCAGATCTCCTTTTGTGCCGGTCAATTGGTCAGTAAGATCTTGCGATATCACAACGTGAAATACTAAAGTATATACGGACAATTCCGGTTCAATTCCCGCCTTGGAGCAAAACATCACGCGTTCCTACGCCAGTTGCCAATTGAAATGCAAGAACGAGTTGTCAAAAATTGGACTCAACGGATGGACCATCTGAGACGTAGCCGCTGCCAACACTTGAAAGAGATTGTCTTCAAAAAAAAAAAAAAATTGCGAAAGAATGATAATAAACATTCCCCATTAAATTATAAGTCTCTGTGTGTTTTCCTAAACAAAATAGGGAACGTCACAATGAATCAGTCTTTAGTATCGACCCTTAGATCTACCATCTGATCAAATTTGACTCTGATTTGTCCAATTAAACTGCGCGCTAAAAGCGAATCGATAACAGCTTTTGTTTAGATTTGTTCAATCTTTTTTTTTTGTTTTTTTTTTTTGATTTGTGTGAAGTTTAATCAGCTGTTTGTTGGACGATTTTGACCATTCGGAAGTGTTTATAAAAAAATACAAGGGTTTGAATGCCAAAACGCATTCAGGAAATATCGTGATGTCACCGAAACTTTGTCGCATGCGAGTAGTTCGCACGCCATTGTTAAATATAAATATTCTTGAAAATCGTCGTGTTGACGAGAATCTCAACCATTGTATATATACAATGATCTCAACCTCTATTATGGATTGACTCAACACATTTTTGTTCTGAGTTTTGCGAGTAATTGCGAGTAGTTCTATGTTCGTATCAAAAAATCTCAATATTTTACAAAAACGATGTTGAATATATGTCGCAAAAGAGATGCTTAACAACTAAGCTGAGGAGCCCGAATTCATCAAAAGCTTCATTCATGGTGACGAGACGTTGGTTTATGAATATGACAAGGATAAATACGAATATGATGTGAAAATTAGTTGTTCATGTCACGCTCATTTTCTTTAATAGCGGTTCACCATTAATTCATTCCAAATGGTCAATAAAAAGTGCTATTTTTTCGTTCGTCTACGTGAAGCAATTCATCTTAAACACCAGCATTTGTGGGCAAAAAGTTTATCGATGAATCATCATCCGACAAGCAAACCTCTTTCTGACTCTTAAGTGATAGATATATTTTCACAGATATAAGGATACTTGGGACTTATTTTAGACAGGGTAAAGAAAACAGCTCCAGCACTCAACATCTGTAAAACGAGGGAAGGGCCCAATCATGACTAACGACTCGAATATCTCATTGCCTCTACTTAGCAGTTGTAAGACCAATTATGAGAAAAACTAAATACGTATGCAAAGCTTATATAATGGCAAGTCAGGCACAAATCTCATTTTATAGTCATTGATAACAGACTTATTCTGTAAGCAACTGCCAGCGAAGTCAAAGTTTAGACTGAAGGAATGCTCCCTATTACTCACATGTAATAAGAGGCATTCAAAGATACTTCAAAGGTTCGTGTTTTCTTGAAATACCACGAATTTTTGAAATCTTCTGGAATTGAACTTAAATTCGGATCCGAATATTGTCTTCCATTACAGTGAAGAGCGTGAAAGGGGTGAAATGAATAGGGGCAGCATGGCGAAAAATCTATACGGGTGGCTCCAAAGTAAATAATGATGAGTGAGATATAGTGTCTTTTCAGGAAAGTTAGATATCAAAATCGCCTTTCGCCTAATAGAACACTGCGGTGTCTTCCAAACTCAACTTACTGCAATTTAGGAAAGTTTTCTTATTCTAAAAAGGAGCATGCTCACAACAATGATTATATTTATATGCATAGATAGCCCAGCAGCTTTGAAATCACTGATACGTTAGGATTTCATCAAAATCAGCGAAATCTCGAATTACATGTTTCCATAAACTTACAATGGGTTCCAGGATATAGCGATATTGCTGATAACTGTGAAGCAGACGAACTAACCAGAGCAGGCTCCACCCCAAAATTAGACACCAAAAAGGGGGAATTTATATGCCATGCAAAGCTTTGTATAGGAAAAGAATCGAAGCTATCTATTGAGGGTAGGTTAGTTTAGGTTAGATAAGTTAAAGAGGAAGATAATACGAGGACTGCTATATGTAGTCTTTTGTGAATCCATAGTAAAGAAGAACTCCTGTGTTCAAATTTATAAATTAGCAAAACGCTTAGCGACCAATACAAATTCGCACAAACATGTAATTTCCCCTTCCAGACTATCAAGAAGGAAGTGTTGAGTTGTTTCCTTCTCATCTTCTTTCTTACAGCTTCTGAAGATGGTAAGTTTTCCAACCTTACAGCATGGACGGCAATAGGTCAATGGCATGGTAAAAGCCCCACAACTAGGGAGAGACTAGCCTTACAGAGAGCACTAGATCTCTTACGATCGATCTTGGGCGAAAAGGCTTTTGCGACAACGCATGTCGAAGCCCAGTTGTCTAGTAGTAGAACACAAGAGGATGTGAGAACACCAACCCGCTCCCATTCTAGCGATAGCGGTTTTGGTGTGTCCTTCCTTGCTAGCTCATCAGATTTACAATCTCCTGCGAATTCGCCGTGGCCCTGCACTCATACCAGTCTTATCACAAAGACACTCCATGCAATCGATAGAGAAGTTAGGCACTTCTTGACCAATCCTGAACGCACTGTTAATGAGTTCAAGGCTATTATCGCCGCTCTAATATCTGCTCTGAAGGAAACCTTGGCTGGGAATGTACTGAAAAGTCAGGAAGTTCGAAACTGTAGTGAATAAAGAGCACCTTCAGTAAACCCCTCCACCAAGCATTGACACATTCCAGAAGCCCTCTGTCCTTCCCCTCCAATGGGTTCTTCTCAGCCATAAATCCTTCGCCGGTATATTGGCAAAGAAAGAGCCGCCAGAGTTCGCTTTGATCCGGTATGAAGTCAAAGTGTGTGCGAACATCCGAGTGTTGAGATACGTCTTCTTTTAAGCACCCAACTTTCTCGGAATTCTTTGAGTTCAATAGCAACTTTCGCAGCCATACACCTTCCGACGATGTCTACGGGCACTATGTGCAAGATGGCGTGGAGTTCTATGGTTGGAATGAACTACACATGCTCTCGAGTTTATTGAAGGTTTTTCGATGATGTTTTGGATGCACGTATAACACTTTTTTTACTGATAACCTTCATCAGAAACACGAAATAGTTCAGTGAGGACATAATGGAGTCACGATGCTTCAAAATGAGCCTCCTAAAAGCCTACGTGCGCAGTCAGACAGCCACATTACCTACCTACCTATATACCAAATGTGGTGATGCAGTTCAAGCGCGTCTTGCTATAAGGTACGTGTGATTAGTTTTTCAGATTTTGCGGTTAAAAATTCCTCGTAATTAATTTCCGAGCCAACTATAACCCCACCTATATTGCTAACGTCAATTAACGCGTTCAAATTATTCCGGAAACTTAATGTTGTAGCAGAAATCAAGCAGATAAAGCGAGTTATTTGTAAGCAAATCTGGCTGTAATCTTTTCAAAATGTAAACAAGCCACGGCCCAAGCACTACGGTAGTCGATATGACCACAGAAATATGCTTTTCATACATATGTACATAGTAAATAAACCAGTAAATATTGGCTTTGCAAATATTAACAAGGGCATCAACAATAAACATGCAATAGACCTACCTATATAGAGGAAAACATACACATATGCATTTCTATATTTACCGCTTAATACTTCGATAAATGCATAGCACAACTAGTATGAATGTGTGAGTGTTTGTTGTGGCAATGCACGAAAGTGGACAATTCGTATGACCAAACTGAACTTAGCTCTGCAAATGCAACCAAGGCTTTAGCATGGTCAAAAATAATAGAAACGCAAACAATTCGACTGCGAACAAAGCGGGGACCCTAACGAGTAGATGGATATATTTTAGAAACATTGCAACGACAACCATTACAAGCATCAACAACCAGAATAAACAAACTGCATAAGCAGATACACTTATACACGCACACACACATACATATGTATATATTTGTATCCACTAGGAGAGCTGTATAAATAGAGCTTAAGGCCACAAATCGCATATAAACAGCAGTCACTTGTCGTTTAACCACCGGAGAGGCTATGGAAGATGGGGCTTGATTCGAAATAAGCAAGCAAGCAAGCACACACACACACACACACAAATATGCAACACATGACTACATGTGGTAGATATAGTACATATGTTGAGGTCAAAGGGAATGACATGTTTGTATATGGAGTGCAGCGAGAGCACGCTAACAAGATTAAAATGTAAGTTGACCGAGGAGACTACATTGAAAATACATATTCCATTTTATTGTTTGCACAATGACTGAGCCTTTTATCTCATATGTTAATGTGTACGATGGCATATACATGCATATGGATGTGTTGCGGTTAAAATTAAATGAAATTTTCACTTTACAAAATTTAGTTCATTTATAAAGCCATGCATAATCGTACAAACGACCCTTTGGGAATACAAAGCTAGCTTAAATGAAAGTGTTTATCTGATAAGCAAATGAAAGACTCTTTGTGTGGCAAAGAGGAAAGATTTTGTGCACTTTTTCATATTGCGCTGAAGCTTTTTTCAAAACTATTGCAGAACTTATTTCAACATAGTCGATGCCGATATAGATAGACACTATGCCCGAGAACAAGAACTACAGAGAAGCAAAAGTCTTTCAGCACAACTTCCATCGTTCGAAAGTTGGTTATCGTATGTTTTTTTATTGGAGAAATACATTACTTGAAATCGGCTCAAGCACCGGACGCAATATCAGCGTACAAGGAAGCGATAACAACGTGCAGTGCTCTCTAAAATAAATAAACCGATATAAAAACCGATGCAAATCGTTATAATGGTATCACGACTAATCATTCTCAGCAATAGAAATAAAAATGTTATCAGGATAAAATCGGAAATTTCTCAATCGAAATTTTGTCTTATTTTCTTATTTTATACTGGTGATATAGCCGCCTAAAAAATTTTAAACGAGTTACACTTAATCCTTCAACTGCAGATTGCTATTTTCATCCCCCAATTAGTAGAAGGAAGGACCTCTCCGAGCCGTTCGATACCAAACAAGGTTTCAGACAAGGCGATTCCTTATCGTGCGACTTTTTCAACCTGCTTCTGGAGAAAATAGTTCGAGCTGCAGAACTAAATAGAGAAGGTACCATCTTCTATAAGAGTGTACAGCTGCTGGCGTATACCGATGATATTGATATCATTGGCCTCAACACCCGCACCGTTAGTTCTGCTTTCTCCAGACTGGAAAAGGAAGCAACACAAATGGGTCTGGCAGTGAACGAGGGCAAGACGAAATATCTCCTGTCATCAAACAAACAGTCTTCGCACTCGCGACTTGGCACTCACGTCACCGTTGACAGTCATAGCTTTGAAGTTGTAGATAATTTCGTCTATCTTGGAACCAGCGTAAACACCACCAACAATGTCAGCCTAGAAATCAAACGCAGGATAACTCTTGCCAACAGGTGCTACTGCGGACTGAGTAGGCAATTGAGAAGCAAAGTCCTCTCTCGACAAACAAAAACCAAACTCTATAAGTCACTCATAATWCCCGTCCTGCTATATGGTGCAGAGGCTTGGACGATGWCAACAACKGATGAKYCGACKTTGCGAGTTTTCGAGAGAAAAGTTCTGCGAAAGATTTATGGTCCTTTGCGCGTTGGCCACGGCGAATGTCGCATTCGATGGAACGATGAGCTGTACGAGATATACGACGACATTGACATGGTTCAGCGAATTAAAAGACAGCGGCTACGTTGGCTAGGTCATGTTGTCCGGATGGACGAAAACACTCCAGCTCTGAAAGTATTCGACGCAGTACCCGAAAAGAAGAAACGACTGGCGCGCTGTTGTAAACTCGGCTATAATCGAGTAAGCGGTGTCTACGCCAATCAAGAAGAAGAAGAAGAATTAGTAGAAGATTGAATACTTCTATAGCTGGAAACTCTGCATCCGTTCAAAGAACATTTCTCACTGATGAGCTCAGGTATTACATTTCTTCATTTAACTATATTGATGCCACTGGAAATCTCGTACAACTTAACATTTCATCTATGACGACGAAAGAAATAGTGTACAACTTGAAAGTTTTAACTGTCGAGTAAAACTAATTATCTAATGAGCTCTCCACTTTCATATTTCAACCTGCCATAATGTCAAGGACATATCTTATGTGGGTTACACATGTACTACTGCTTTAAAATCTGTATTTATATCACTTTAAAAAAACAATTGGCTGGTAATAGTAATAACTATAACACTTTCACTTCTATTGAGGCAGGATAAAGGATAGAGAAAGCGTCGATAAAACTGGGAGCCAGTTTGATCTTCTGAGTGTCGTTGAAGTTTCTGTTGGTTACCTAATTGTGTTACACTGGCTGGTTGTCACGTCATTCATCATTAATATGAACTGAAATTTATGTAGTGCAACACGTCAATGCTTTCTGCGTAGTTTAATAGATACTTGATACAGATACTTGATAGGGCTGATACAGTCCTTTGAACCACGAAGCTCCTAGATATCCGAGCCGATTTCTAGAGAAGGTTGGACAGAAGCAGGGGAAGTGTTCAAGTGTCTCTACTACTACTTCCTTGCACTGTTTACATGTATCAGCGATTAAAAATGCCCATGACTCGCATGCGATGCCATTAAGTTGAAACCAATCAATATGCCAGCACACGCCTTGCAATCCTCTCGAGACCGTATTAGTAGAAAGCTTGCCGGTTTTCTTCCCGCTCCCATTCCATATCACCCTGATTCGTTTGACAGCCCTATCGGAAATGTATAAATTTTAGTAACCGGTAACGACCTTGTGGCTTGAAACCCAGTATATAGCAGCCGCTTTCCGGACTCCACTATATTTCTTCCCTGCTTCAAAGGACATTCTCCGATGCAAAGCAATGTGCGATTACTGCTTTAATTGCAATTTGGCCATCGACGTAATACTATGAGAAAACAAAGTAAGTTGGTTCATAATTTTACAATGCCCAATTTGTTCTTCGAAATCTATGTCGTCCCTCTCACAGAAATCACCTGGGCTCCAATACACTTGAGCCAACGTTTTTTCCAATCCTCGAAAGTCGATCTTCAATTAACTCAAAACGGTTTCCCCGCAGTGGTCGTTTGGTTGAAAATTTGGCAAAAAAAAAAAAACTCACTTAAAATCAATGCAGTGGTGCAAAAACCATGAGTTATCTGACCTCTTTTTACGAATAGCTTTGCGGACACGGTGCATAACACTGTAATAGTATTCCGCGTCGACAATTTGGCCGGTCCGACGGAATTCGAAGTGCATCGCAATTCGATAGTTGACAAAAACCTTGATTTAGTCACCTTTGCCCCGATATTCGGCCGATTGCTTGTTTGTTTTCGGGTCGTAAGCGTAGATCCGAAACTCGTCGCTAGTAGTAAATCGCTTCATGACATCTACCAGCATCGCAGACATTGTTTCACAGACGTTAACGCGATTCTATTTTTCGAAAAAATTTAGGGATCTTTTGTCAATTTCAGTTTTCTCAAGCCGAAATGATCTTTCAAAATTTTTTCTGATCCTACCGATATTCCAACGATGCCAATAAAATCTCTGACAGTTAATCGTCAGTTTTCAAGCATATATTCCTTAATTTAATCGACGGGTTGATGTTGATGGCCGGCCTGGACGTGGTTCTCCGGTAACTCATTCTCGACGCTCTTTAAAGATTTTGTACCAATCAAAAACGCCTACTCGCGGCAAACAATTATCTCCGAAGGCTTTTTCCAAAACTCTGTATGTTTGAGCACCATGTTTGTATAACAGTAATATAAACCCTATTTCCTAATTTCAAGTGATGAATGTAGTAGATATACGCATTTATTTATATACATATGTATGTATATATTAAACTCGTTAACTGCAACAAAAAAGGCGATCACAATGACCTCCACAGTATCTTATCAATAAACCCCTCGACGAAAATTGAGAGAATTTTTTCTTAACTTTTCAAATCGCTTCTTCTGAGATAGAAAGTGATCATTGAAGTTGTTTTTACAGTTTTCACCATAGATTCTTATTTTGCTGGATTCATTTTTTTGCTTTTGCGTTTTTGTTGTATATGCGTATGCGTTTTTTATGTTTGCTTATTCAAAGTATACATTTGCCACAATTAAGGGATGTGACCAACCTTTTCAACTGGGAGGATCTGAACCGCCATCAATATTGGCATTGGAAGTGTAATTTATACGAGTACGGCAACGAAAAAGCATCCGTGAATAACAAGCAAAAGCTGGCCTCAATGAAAAATGTATGTAACTACGTATTTAATGCATTGCCCCCCCAACTGCGCTGCGTCATACTCAAACTGAACAGGCAGGCGAGTGTAGAAACAAAAGCAAAACAAAACCCAACAAATAATAATGTGCAAAAGAAGAGCCGCAAATGGCGAGTAATATATGTATGTACATGTACAATATAAGAAGTACTACTAAGCAACAACAATTATAACAATAGCAAGCAGCTGACAGCTGGGAGCGAGCGGCTGCATGCACAATAAGAATACAGGCAATACAAGCAGGCCATATAGTATAGCCATTGCGAGTGACGTTTTGGTGGTGCAGAAACCGGTTCACCTTAAGATCATCGCCACGAAATGTGGTGGTGGAGGCAGCGTTAGGCAAAGCTTTAGGCATGTGCATATGGTGTGGCAAGTTCGAATAGAAGAATAAGTATTTGTATTCAAATTACGTACTCATACTGAACTGCAGTGCAGTGAAAACAACTAAACATAAAGTAATTTACAACTAGTTATCAACTACTCTGCTAATAGTTATAAGCTGAACTACTCCACTCTCTATCCTACTGGCTAGTACCCATGTACTATACATGCAAAAAACCGTTATTTTATACATAATTGTGCCTTACGACATGTCAATTCCCAGTTTTCCGTCAAATAAGTACTAATTCCGGGCCAGCTCGAAACAGTTATATAACCTTATGGTTCCATTTATATGCTCAAGAGAGTTTATATGAATTTTGTATCGTTCTCCGAGTTCTTATTGGAAAGTTACTGATGCGTCCATCATAGTTATGATCTCGAGTAACTATCAACATCTACAACTTACTTTAATTTATACAATTGAATGAAATTTCATCACTCTTCATGAATGACTTCAGACTGCTAAGTCGAAAAGTAAGAGTTTTGAATTTCTCACAACATTCCTTTAATTCCTAGTTTAGAATGTTGGAAAGATCAAATATTCTCGTGAAACTAGCCGCAACTAGTATAAGAAACAAACTCTTAACTTGTCTATGAATATTCGAGAAACTAAATGAAACTCTTTTTGTAGATAAGGTTTAAATAGTAGGTAATTTTAAGTAAAAATTTATGAATTAGGATGACCCCTATATTGAAGAATGTATATACATTTCTAATTTCTATATGAAGCCATGGACCGTTTAGTAGTCATTTGAAAAATTAGTACTGTCAAGGATTTTTAATTTGATTATTTTAGAACCACAATTAATGTACAATTAATATACACTGTATGTACATATATCCAGTAACATGCTTAAATGGGAGAAGCCTATGACTGCAAGTAGCGACTGAATTAAAAAATCGATACTTCTTACGCTGAAAATGTATAAAAGCTTGCTGGTTGAGTCATTTCTTTGTGGCATTAACCATTACCAAAAGCTGAGGCAAAATATTGAGTACAAATTATTTTTAGTGGGATTGGAAGTAAACATGAGCATATGTGTACACAAATTGATGAATGAATAAAATGAATTTGTATACTTTTGCATATGTATTATAAGCATAGGTACACTCGGCATAACTTTGATCACTTAATGTTTGTTTGTAAAATATTGATATAATTATGACGAGTGGATGAATCGCTCAGGTAATGTCTCTGTTATTGTTGATGTGTGTTTTTTGCAGCTACAGTAGCAAAAAACATGCTGAAGAGTTTACAGTCTTTGGGCAAATAAAAACCTGCGTTCGTTCCATATATGTACGTACATAGACTCGATTGTCGTGGGAACAGTTCCGTTCCGTTCAGTCCTACTTAGAATTATAAATTAATTTTATTAAATTACGTTAGCTAATCCAAGAATGACACACAAAAGCATACTTCTCGATAAAAAGGAAAGGAGCTATAATGGTGTTGGTAAGGAAGTTATGGCCAGAGAACTAATTCTGGTCGAAAAAATAACACGCGAGAAGAAGGAGAAACTTGTTGACAATTATCAAACAGAAACAAGGAAATATCAAACTGGGAAATAATATTCTATCAAATAGAAGAAAGGAAAAACAAAACAGAGAACCAAATTTGTGATCTGTTTCAACAATGTGGTTGGCGTTGAAACGAAATCCTAACATTGTACGTTAGCAAGTACAAAACACGCCTCTCTTGAAATCACACCATAAAGACTCTTATCTTAGTTTTGAATGAAATTACAAAAATAAAGACTGGCTTTTGGTAAGATTAAGAAAAATTTAATTTTGAATAATACGGTTGCGGCAAAACTTACAAAAAAAGCTTTACTATTGGTCCTAGGTGATTTTGTCCGATGAGAACAGACAGCTGTCTGGAAAGACTTACGAAAAGAGTCGCTATAGATTTCAAAGCACAATTTGGTATTCCCTTCTTGCCAAATGAATAGTTCCGAATTAGAAGCTAATCTGCTACTTTACATACACAGTCATTCGCACAAATATTTCTCTTTTCAACAAGACAAGGCAGGAACCGAGACCATACGAGAGGGTCAACGAAAACACAACGTAAAAGTATCGATCTTTTGAAATGGCCAGCTTGTTCTCCTGATGTAGATCCTATTTAGAACATCAGGGATGGCTGGTAAGAAAGATTTGCGTGGATTATCTTCAATTCAATACGTTTTTATTACTTATTATTTCAGAAAAATCATTAAAGTATGAGAAAATTATTCGCTTGACTCGACTAAATTTAATATGAAGGCGCTTTGTCGTTCAAATACCATTCATCAATAATGATGCGGATAGCTCGGTAAACAGACAAGGAGCACCCGATAATAAACGGTATGTTTTTAGACATGTGGTTTTCAAGAAGATATAAGGCATACAATTTAATGTTATGACCCATATATTATCTTTATTATGCAAATAAGGGTTTGACATTATGTTTTAGAAATGATTTCGGGCAAGGTACTATACCAGCCAACTCTAATAAGTACCAGTCGATAGGTCCTATTTTCGACTAATTTTTGAGAGCCGTATATTAGAATTAACCCGCCGAATCCAAAGTACATAGACAAACGACTTCAAATAATAACTCAAAAAGTAGTACATGCGGTGTTAAATCGCCATTAAATTCAATCCCTGCAGGTATTGGAATTGTAATCCCGGCAACAACAATGTCTTCTGTGCGCAATGTTCGACGGATACTGATAATACATTATCCACGATAGTAAACGTGGTGCTCTTATGGGCGATTATGGCGCCCGAATATTTCTCCGATTTTAGTATTAAATTTGCACAGTTCCCACACGTTGTTCTGGAGTCTTTTCATTATGAAATGACAAACGGAAATGATGATAAATTAAAGAACAGTAATTAATAAACCTACTAAATAACCTACTTCGACTAAAAACGTATTGCCTCATTAAAAATGAGACTTCAAAAAAGAGCTTAATTAGACTATTATGAAAGACACGTGTAAAGTGACTGTAACCATAGAAAACAGTTGAACAACGAGTTTGCATGGAATTTTTTTGTTTCTAATTGAATCAAGCAGACAGGATCAGGACAGGAAAACTACTTTAGCAAGAGCATAAGTATTTGAGTGGCACAAAGCATCCCGTGATTGTCATTCGCCGCTGTTGAAGTTAATGAAGTTAATACCAAAACAGTTAAATAAATATTCTTGAAAATCTATGAATCGCCTCAGCACATATTGGTCAATGTTTTGGATACGAAGCGTGCTAATACTAGACTCTTATTAAAAGACCAGAATCTTTGGCAAAAGCGAAATCGAATAGAGGCCGCAAAAGATATGCTTGATAACGTAGCTTATGATCTCACATTCATACATGACATGACCTCGAAATTGTCCCATAATCTAGTAAATGCGTCCAAAAAAATTTGGCGGAAACGAAAAAATCAGCACTGAAGGTCAACCCAGCCTTAACCGAAATAACAATTCTGTGAAAAACTGGGGTAAGTGGAGGTATGTTTGTATTTCCTCCAGAACAGAAATACAGATTTATATTACAATTCGGGAACATGTAGCTATTTTGTCAGTCCGTCTCAAATTTGATCATATGGTACTTGCTTGAACTCAAGTAAAAACCTGTAATAGTTTCTTGTTAAAGTAGTTTCCATTTTGCTTTATTAGCATATTAGATAACAGCACATATTTCAGTGAATATGTATGATAGATAGCAGTACATATTTCAGTGAATATACATACTATATGTGTTTGCTCTCATAATGATACACTCGATTCGCACTTTCGTTCTTAATTTCACTCCATTTCCTTGCAACAATTGCCTTAAATGTCTTCCGTTTTTTGCTTTAATGTTCCGCTGCCCCTGACTCTGCCACATCATTTCGGAGTGCATTTTTGCTGAGACGATTATTTGCAAAGAAATATGCGCACTTTGTGTATCTTATCGTGTGCATTCGGTGCATTTGATATATGCAAATTCTACGCAACGCTTCCAAAAGCAAGAATTGCAAAAGAACAAAGTTTCCTAAAAAATGCGCAAAATTTAACGGCCAAAAATGTGTGTGGGAATAAATGAATGAAAGAAGTGTGTATATATAGAAGGAAATGTAAGCCAAATCATAAGGCAAAGAAGAGAGCAAAAATTCAAAATCTGAAACTGATAGAAGAATGATTAATTGTATGTTAGTTGGCAACGAAGTTGTGGAACACAGCTTACAACTCTATTCAGTCAATGCACAGAAAGGGTAAACTCCAACTGACTGCCATCAACCTACACACTGCCTCTGGAGCGGTGTTAATGATGCGAGCTTAAATCCAATAAACGTGTTCAAGTATAAAGGTTTCTAAATTATAGCATAGAGTCGGAAACAGATTATCATATTCTTCTTAGACTTTTTTACTCTGATTTGTCTGGGTCTGATGACATCATCGGATTTGCAAATTACACGAATCATAGTGGGGGACTTTCTTCACGTACTGGCAAAAAATGATAAATTGGAGCGAAAAGTCAACTATAGATATTGGAGTCCAAATATTCGGTACCTAGATACTAATTTTGTAGCAGTGGTGCGATTACTCCCATCTACAAACTCAGTTTCATCAAGGTATCTCAATTTTTACTCAAGTTACAGTTTGCACCAACGAACGAACGAACGGACGGACGGAGGGACAGACAGACAAACAGTCAACTAAATTTCTACTTTTCTCGTCATCCAAATAATTTATATGTATACACATACATAACCTATATGTACCTCGCGTAACTTTAGGTGATACGTACAACCTTTAGGTGAAGAAAGAGAGAATATACAAATATACGGTGTGTTTGGGACATAAAAAGGTTATTTTATCCAGTGAAAGAAAATGATCCCTCTCTCGTGAACGATTTTATTTATTTTTTCTTTTGTTAAGTTAAAAACAAAGATCCAAAAACTTTGATACTTGAATTTAAATAAAATTTGAGGTAACGTTGAAAAAGTCTGTAAACAAAAGTTCTAAATCTTTTCTTTCCTTGCCATATTTTTAAGTCTTCAAAATTTAAGCACAAGCTCTCTCCCACCAAATCCCGTTCCCAGATCGTAATGTAATCAATCTATATACCACTGTGTTCGAAATAATAGCAGTGGCGTAACCCAGAATTCCAATGAAGCAAAAAATCGTGTAATTGATTTTTATTATGGATTATTATTATTGTATTTAATTCGCTGAAATTTAAGCCTAAAGAAATATGATTTCTTTAAAGAATAAGATAAAGTTCTTCTTTAAATAAATGCATGTTGTCGGCATCCTAGGGAATCAAATAAAACCATTTTTGTTTCATCGAACCACAGTATGTTGGGTAATTTTTCGACTGATCAATGCAGGTGCTCTTCAAGCCACTGCTATTATTTCGAACACAGTTGTGTATATAAAGGTAATTAATAAATATTTTTCTTATTATTTTACAATTTATTTATAATTAAAATATTATTTAATATGCGAAAATTTATTTTTATATTTTTTTAATTATTTTAAATTTATATTTTATTTTATCTTTATTTATTCAAAATTAGAAAATTTTTCAATTACGGTTCATTTATTATGAACGCGACTGTACAAGCTGATAATGTATTTCTATTTATAAATAATTAAATGCATGCAAGTTCTCTAGTACTCTGCTAATGCATAGCATCGAATGTTAGCACTCCATGTTAATTACAGAATAAAGTGAATGTGGGTAACAGCAAAGAGCAACAGAAGTAATATGACTGCGCAACTGATTTACATATTTCGGATTTTACGCACAGAGAACAATCACCTTCTCTGTTACACTCGACTGTTCAAAAAAGTACACAGGAACTAGACGCAATAGAGACAAAAATTAGAATAGATATTCAAAGATGTTCACTGATAAAAGTAGTACGACGTCTGTTGGCAGCTATGAGGATATTGATTGCTACAGTGGCAACCAATCGTTTAAATTGTATAACGACATATGCATATGTTCATGTGAATGTATGTATATATTTAAGATAAAATTAATTAATTTTTAATAAATGTGCAATAAATTGCCAATAAAAGGCACATTTCTACATATGTAAATATAGAATAAATATTTTATAAGCACTTACCTCCTTTATTTTACGTCGTTTCGCATTTTCTGCAATAAATTGGCACACTTCCCTACTCTAAACTATTTTCTCTACTTCTGACACTTTATTTACATTAACATAACATAATTGACATTAACATAACATTTTATGCACATCCACTGGCAGAGCTCTGCTTGCGCCGACGCTTAGCGCTCAGCTTTTGCACTCACTGATTTTCACTTTCATTTTTACCACACAAATAGCAACGCCCGATTACTTTTTTACATTAAAACGATAAAATTCATGAATTTCAACGTAATTCAACTAAAACTTATGTAATTGCAGCTTTAATTCCTAAACTAATTTTGCTTTCTCCGAGCTGCTGCAAATGTCACTTACGCGAAGGAGATATAGGGAAACGAATGTTCGAAATGGCGGATATTAAAAACGAGTGGCCTTTGTAGATACTGTAGTAGATCGCCTAAAACTACAGAGTTCATCAATATTTTTAAATTACAAAGCTGTGGAAGAGATATGTATATTCAAATTATATGCCAGAACTCTGAATCTTTTGAAAAATACTGCCTTTTTAATTAGTTTGCCTCAAGCGCATTGCTTTCAATTGAATTTATGATATTCTACTGTCATTCATGAACGTGCCAACAGATGGCGCACACATTACTCGTTGAAATTATCTTATGCACAGCTGTTATTATTTGCTTATTAAGAGCTAAAATATTCAATGTTGCATAACATTTCGCTAACAAAAATGATTTTTAATTATCCAATAACAATTTTAAATATATAAACTTTTATTTGGCACCTACCGAACTCTACAAATTAAAGAACAAAATAGTTCAGTGTCCACTGAATTGCTGTAAGGTACTTCTAGCTGCCAATAGATGTCATTGTTATTCTCAAGAGCGATTATCATCAATTGCCTCCCCCTATTTCCGCCGCCATTGTTTATAGTTCCTTTTTGCTAAGCGTTCGCGTAGATGGAAATTGTATTAGCCGAGAGTACGGCATATGCTCTCATAATTGTAGCTGCACATTTTTAAAGCTGCGCAGTCATATTATTGCTGTGACTATCACTGTTGATTAACATTTTCTGTTAGACTGTTGTGCTTAGCATCGTTTATTAACACTTCTGGAAATGAGACTACTTTCTTATGGGACAAAACACTGGTGTCCATGGTATTAGGAAACCAAAAAAAAAAATTTAACAATGAGTAAAAATTAAAATTAACAAGTAAAGAAGAACTAAGTTCGGGTGCGACCGAACATTTTATATTCTTGCAACTTGTGCGGATCAAAGCCTGGGAAATGCTTTAAGGTGTTGAACGGAGGATCAAAATCCAAGCAATTTTGTATATTCTATTTATAACAAAACAACAAAATGAAAGTTGTTATATGTATATAGTATAAGAGAGTTGGAGTAATATCAAGCCGATTTTTTCTATTCTTCCCAATACCACATACTATTAACTTGCCACATACTAAAAAATCAGTTATATTGCGTAAAAGTCAGTCAGATGTTCGAAAAGCCTGATATTAGTTATATAGGGACTAGGTCAAGATTTCGCGACAATTTATCTGTTTTAAGCACAAATTTTCATGAAATGAGTATACACAAATTTTGAGCTCCTTGGCTTGGTAGAATGGGATATTAAGTTTTGTTGAAGTTATTAATTTCCAGAATACATATGGTGATTTTCTCGGATTCTGGAATTTATAAATATTGCTCAAATGAGGGAATGGATCACTCCCCTCTTAGGGGACTTAATTTATGATATACAAACAAAACTGTCGACCCATTTAGGACCCAAGGCATTGAATGTAATGATTTTCGAATAAGCTAGGATAAACGAAAACATCAACAAAATCGAAAAAAATTAGATAAGCGTAAAATAATGAATCAGTTTTACCGACACTTTAAATTTTGTTAGCTCATCTCAAGGAATGGTCGCTGGAAAGTTATCGCCGAGTGATTTATAAATTCCTAAGAAGATAATTTAAATGACTTTAACGTGTTTGAAGTCTTGAACCTGTTTGAAATCATTATCTTTCAAATATGCGTAAAAATAACATCTTTAAAAATTCCGCTGAAATTCCTTTTGTAACTTTGCAAACATAATACAAATTTTGTTGTGCATTAGAATGGCGTTCGCTGCGGAAATTCGATTTGTCAATTGCAGATGTTGATGTTTTAAATTCATATTCAAAAGCGGCGCGGCGCCAACGAGTCTCATCGATTGGAACAGTGAGCCACCGTTCAGCATACGCTTTAAAACTCAGCGACAAGTGTAATGTTCGTGCATGCTTTTTTTCAACTGTCACATGTTGTATTGACGACCTTTTAATCGTGGCAATGATTTATTTATGAGCAAATAAATATGTTGCAGCGCACAGGCGTATTGCCATTGTCGATTATTTTATACATATGGTGATTTTGTATGTAAATGCAGACTTGACAAAAAAAATTTTAATTTAATATGGAAATCAAAAAATTTATTGATTTAAGTGCCGATGATTGCATTTCAACGCCTTTTTTATTAAAGCGTTATGAAAATAGAATGCAACAAAGAATGAAGTATTGAAAAGTCATATTTTAGTTTATTTATTTATCTCAAAATATTAACCCTTATAAAATAAAATATATAAGTCAAATCAAAGTTTATATATTGGATAGTCGAAAAAGTATTTTCATATTATGTCAATAGATGTCGTTGCAGTCGTATATCTCCAGTGCTACCAATCACATTGTGTCATACCATATAGAGTTGGAAAGATGAGGCTTTAAGCTTCATTTAACCAAAAATTCACAAAAATTTAAAAAAAGTTACAGCTGTTCAAAAATTAGTAAACATAATGGAAAAGTTTGCTATACATATTTTGAAATTTTTGTATAAAAAAGGGAGGAAGAAGTATAAATAAGTATATATAAAAATAAGTTGAAGGTTGAGTAGAAATACGAAAAGACTTTTTCGACTACCCAATATAATATATGTATATATGTATGAATGTATATAAAGTGTCCTCATAAAATCCTAATCAATTCTGGTAACGTAGACCCGGCTGTTGCGAGAATTGATGAGTATCCTTCATTCTTTCCGATTCAGTCGAATAATAAACTCGTACAGTTAGAATTCAAAGCAAATAGAATATTCAAGGTCAGGCATTTGTGGAAATTTAGTGCCAACAACTAAGAAAATCGGATTTCAGCACGTCCTATACTTCCTATTAAGCAAGTTAATGGTCCACTATCTGTCCTAGCTGCGCTGATTATCCTTTTCAGCTCTAAATATATGAATTCTTTGTAAGAGATTAGAAAGTGGTCGGTTATCTAAATTGTTTATTTTTGATCTCACATTACGTTGATTCGTATTAGAAAGAAAACACAGTGTTATATGTATGGAGTTAAGCTATTGAAGGTCCTGTTCAAATGGACCCATTTTTTTTTAGCCAAATCATATAACCATTAATATAAACATATAGATATCACTAATTAACATTTAGATAACTCGTATATTGACCTGTGATCGAAAAGTAAGATGAATTTGTTTATAAAATTTAAATTGCTAATTTATTTTTCAAAATATATTTTATCCTGACAAAATGCACTTTTCCCATACCTCGTAACTATTGGAATATTATTTTCCTGGTACAACTTTCAAGACTTGTTTCTATTCTGTTTTTATCTACTCAATCAGCCAAATCAGGCGAATACGATGCTTGCGGAAGATATGAGTCGAGTTTTTGCAAAAAAGTCGCCAAGAACTAATGCAGTATGGCATGGTACAGTGTCGTGATGAAGGGACCAAGAATTGTTTCGGTTGTTTCAAAAGCTTAACGCTGGTGCCGAAACGTTTAGAGTGTTAGAAAAACCTTTCGGTGATAATAGTTTGTCGCGAGCGAGTGCTTTTGATTGGTACAAGTTATTCAAAGGGCTGAAGGCTTAGTAGCCAGTGCTGCGATTTCATGTATTTATATAATAAATATTTTATTGTATAAATGATTATAAAATAAAAAAATAAATAAAATAAAGTCATTCAAAGAGGATCGAGAACGCGTTGACGACGAACCACGCCCAGAACGGCCATCAACATCAACTAATGATCAAAAAGTCAATAAAATAAAGGAATCGGTCAAAGATCTTACTGGTATCGTTAGAATATCAAAAGATCAGTGAAAACCATTTTTGGAAGATTAATTGGGGCTAAGAAAAATGAAGGCAGGATTGATTCCAAAATCACTCAGTTTCTTCGAAAAACACCGTCGTGTTGGGTCTATGAAACAGTTATTTCCGACTATCAGGATATCTTGAAACATATTATTATTGGCGATAAACCGCCATGGCAAAAGTGAGCCGAACCGATAAAAACACCTCAAAGCAGGTCAAAAATCAAGTTTATATATGCTCCGTGAGACTTCTGGCCATTCAGCAAACTCAAACGACTGCTCCGGGGAAACCGTTTTGAGTCAACTGAAGCAAATTGACTTTAACAACTGACAGCAGAGTCTTACTATTTTATGGTTATGGTTACACCAAACCAGAATCATTTGTAAAATATATACATAACTACTACTATAGGAAGGAACTGCGCCTTTTTGAACCTTTGAACCTTTCATCGACATATTCTGATTATTTTAAAGTATTACAGCATTCGTGACAAAAATTAATTTTATCTTACGAAATCTCCTCATAAACTTTATAAAAGTAAGTTATATAATTTTGGATATAATAGTTTTCTTTAAGAACATAAAGTTGGACTGAAATCTATTCTTCTGATATTAGTGAAAATATTAGTCCTAAGTAGCTTAAATGGAAATGTTTTTACAAAGCTTGGAAATAATTATGGAAAAAAACGGAACTTATTCTAAAAATCCTTAATTGTCGCCTCTTAGAGGATTTTTGGGTCATTCTGAATCGGAAATAGCACATCACGATAAACAAAGAAGCTCTGTCGAACATCTAAAGCATATTATGTGTATGTAACTCCAACAAAAAAAAAAAAAATTAGCCGTTGTCACCCTGATAAAGGCATAAGATTTTAGATCAATACAATGCGGACGTGCACCATATTAATTTAGTTGTCTATAACTTAATTATATTGAATATGAATACGAATTTTTCAAAAATATGTGTGAGTTTACATTGACTGATGAATTGCGCTTCAGCACCCAAAGCTTATGGTCATTAATGAAAAGTGTCGCCATAAGTAACATGCAATATAAAGGAACAAATCTATGAATAATAACATATTTTGCACAAAACAGAAAAAGGATTAAAAGGCTTTAAATTATGGGGACCACTATGTCAACGACTTTTGGTATGGTTTTACGGACAAAAACTTGTGCTTCATCTACACATGTTTATGTCATGCAAAAGGGTACGAGCTAAAAAGGGTTAAAGCTATTCAATTGCTGGCTGCCGGCAAACCCTAACTCATTCAAATATGCCGGCAGTAACACTTTTTTGCAAAGTCCTTTCCACACACACACATTCGCACATATGTTTGTATGTAAAAACTATTCACTGGGGCATGTGTCCTCACTTGCTCGGCGCATAAAATCTATTTTGGGCGCTTTCATATGCTTTTAGAGCAACAAAATAAAAAAAAACCCATATTCACATGATGTTGCCACTTGAAGTTGCCACTTGAAGTGTTTATGTGCATTTATATCATGCGACACTTAATAAAAACAATAGTTTCAACAAGCGCGCTTACTTAACGATTCAGCCGCCTGTGAACACTTCCAGCAATGTAAATTGGAAATAACCACATGGTGAAGCAGAGAAATATTAGTTTGCGCATGATATACATAGATAACTGAGATTGTACTGATACTGGGATAAAATTTTCGAAGTAAAAGACTGGTCCGAGAAATACCACACTTGTACCATTTTCAAGAATTTTTTTTAATAATATATAGTTTTTCGTATATTACTCGGATGGTGTAAACAGAAATAATGTTCAGGGTTGCCACCTGTTTAAATTTTTTAAGATAAGGAATTGTTAGGATTTAAATAACTTCAATATGAAACGATTTAAGAAAGCAGTATTTGAGTAGGGATGCCACTCATTAAAAAATTAAATTCAATCAAATTAAAAACAAAAAATACATGTGACCTGGTCTACGAAAAGGGAGCTAACGTGCGAAAACTAGTTTTCTGGGAAACAGCTGTTAAAAAAAAGCATCTCATCTTCCATCCGAATCAACTAAAAATTGAAAATTGATTTTTTGACACATAAGCCCCCTTTCCGTAGACCAGGTCACATATATGTATTTATAATATGTATATGTATGTGTCAAATTTAGGAGGTTTAGGGTTGAGATTATTTCTAAATCACCACTATGTGTATCAAACTGAAATGCTTAAAACAACTTACAGCGCAATACAATTTTAGAGAGGGTTGCCACAGGGTTTAAATTTTAAATTCTATAAAATATATAAAGTAAATTAATTGTTACAATATTGGGTTTGAATAAAAGAATCTTATAATTTAAAATATTTCTTAGAAGTGTTGCCACCTTTTTAAATTAGTCAGAAATATTAAAAAAAATGAAATATTCCAAGATGTGTGAAAAAATATTCCTAATGAATAGAACTAATTTTAGTAATTAAATAAATGTGATTGCCATATGTACCAAGAAAAGTGTTGCTATATCTTAAAATTTATTAATCCAAAAAATTATTAAGTTAAATCAATCTACACTAAGTGTCTCAACCTAAGACGCTTTTAAAAATCTTACACCATAAAAAATTATTTGAAGAGGGATGCCATCGTTCTGGTATTTTATATTTTATAAAATGTATAGGAAAAACAAATTATTGCAATAAGTGGGTAAAATAAAAGAGGCATTTAACTTGAAATATTTTTTTTAATTGTTGCCACCTGTTTAAATTCGTATAAAATATTTTAAAATAACTGAAAATATTCCAAGAAAATCTACACTATATGAAACACTTTAGACAAACTGGAAAAGTAAAAATTTATTTCAGGTTAAAAATTTTAAATTCAATAAAATTTAGAAGATAAATAAATTATTGCAATAACGGGGCAAATAAAATAGTCCTATAGTTTAAAATATTTTTTATAAGTGTTGCCATCTGTTCAAATTAGACAGATCTATAAAATGAAATACATAAAAATTTTAAAACATGGGTTAGAAAATATTTCTAATGAAGAAAACCAATTTTAGCCTTTAAATAAATGTGATTGTCACATGTAACCATTAGCTAGACCCCGAATAACTAGTTACCACCTTTCCTTTAATATATTTCACGAACCTGGGGAGGTTTAACTACTGGAAATTAAGCCATTTATTAATTTTTTCAGGATTTGAAAATTGTTCAATAACTTTGCAAAATTTTCTGGTCTGATTAGAACTAGTTGTGCGACTAGTATTTTTCTCAGCGAAATCTTACAATTGACGCACGTAAAAAGTAGCAGTTAATTTTTAAGTTAGTGGTTCGAAACCAGATTATTTTACTAGAGGTTAATTACAGAAATATTTATAAACATACAAACATATACGCGCATGTATGCAGATGAATTTAATTTACATATTATAGATATGTGAACCCTTTTTTGTATGGAAGTCGTTTTGCGTTGTCGACCAAAGCATGACATTTGCCCAACAGCTTTCCAACCATTTAAATAAAGTATGTTATTGTTGGTATTGCAAATAGATATTGTGCTTCACAATCATCCTCCTTCCAAAGCGGTTCGTAGCTTGTTTTATTTACTATTCTATGAATTTATATTCATTTTGGTATTCACACAGTTTATATTTGTTTATCCACGGCTTTTTCCAGTGGCTTTGCATTATAAATTTATAATTAATTGTTTTCCTTGTCAAATGGTGTTAATGTGACGAAGTTAGTTGCTTTTATTGCTGTAATCGTCAGCCTTTCATTAGCAGCACAAAAAGGAATTGTCGGAGAATGGCGGATAAGTACTTTGGAATTAGATGCTGACACAAGCCATTAGAAAGGTTTGTATTTGTAACCAAGACCCATCACTACTTTCACATTTAACGTGGATGAATTTAGGTTTAATGCTTAATTCTTAAACGCTTTACGGAATGTGATAATTTTACGAGCATTTGATTGGTTTCAAACTTCTTAAGAATCCGTTAGTATGCTGTGAAAGCCTATCTTAAAATTTGCAATAAAAGTTTTATTTCATTTTCTGTCTGAGAAAATATGGCTGAAATAGAAACTTTAAGCATCTGATTTTGTGTTGGAAAAGGCTTACGGTGATACAATTTTATCAAAAACACAAGCCTATTATTTATACAAAGCCTTTACAGACTGCCGAGAAATGAAGGCATGCCTCGTTCTGGACGACATTCGACCTCTTCAACTGATGTAAATATTAAAAAAGTGAAGGAAGAAGTGGTTGAAGGTAAGTCTTGGATGGCAAGAGAGCTCGATATTTCTCGTCAGTTTATTCGAATAATTTTAGTCCATATAACACGCGTTCTTACACGACTCGTCGTAAAGCTGACTTTTTTTTCCAAAAATAGTACCGTGAACAGGTCTCATTGGACATGATTTATCGTGAGTTTTTCGATCCCACATTCAATGAGAGCATTATTGCTCCCTACGAGATTCTTAATCCCATTTAAGAATTTTACATGCAAAAAAGTCAACAATCATGGGAGTGAAGGGAAAAATGTACCGAAGTAAAAAAAAAAAAAAAAACACGAAAGGCGCTCAAAAATTTAGTTGATACTCATTCTTTCTTTCAATATTCATGATTTGTTGCAGCATGAATTTTTTTCGGCATATTGAGGCTTTAGAAAAACCGTCGAAAAAGGCCGGAACAACAATTCATGGATTTTACACGATTCATAATGCACCATCGCGTCGAGCCACGATTATGTCCGAATTTAAAGCCACAAATGCAATGAGTACTATCAATCAACCACCGTATTCACCAGATTTAGCTCAGTGTGATTTTCTTCTAGTTCCCCTAACTGAAATTGCCGCTCCGTGGTAGCCTTTTTCAGTTGATCGAAGTGATAAAACAAAATTCGCTGAGGGAGGAGACCCCAAAAAGTGCTTATGAAAAGTTTTTGGAACATTTTAATATGTACATATCTACATATCTACTTAAATGCTTAGATGGGCCACAAAGTGGCTAATGAAGTTTATGAGAATATATTCTTATCAAAACAAAAAAAAAAAAAATGTTAAAGCTGCTTTTGGTCCAAACTTGGTTCTGGGGATTCCAGATTGTTTGAGGTATTTTAAGAACTGGTTTATTTATTACAAACGTTTTTTTGTCTGACTTTATTAACAAATACTTACTAGAGCACGGAAATAAAAATCCCTAACTTGAATGTCATGAATTTAGCGCAAAAGTTTTCTATGGTTAGCCAATATAGTATATGTATATAACTACAAGGCGTACGATGTAGGTGTTGTTGTTGTAAACAAATTGCATAACACATGTACTTATTAAAAGGACACAACACGCACCTGCTATCCGAGGCCGAACCATCAGGATAAGTGGCAACGGAGTAAAAGTTTCCAAGTTCAATAAAACAAAACCACACTAACCGGAAGTCAAATCAGAAAGACAGATTGGACGAGGAACAATCCGGTGTATGAACTAATATGCCAAGTGAACGAAAATTTCTTACTTCCACTAACGTCTTCATAGCAAACCGGTAGGAAATTTTATGTTAAAGCAAAAGAAGTATTTATTTCCAGAGGTTACAATAAGGGATGGAGATATGGGCTTATATAAATTTTAAATATGCACAACTAATAAAAAGAAAGTAGTTTTTGACTCTCGCAACAAAGTTGCTATTATATTTTTGTTGTATTATAGTTTTGTTCACATAACGGTTGTTTGTAAGTCCTAAAACTAAAAGAGTCAGCTATAGGGTTATATATACCGAAGTGATCAGGGTGACGAGTAGAGTTGAAAACCGGATGTCTGCCTGTCCGTCCGTCCGTCTGTCCGTCCGTCCGTGCAAGCTGTAACTTGATTAAAAATTGAGATATCATGATGAAGCTTGGTACACGTATTTCTTGGCTCCATAAGAAGGTTAAGTTCGAAGATGGGCAAAATCGACCCACTGTCACGCCCACAAAATGGCGAAAACCGAAAACCTATAAAGTGTCATAACTAAGAAATAAATAAAGATATCAAAGTGAAATTTGGCACAAAGSATCGCATTAGGGGGGGCCATATTTGGACGCAATCTTTTTGGAAAAATGGGCGTGACTAGATGGCGGGGTTTTTTGTACATATCTCGGAAACTAATATAGCTATGTCAACCAAGCTCTATAGAGCCATTTTCTTCAGGCATTTCCATTTACAGTTCAAAAATGGAAGAAATCGGATAATAACCACGCCCACATCGCATACAAAGGTTATGTTGAAAATCACTAAAAGTGCGTTAACCGACAAACAAAAAACACTAAATTTTGCGGGAGAAATGGCAGAAGGAAGCTGCACCCAAGCTTTTTTAAAAATTGAAAATGTTTCATGGCATCACCCACTTATGGACCAAAAACCATGTCTCAGGAACTACTCGACCGATTTCAATGAAATTCGGAATATATTATCTTAACACCGTAATGACATGTACGAAATATGAGTGAAATCGGTTCACAACCACGCCTTCTTCCAATATAATACATTAGGAACCAATGATGACAGCGGAATAAAACTTTACGCAAATGCGGTATTTGAGCTGAGGTATCATTTGTGGAAAAATTGTCATGATCGGACTATAACTTTTCAATACAATTAAAATAAATTAAAGTACAATTCAATACTCAAAGTACATAAATTGATCTAATCTAACTAATTTTACAGCATAATAAAAAAATATGAAAGTGACGGATAATGAAATCTCGATTATCACTTATCGAGAGTATAAAATGTTCGGTGATACCCGAACTTAGCTCCTCCCTACTTGTTTTACTTTGTTTATCACTTTCCCTCTCGAAGACAAGAGTACTGGTCCAGTTTAGTCATTGAATCTTAATTTCTTAACATAAAGTAACATAGCATAACATAAGATAACAAGACGTCTAAATATCATTGTACAGCTTTTTTATTGGGTACAAAATAGTTCGACCTCTATGAGAGGGCAAAACTAATACGGCTGTGTAAACTGACGAGAGCAAGACGAAATATCTCCTGTCATCAAATAAGCAGTCGTCACACTCGCGATTTTACTCCCACATCACTTTTGACAGTCATAACTTCGAAGTCATAGATAATTTCGACTATCTTGGAACCAGCATTAACACCAACAACAACTTTAGCCACAAAATCCAACAAAGAATAGCTCCTGCCAACAGGTGCTACTTCGGACTGAGTAGGCAAGGACTAGTATAGTCCTCTTTCGACGAACCACTGGGGTAATTTAGGTGAGAAGCCTAATGCAAACCCTAGCATCTTCTTAGCATACAATTTCGCGCTGGGAAATTGACGACTACAAATTGTAGATAAGTTGCAAAGTGCGCTGCTGCTAAAGTAGTTACAAAGTGTCGAAAGTGAACAGGAAAAACCGCACTTGAGCGAAATCAAATTAAACGCTTAAATAGTTCAATATGACGATGACCAGCAAAAGGCAAATCTATGCTACATAAGTGAGGTTGTGTATGCCTTTGAAGACATAATGGGGGAAGGATGCCAATGAGGGCGCAGCAACGTAGAGGTCGAACCAAAAATTGTTTGTAGTGAGTAAGTGTCAGCAGTGAACTAGAGCTTTGTGAGGGTTAGTTGGCGCTGCAGCTGGGGTGGTGAAAATTTGAGTAATGATGAGAAAGAAGTTCAGTGGTGGCGCTAACGTACAAAATCATGCACCCAGTCACTTACGCAAGTCAAGTTGGTCAAAGTGCTGTTGGCTGGCAACACGCAGAACGTTGGAGCGCATACCGCTAGCCATTCGGTAAGTTCATAAAACACTTAACTTGCCAATATGTCCCCAGGGAGACGTGGCTTCAAGTGCGGCTTTAATGTGAACTGAACTGCTCAGGTCAACGCCACATCGGAGTACTTAGAAACTCTATTGAAATTTTTGGTGCTGATCAAGTAATTACATCCATGTGCTAGTGTATGTGTGTGTCTGTGACCTTCGAGTGGCTAAATGTGCAACTCTTTCTATTTGTTAGGCAGACGCAGGAAGTATCAATATGAATGAGCATCAAATGTGGCGGTTAAAATTCATATCAACTAACGGCAAACTATACATACATACAGGTATATATGTATGGGCTTCTGCGACTGTGTAAAAGTTCCAATTGACCTAATCCACGCACGGACGCTGCATAGAAATTCCATACCAACAAAAATTGTATACCATCTCTATATACCATATTTACGAGGGCGGTTCGATAAATACTTAAGCCGGCCGACAGATGGCTCCACCGTCGCAAGACATACATACATACATACTGTAAAATATTTGGTAAACGGAGTATTGGGACCCCGAAAATGTATACAACTAGGATAACGGGACAAAATTCGCGGCTCTAGTATAGTCCTCTCTCGACAAACAAAGGCCAAGCTCTATAAGTCACTCATTATTCATGTCCTGCGCGATGGCATAGACGATGGCAATATCTGGATTCGACTTAACGAGTTCTCGTTAGAAAGGTTGATAGTCCTTTGCGGATTGGCAATGACGAATATCGTGCTGTACAAGTTATACGACCACATTGACATAGTTTTGCAAATTAAGAGACTGCACTGGCTAGGTCATGTCGTCCGTATGGATGAAAACACTCCAGCTCTGAGAGTATTCGATGCAGTACCCGCCGGGGGTGTAGAAGAAGAGGAAGACATCCACTCCGTTGGAGTGACCAGGCGCAGAAGAACCTGACTTTGCGTGGAATCTCCAATTGGCGCCACCTTTGCCAAAAAGAAGAAACGACTGGCGCGCCTAACTCGGCGACTACTTACGCGGTTATAGTAAGTAGTGTCTCCGCAAAGAAGAAGTATTAGCAGATCGAAAATTGAGGCTCAGCGAGGTAGCTGAGACATTAGACACCCCAAATCAGTCATATGCTGCCTGGAGTATTGAGCATGAGAAATCTATAGACACGATTGTTGTATATGATATTTGGACTTAATGGTGCTTAAACGCAGCCCGAAGTAATATCCGACGACAGAGCTCGGATCTATTGTAACACTTCAGAGATAGAGAAACAGTCAAAAGAGGGGATGTTGTTGTAGCGCCAAAATTCAGCACAGTTGACAGTCCTTGGCCGGATAAAAATCTGGGTTCGTTCCGGTTACGTAGACGTGACTGTCGTGGGAACGGTCGAAAGGGTGGATCTCCGACGTCGCCAAGGATAAATTTGTCGAATTAGGCAACGAACTGAGTCACTGTGTTTTCGGGGTAAGTACTTATCGGACTGATATTTATTTTGAAAACGTCAAGCGGATACATATTCAAGCTCTTGTCGGTATTTTTAACTGTCCGAGCAGTCAGCTTGTGTACTCATGAAACCACGAGCGTATACACGCTCTGTTAAACACACAAAAGTGACGTTTTATCTGATTTGGTGGTTGGGCAGACAGCAGCACATGCAAACCGCTTGTCAAGCACACACACACACACACACGCACACATACGTACACACGTTCAGCCTTAGCATCAGCAGTATAGTACTGCAATTGAAGCGCCTTGGTAGCTAAATTTTCCTTACTACTTCTTGGGCTCGTTGTCTACTGCTCGCCTGGAAGTGGATTTTGTGAAAATTGCCTTTTGTACGCACAAAAATGTTGACGACATTCCATGGATTACACTTGTCAATTTGTGGCTTTTCAAAACTTGTTATTTTATCGTCGTCAGCCTCGTTCACCACCCACTCACAACTCCTTGCAATGGCTCGACGGCAACAACGAAGCACTGAAATTCAGTATTAGTCGCTTTATGTTCCAAAAGCATTTGTTTGTATGTGTGTGTGTGTGTGTGTGTGTTGGAGGAATCACTGATTTCGCTGATGAAAATTATGGATAGTTGGCCTTTAGTCTGTCAAAACGAAATTTAATTGAGCTGTCAATAAAATTGACCAAGCAGATGAATCAGGGGCGGGGGTTTTGTCACATGCGACGAGCGAAGTCTTTTCTATTCATTGCCTATTTGGAGACAATTTCCATTCTAATAAGGAACTCTTGTATTCAATAGAGGACGAGTTTAGACTAGTTAGGGAAATAACTAGTATAAGTTCGCTTAAGTTTTCGGCTTGCAGAGGCTAATATTATCAATTTGAGACAGGAGAGAATGTTTTGAAAACTGTGAAACGCCGGTAAAAATCTCCTGACATTGAATAACTGTTTCAACGAAGTGGTACTAATCAGTGGGTTCAGTGAGTTTATTGTGGCATCCAAAGGGATAGTTTGTGATATGAGGGATCTCTTTGTACGCAGGACATATACTTTCTATGTCAAAAAAATAGATCCGCTTCGACCACTCTGATTCAACGACTCAATTCGACCTCACAGTCTGCGATAGATGGCGTTTCGTCTTCAAAGCCGCCGTAAACTGCACGTTCATGAAAGATTTAATAGCTCCGATATGAATGGTGTCCAACACGCGTTGTTGCAGTTGAGGTTCGTCGCTGTATGAGAGTAATGCTCTTTTGATATTCCTCGGATGGGGTTCCGCTTCAAGCTGGAAGCATGCGAGCTTCACTATGGAGATGCTTGGCGGGGGACATCAAGAGACAAACCGAGATGGTTCGAAATGCGAAAATCTGACTTGCCAGGATTTTCTTCAGCTACGTCCTGATGCATCCAGGCGTCCAAATTGGGGGCACGTAACTGATGACCGATCAGTCGATTACCTTGTAAGCGCCTGTTGATTGCAGAGTGAAGTACAAGAAAATTGGGAAAACACATGTCATCCGATTCAGCCGTCGTTATCGATATAGGTCTTTATCCATCCCACGATAGTCGGGTCAACGAAACCGGAACGGACCCGGACTTTTATCCGGCTAAGGTCTGTCAACTCGGCAAAATTCTGCCGTTACAACAACAACATATAGGTCTTTATCAGAACAAGAACTGTTATCTCTACAGCGTTTGACTAAAACTATTTTCGGAATGATTTTTAGAAGTGTAACAAAAACAACCATTTCAAAAACTCCTACTAATTACCGTTGTTGTTGTTGTAGCGGCAGAATTCTGCCGAGCTGACAGTCCTTGGCCGTACCGTCGTAGACCCGACTGTCGTGGGAACGGTTTGAGGCTAAGTCCCAGATAACATATAATTAGGGAAACAATTTCCCATCCAGTCAAGGTTATACCACAGAAGTAGTACTAGGATGATTTAAACTCGGGTCAATTCGATACCCGGCTCTAAGGTATCGGAATTGAATAGGATTTAAATCATCCCAGGATTGCTATTTCGGTGGTATAATCTTGACCGGCCGAGCGATTGCTTTATACAATCGATATATTGTAAGCTATAATCCAAGGATTATAATTAAAAGTCAATTCTAGACTCTAAATTACTAATATAAAGTTTTCAATCAGTCCTCTTAACTTTAACCCTTGTATTTAAGTATACAAGTCATTATATGACAGATCTTAATGAATATGTCCACTAAAATAGAATAACATATGTGACCGGGTCTACGAAAAGGGAGCTAACGTGGGAAAACTAGTTTTCTGGGAAACAGCTGTTAAAAATAAACAACTCGTTTCGTCAGTTTCTCGTTATCTCATTAATTGTTCTCCTTTCCAGAGGCTTCAAGGACGTCCAGTAAGTGTTGTTTTTGGTCGGAATATTATTATAGTTCATTATCAACCAGCCGGTTTATCTTTGGAACGTCAGTGGTACATCTATCACAATTTTCGCAGCTTAGTTTCGGATATATCTAAAGTAGATATTATGGCTCCATTGCCGAAAGATTTGCCATCGAAGAAACGGAAGGCAAAAACTAGTGAAGATGTTCTCAAACCAGACGAGGAACCATTTCCATCTTCCTCAGGATCAACACTTAAAAAGATCTCAAGGAAAACGACAACAAAGAAAAATACATAAACTACTCAGCATTATTATTTTTGGCCCATAATACGTTTTTCTAGTGTATAATCATGTCTTTATAGCTTATAATTCAATGTATTTTGTTCATTACAGAAAAATTATATTTTTTCGTATTTTTACTCTTCTTTCTCTACATTTTTAGGGAACTTTCAAACAAGTTATGACTTTTTGGATTCTATCACATGAAAAAGCATCTCATCTTCCATCCGAATCAACTAAAAACCTAAGCCATCTTTCCGTAGACCAGGTCACATATTTAAAATAGATGGATTTGAATAAAGAGATCTCTTTTGTACTCATTAGATTTGAGGATTTCAGCACATTTGGATTCAAAGCAAAAATATTGAATTAAACTTCATTTATGAAATTAATAGAAATTTCTTTAATAAACATTCTAGCCAATCAATAGAAACTTATATTGATTTCTGTCCTTAACCTACCCTCAAATGACAATAAAACTAGACAAATCCGATGGCAATTGGCTTCAAAAGCAACGCCGGTAATCAATTTCCATTAGTTTCTTAACAATTAAGAAACTGTCAGCAATTGTTACAACGTTCGAGCGAGCACTAAGGCGTGTGTACTCAAACTCACCCTTTAACCATCACGGCACATCAATACTATTGAGTGATTCAACCTCTTTTCTCATATAAGTGTTTTCCTCAGATTATACGAAACGGATATATCTATGTACTTATATACATACATAAGTACTTGTTTCGTATATTTTGATTTAATTTGACAGTTAAGTTGGCGCGAGTTTTGCAAAGGCGCATGTTGTGGTTATAGACGCTTCTCCTTAAAGAATTCATAAAGTGAGGAGCAGACGAAAATGTCGCGACGGTTTCTTGCCACAAATCGAGTTTTCATGTCGACATTGCCGCTGCTTTACCTCTTAATCGCTTAGAGGCATATTTGTGTATGTGATGCTAGGTATTTTTTTGTATGCTATAAATCGTTAATATTTATACCCTGAATAGTGTACATTAAGCTTGCCATGACGCAGAAGGAAACGTCGGAAACCCTATAAAATATATAGTATAGCTGCCAAACAAACAGAACGATGAAAATCAAGTTCTGGTAAGAAACCCCTTTTATTTGGGAAGGGTATCAGAGATTCTGTGCAATCGAAGTAATTTTTTCTTGCTTCTCAACTTTATTTGCAAATTATTTAAGGCTCATAGTACGACATTAACACCGTTCCGACGACGGTCGAGTCTACGTAAGCAAAAAAGGACCCGTTCTTCAATCCGGCCAAGTACTATCAACTCGAAGGAATTCTATCGCTACAACAACAGTATTAGATAAAATTACTCATTAGTAACACTTCGAAGAAACAAATAAATTTTACATTTGTCAGAGATTACCAGAAACTATGTATATTAAGAATTCTATCACAATATCATTGAAGAAACTTTACATATTATAAACTGCAATCTTTCATACAACTTAAAATTAAATCCCTAAAATGTAAAATCTATATTTGTTGCCTTCAAAGTTTTTAAGTAGTAGCATTCAATCGAGATTGGATTTCCTTCTTAGTTTTTGGTCCGACATTGGCAATCGGCGATGGCTGCTCAGTAGTTTGACTGTCATCGTGCGGCACCTGGCTCCTGGCAGCAGCGCGCTCATTTCGTATATTATCATACTCTTTTAACTCGCCCAACTTTAGAGGAATGCTTTGCAACTCACGCTTACGCATTTTATAGTAAGCAAATACGTTCAAATTATAATTTATTATGAATATTGTAATTTACGGCTTTAATGAAAGAGCTGAAATACAAAAGTAAACAAATAAGAAATGGAACAGCTGCTTACAGGGTTGTCTTGTAGTTATTAATGTTGCCATACTCGGCGTTATTCATACTCTCCAAAATTACTCTCTTTTCGATGACAGTGGAACAATACCTGCAAAATAGGTCAAATAAATATAATTAGTAATGTTCTTTGTAGATACTAAAAAGAAAGCGTGTAATGGCTAAAATTAAACTAATTTGAGTACTATGTCATCTATAATATTTGTTTCATATATGAATAATTATTGATAATATTAAAATATGTACAAAAATATATACATATATTAGACAATATATCAAATTAGAAAAAGGTTTGATTAATAATTGAGATATAAGAAATCATTTGTAGTTTATTTATGACATGTAGTTACAACGTTGTAATGTTGTAATATCGATACAATTGGAAAGAAAATTATATGTTTTTATATAATATAATATTTTTTTAAAATAATATTAAAAAAAAAGTTTAAATACGATTTTGCCTTATTGAAATTTTTATAGTTCCAAATCAGTATATTGAACTTATTTTAACATAACTAATTGAAGCTGTTGTGAACTGTTTGGGGGCTTGTGTGAAAAGAACTTCAGAATTATTAATAAATGCCATATATAACAATAATTTGCGACATTCATCTAAATGGAAAGTTTAATACTATTAAAATATACGCATAAATTAACACATTTGATATAAGCCCTAACAGCTGATCATGAATATTTTATATTTCACTTTAAAGTAATAAGTTGATTAATTTCGTTCATTTAGTAATGCCACCAGTCTTGTTTAATGTTTGCACAAACCACGCTAACTCCGTCTGGCAACACTACGCTGTCGATATTAGAAGAAGCGATACAAAAGAAAATATACAAAATAAAAAGTCGAATAATTGCGTCGCTGCCGGAAAACATTTTGAAATTCTATAAATATTTGATAACAACGGCGTAAGTGTTTGCTCCAGACAAAGTATATATTTATTATAATAACTGTCTAACAATTGTTCGCAATTTTAAAATATGTGAAAAGCATATCGTGCGTTTTGTGAGCGAAAATATCTAGACGTTTTTCTGTGTTTACTTAGTATCAATTCGTTACATATTTGTACTGTCACTGTTCTCATTTGCATTTTATTTAAATACATTTATTTTAAGTGCTGTATTTGTTAAACGAAATTTCATAAGATGAGCAGCCAGAGTCAATATAAATTACTATCTTTGACAAAGACACGGAGCGACGATGTAAAATTAACAGGTATGCCCAATGCCCCTAACTGTTAAGCGTAATATTCCTTTTTTGAACAAAATTAAAGCATATTTCGTTTGTAATTCTAGAACGTTTCTCGGAGCAGATGGCGCAACTTTGTATGAACGACGACTATTCGGATGTTACTTTTATAGTGGAAAATCAACGTTTACCAGCTCATCGTGTCATTTTGGCAGCACGTAGTGAATATTTTCGTGCGTTATTATTTGGCGGACTGTGTGAGTCCAGACAGAGCGAAATTGAAATGCAAATTCCCGTTGAAGCCTTCAAGGCTTTGCTAAAATATATATACTCTGGCCATATGCCACTCGCACAGATGGATGAAGACAATATACTGGACACATTAGGTTTGGCTAATCAATATGGTTTCAGCGAATTGGAGCACGCCATTTCGCAATATCTGCGACAATATTTGGCGCTTAATAATGTTTGTGCAATTTTGGATGCGGCGCGTTTGTACAATTTAGATAAATTGACTGAGGTGTGTTTAACATTCATGGATCGCAATGCCGCTCTTCTATTGAAACATGAATCCTTCAAAGCGCTATCAATGGTTGGTTAATTATTAGATAAATTAAATTAAATTTAACTAAACTTGTTGGTAACTTATCAAGGAATCGCTAAAGGAGGTATTACGCAGAGACTCATTTTTTGCGCCTGAAGTGGATATATTTTTGGCCGTTTGGGAATGGTGTAAAAACCACACAAATATCAATATTGATGTGAGAAAAATATCAATTATATACATCCCTACACTTATATATGACTTTAAATTTACAGTCTGTCGTGTCTTACGTACGCTTGCCGCTAATGAAACTTGAAGATTTGTTGCAAACCGTGCGTCCATCGGGCATTTTGGATGCCGACAAATTATTAGACGCTATACAAGAGCAGACAACTTCAAAATATTTACCATATCGTGCCGCTCTGTGGCCTGAAGAAAATGTAGCAACGGCAAAATTTCACTCCCGAACCATACTTGGCGAATGCCGTGCGGCATTGTTGGACGGTGATTTCATTTCATATGATATGGAAAAGGGTTACACACGCCATTGCATTGGTGACAATATTGAAGGTGGCATTACTGTTGAATTGGGCACAATATGCATTATCAATCATATCAAGCTGCTGCTTTGGGATCGTGACAATCGCTCATATTCATATTACATAGAAGTTTCGGCAAACTCTACCAATTGGGATCGTGTCATAGATTACTCACAGTATTATTGTCGGTCATGGCAATTTTTGTATTTTTCCGCACGACCGGTACGCTACATCAAACTCGTGGGCACACACAACACCGTCAATAAAGTGCGTACTAAAAATAGTGTATATGTTTTGCGTGACTTAAGTAATATGTTTATTATGCTAGGTATTCCATGTAGTTGGCCTGGAAGCCATGTATACTGCGTCCTTACCAAAAGTAATTAACGGCATTGTGGCGCCCACTGCAAACGTTGCACGTACCGATGTGAGCGCTATTGTGGTGGATGGTGTGAGTCGTACGCGTAATGCGCTCCTGAATGGTGATTATGTGAACTACGACTGGGATTCCGGTTATACATGCCACCAGCTGGGCAGCGGCGAGATTGTGGTTAGATTAGGTAAGAGCTTACAGCAAATATAAATTATTTTTTCTTTTTTACTGAATATTTTACATATGCTAATTTTTTTCTTTGTTGTATATTTAACATTTACTATGCACAGGACAGCCTTACATTATTGGCTCCATGCGCCTCTTGCTATGGGATTGTGATGATCGCACGTATAGTTTCTATATTGAAACTTCAGTGAATCAAAAAGATTGGCACATGATCGTCGATAAGCGTAATGAACAAGTGCGTTCCTGGCAAAATTTCTCATTCACACCGCGTCCTATCGTATTTATACGTATTGTGGGCACACGCAACACCGCAAATGAGGTAAGAATTTGAAACAAACACTCGTTTGTTTACACTCGTTTTTTTACATACGTTTGTTTACACTCGTTTGTTTGCAAATATTATTCAAACGTCAACTTAAATTCTTAGATTTTTCACTGCGTGCACTTGGAGTGCCCGTCACAGGACCCGAACTTTTTGCAATTGGAAAAGGAAAAGGAGCAGGAACTGCGTGCTAATAGCAAAATCACAGACGGTGCAGCGGCCGACGATGACAGCAATGACGTCAAAGCGAATGCGAGTAATGCAGCAAGCAATGATGCCGTGTGCTCAAATCAGCCAAGCAACAATGAACCCTTACCAGATGATGTACTTATCGGGCTGGACAATATTTCGGTGGATGGTAATTAGAAAAAATCTCTGCAAAAGCAATGCAATCTTCACACTAGCCCCGTGGGCAACTCGAATACGAGTCATATTTTAAGCAAATCAATTTTATAGCTATGAAGAGGTTGAATATTTTGTACTTTAAACTCTCTATTTTGAAGTTTTATATACTTATATACATACATATATCTATAACGGCTCTTAGTGATGTTGTTGTCTTTTTAAGTGTGTCAAATTTACAATGCGAAACATTCAGCGCCACAACTCCCAAGTGGCATATGCGTCATTGCAATCAACAAGCGTGTGTTTAGTCTAATAATTTTAGCAATGTAAATTATTGTTTGAGATATTCTTATACATAAGTGTTGAATTTTAATAATCAAAAAACATATTTTCGAAACTTTGTCAATGTGTAATCAAAAACTATGGAACCACAATAATTATGTTTGTAGCGGGAAAATTCTTTCAAGTAATATATTGTACGCATTCTTTGCTATTAATAATTATTTTTATTAATAAAAAGACATTTTTTGTGTGTCATTACGGCACTCCGCGTTAACCTTAACCGAAACTGCATTTTCTGACACTGAACTATTTATCACTAACTGTGTTACTTAACGTTTGTATTATGTATAAATTATAAAAGACACATAAACTCAAAATGTGAAATTTTTAAACAGCAAAAAGCTGTTTTATTTATATTATATGTTAGTTTGTTGTTTAAGCGCAGCATTATTTATTTATATCTGTATATTTACTGTTTTTTAACTAAATAACTTTGGTTTTGTATATATGTACATATGTCTTAACAAGTGTCTACACTCATTGTACGCTTTGGTGTATAAGCTTTTTTGAAATATGATTATTCACTGTTCTATGTGTATGTGACTTGGCTCACACCATTTACATATGTGGCACTGCAAGAATTTCAATATTTATAAATTTATTTATGCCTTAGTTTAGTTTCACGTAAAAAAAAGCTATTTTCTTTGTAAGTTTGTATCAAAAAACCAAATTTCGTTGTCTGGTCCCAAAATGCATGCATGTACATATGTGCATTTATAAATTTGTATACTTAACCCATATTTTCTTACGTTTTTATTTTGATTTACTTAATCATATTGTTTGTGTATATACAATAAAAGCATATTTTAACTTAAAAGTAAAAGGAATCGAGATTTCCCTGTGTTACACAATAAGATGTACGTCGAAACGGTCGAAGCGGTCGAAATAGTATAAGATAGGTTAAAACTTCGTTGTTTGGAGATTCTAAGGGAAGCCAGTTCATTCTCCATCTTATCTTCCCAACGGAGTGGAAGTCTTTCTCTTCCTGCTTCTCATCACCAAACGGATGACGGATGACACATGACCTAGTCAGCGTAGCCGTTGTCTCTTTATTCGCTGAATTGTGGCAATATCGACGTATACTCTCATATCCATCGATTGCGATATTCGCCGTTGTCAATGAGCAAAGAACCATAAATCTACTGCCGAAAATTTCTCTCGAAAACTCGTAACGCCGTCTCATTAGATGTTATCATCGTCGATGCCACTGCACCATATAGCTAGACAGAGATGATGAGTGAGTTGTAGAACTTGGTGTCGACTTTACTTCTCAATTGTTTAGTCAGTAGTCCTAAGTAGCAAGTGTTGGCAAGAGTTATTCTGCGCTGGATTTCGATGCTGGCATTGTTGTTGGTCTTAACACTGATTCCAAGATAGACGAAATTGTCTACGACATAGAAGTTATGGTCGTAAACAGTGACGTGGGAGCCAAGTCGCGAGTGTGAGGGCTGTTTTTTTTTATATGACAGGAGCTATTATATATCGACTTGACTACGTTCTCCATTACCCATTTGCTTCGTTGTATACTCTTATAGAAGATTATACCTTCTCTATTCAGCTCTGGAGCTCGTATTATTTTCTCCATCAGTAGTTTGAAGAAGTCGCACGATAAGGAATCTCCTTGACTGAAACCTCGCTTCATATCGAACAGCTGGTAGAGATCCTTCCCGATCCTGACCGAGCTTTTGGTGTTGTTCAACGTCAGCTTACACAGCCGTATAAGTTTTGCAGGGATACCAAATTCAGACATCGCGGCGTAAAGGCAGCTCCTTTTCGTGCTGACGAAGGCGATCGATGAAAAGGTGGTGTGTGTAGATCCTCCTTTGACGGGTCTTTTCTAAGATTGGCACATGGTGAAAATCTGGTCGATAGTATATTTTCCCGGTATAAAGCCCCTCTAATAAGGTGCAATCAGTTTGTTGATGGTGGACTTTAAGCTTTCACACAATACGCTCTATAGAACCTTATATGCGATGCCACAAAAAGAAGAACCCAACAATCCGCGCCAACTACCGTGGAATAAGACTCCTCACTCCACGGTAGTTGGCGCGGATTGTTGGGTTCCTCTTTCATATTTTGCAAAAAGGCCGATACATGCACCTTGTCAGTTCTTCGCCGCCGTATTTGAATAGTTCGTGCGGTAAACCAACCACTCCTGCCTCTTTGTTGTGCTTCAGGCGGGTAATTGCTATTCGAATTTCTTTATGGTCGGGCATTTTAACGTCTGCTCCATCGTCATCGATTGGGGAATCGGCTTCGCCATCTTCAGATGTTATACTTTTACTGCCGTACAGCAGGCTGGAGCAGTGTTCTACAAGAGTATGCTCCCGTCTTGAAACCATCCATTAGTTGCCGCATCTTTTTGAGGAATTTTCGTGCATTCTCACTGCCGACCAGCTGTCTCAGGAAGACCATCATAACACTAGGCATAATGAATTATGTTCAGGAGGTGGGTATTGTTGCCATATCCAGAGTGGAAGTTGTCGTGTTTCGGCGTTATTTGGCGACTGGTGCGAGGATACTGCAAGTATTGTTCTTGGCCCTTTGAATTATCGCATCCTTAGCATTCAGCTACCCAGGTCAGCTTCTATAGACCGTTTAGGTGCGGTCTTGAATACCCGAGATGAGTGACGGTGCAGTGTATAGTTGAGTAGGTATGTATAGTATATGCCGTAGAGGCTGTTGGGGCAGTGATCTGTTGTCAGCTTATGAAAAGTAACGTATGATCTTATTGATCTTTTAGTCCATTGTATGAATTGCCCAGATGCTTCGTGCTTTTCTTATCACAAATATCTTCTTTTCAGTATAATTATACTATATTATAATTTTTTCATCCAGCTACTTTAGCTATTTTTTTAATTTCATCGACCAAAACGTAAAAGGTCTTCCATAGAACCCAACGAGTGCTTGAATATTGCAAACATTTACATATGTACATATCTATATACGCATATAAAAAGCTTTCTGCAACTATAATATTTTAGCGCTTATACTCTTATAAGATTATTGCCCACAAATACACACATAAGTATATACATATTTGTTACAATAGCACTTCCTGCCCTTGTATATTGATTCTAAGAACACACACACACAAACAAATTTCGTGTAGAAGGCAAACAACAGAGGTTTGAATGTGCGTGTGTTCCTATAAAATACCTCAAGGCCAAGTTGTCGACGCAGCTGGCGAAGGAAGTCTGCTTGTTTATTTATTTAAGTAACTGCGAATTTCGCTGCAAGTGAATGCCGATAGTTGAAGGATAACTGCGGACCGCCAATGTTAGGTGCGTCTGACTTTTGATGCTGATAAATGGCTTTCTTAGCAGAGTCGTGCAGACTGTCAATTAAGTGTGAGACGCCGCCACCTTGCGCGTTTGGTTTAATTCCTTTTAAATATTTGGTAGCCTTCTCTCTGTTTATTCATTTGTTTTGAGCGTTTGGGCTTTAATTTATATCCTAAATATTTTTATTAAAAATAAATATAGTCATTACATTAGTATTACTTATATCCCTAAATTTTAGTAATGAATGCTAATCGAAATAGCCTCACTTCATTTTTATCAATATTTGATATATAGGGGATATAAACTTTGTCAAAGGCAGGAAGCATTAACTCTAATTATATTAAAAAAAACATGCTTCCAAGAACCCTCAATGTCAGAGGATCAAACGAAGATGAAGATCAGGGACCGAAGGCCGATTTGCATACCTAGAAATACGGGCTGAGATGTTTCTAGGGAAATTCTAGGTCTAAATATAAGTAGAATGAGGCAGGTAGATTGTGCGACCACCGTGGCTGCGCTGAAAAGCAGGCTGTTTGCGATAAACCAGTACATAAAGGACGCTTATCACTGCGCCTGTCCACTAAAGCTGACCACCAGGAAAAAAAAACCTGTTCATTGTGGTCTAGTGGTCTAGTAAACTCTCACTGCTTCGGCAGTCAGTTCCCAGGCTTTTCAACAAAGCCGAACGCAGGGGCAACTGGGAGGAATACAGGTAGGTAGCACCCAACTACTTATAATAAGAAAATTAGGTCCGCGAAGACGAACAGTTTCAGAAAATTATGTGACAATGTCTCCTCGGCCACAGAGGCAGCCAGAATGCACAGGGTTTTAGCTAGAGGCAAGACGGAAACAGCATTTTTCATTAAAAAACAAGATGGGACCTATACGACCATCGCAGAGGACAGGTCGCTCGCACTATTGCTTCTGAACTTTCCGGTGACGTTTCGGGATGACTAAATTCCACCAAGGGTCGCACATAGCTCGGATTGGATAGCTAAAAGGAATTTATTCACTGCAGACTCAATCAAGTGGCCACTGACCTCCTTCACGAGCTTTGAGTCACTAGGGCGGTCGGCATCTGCCCAACACTTTTGTAAAAAGGCTTGCAAGAGCTTTTGGCACATAATATGTTGTGAAGCAGAGTGTCGAAGAAGACTCGAATGAGACCATTCGCCTTCGCACCTGCCATTCCTAACAACTCTATGGAAGATTTTGCGAAATGATCATTATTAGGGGCCTTACAAAAATCAACTCGTGCAAGAAATGAAGCACAACGACCAATAATCGCAGCGGTGAAGGGACCCAAACCCAGATAATCACCGATCACGATTTTTGCAAGTAAATTTTATTCAGCGAAATTGTCGCGTTGGGAGTTATGCAAATTCATATGCCGTTGTTGAGACGCCGCTACAGGGAGAACATTTGCTCAATATATTTTTTTAATAAAAGCCGGTCAAATTGTTACAACCATGGTTAATGTCTTTTTCGTGTGCCAATTGAAGGATGTTGATGAGAGCGATCTTTGCTTCCAACAAGACGGCGCTACTTGCCACACAGACAACGAAACAATCAATTTACTGCAGGAATCTTTTGATGAGAGCATTATCTAGCTTCGTAGACCTGTGGTATAGTCTTCAAAATCGCGCTAATTAATACCTTTTTTCCGTCGTTTCTCGACGCAGATAAGCCCGAATCAATATTCGGCGCGTTATTGGACGATAAATGAGCTCGTAAATTGGGCTTCTCAGCTGGATTTTTTTATGTGCCTGAAATCATTTTTTAAATAAATTTTAATATTTATATAAGAGGACGATGATTTGATAATTTTTTTGAAACAGCCACATAATTATCAAGAAAAGTTATGAACCCTCCCAGCTTGCGTTGCGGCAAGACGAATTTTACTATGGACAAGAAGTTCTGAGAGCTCCTGCGTTCTATTCTATGCCAAAAGGATTTTGCAGTCGTACAGCAGCGAGTCGCCGATCAGCGTATGAGAAGCGGACGCAGATTCCATTGGTCTAGTGCTGGAAACTGGAGATCCAATTCGGTCACATTCCAATATGATCAGGGCAAAGGTGCCCCCTCTGGCGAGCTTTGTAGTTTCCAAAGATTATGCTTAGCTTCTTGCTCTAGCGAGAACAGACAATACCTACCTAGCTTTGAGCATACAGCTGGCTAGCTAGGGCTAGTTTCGCTATTTTGGTAAATTCTCACCTCCCTGAAAAAGGCTGTAATCGTCTTTTGATATCTGCTTGAAAGATTGACGGAGAGATCCTTACAGAAAATTTTCCCTCCAACCTTCCCGGCTAACTTCGACCCATTCGCAAAAAAGCTCATCGCGCCTCTTCACCAGCGACTGTTATCTATCTATGTTAGCAGAGACAAAGATACTATGAGTAGTATCTGCCACATATAGATTTAAGTTTTCGGGAATAAAATTTAAGGAGGAGGAATTTTCAGGTGTCCTATTAGGATCCCTTCATATGCCCAGCCGGCAAAATCCACTGGTGCTTAGTATAAATACCACTAAGGGCTATGGTTGGTATAGTTTGTAGTATAACAGAGATGATAATGAGAACCACTTTGTAAAACGGCTGAAGCTTCTTAGCAAATGTAGCCGTTTCGAGCATCCTCCATCAATCAATACAACGTAGTACATATTCAAGATTCGTAGTGCTAACACACACCTTTGATGAAAGTGAGGTACTAATTTCTCTTCAGCAGTAAGAGACAATCGATGGCTTCCTTACTCTCTCCTCAATGCATGGCCTTCACTAAAGCTTTCTATCAAGGAAAAGCCGTAGGCATTACACCTGAAGGTATGTATGGGATTTTATACCTCTTGGCAAATAAAATTATTTCAGTTTCACTTGGGTTGACGGTTAAGCCACTTCTATTCACGCAGTTGGATACCAAGTTGAGATATCCTTCAAGTTAGCTGGCAGACGATATTTAGAAATTTTCATTTAACCATAAGAGCAACGTCGTCACCCGACAGCCGCATTCCTCGTGTTCTTTGAGTAGATAAATGTTGCGGTGTAACAAGTTGCGACCATATGACAAGTTCAAAGATCGCTAATCGATATTTCGCCCACGTCAGCAATCGCTACGAACTTTTTAGCCTGCGAATTTTATTAAATAAAATTTTCGAACGCAGCTGATAGTTCTATCTTCAGCTTTGCCATTGAACTCCCCAAGAATCTTCCGCTTACAAATTCGCTGTATGCTTATCATTGTGTGTCCATCAAGCACGCTTTACAGCCATTTCAGAGATGGATTATGATGAATTGCGCAGTTGATACGTGAAATTTGTTTTTCGATACAATTTTTTTTTATCGTCTCTTGTCCTCGTTTATCAACAAATTGTCTAAGAAAACTCCTCACACATTTATTATCTGACCTAATTTATCATACGCTTACTTGTTTTTTTTTTTTTTTTTTGTTGGAGCGTAAACAAACGAAGATGTGCATGTAACGCGATGTTATTATTGTTTGAATTTATTTTCCTGCAAACTCCCGTACAAAGAGTCTCTCACATGTCCTTGGTTGCTTGCGCTCCCCGAAACCTCTGCGAACTAATCGCTTTGGCTCGAATCAAGTGTCACATTTTCCGCGCTTACTTATCACGTCTTTCCATTTATTTGCATTTCTCACCTACAAAATTCATTTCCTCTCCAATTTTCGTATATTCGCACATAATTTGGGTTAATCTTGATAATTTAATACACACAGCACAGCGCTCATCAGCTTCAATGCACAGCGTAGTCAGGTTAATAGACGCAAATAGGCAGACCAGAGTGCTTATACAAGTTTACATACATACATACATACACGTACCCATACATACTACACCTACCCACACAAATGCATATAGTATATGGCAACTAAATAGCGCCAAACAAAAGCGTCGAGCTGTACCACAGGCGAACTTTACTAGCAAGCGAGCGGCTGCCTCACTTTATCAAGATCCACCGAAATTTTCTTATTTTGCCATCCATTATCTGTGGCGTGTCGTTGCTTTGTACTCCGGTGCTGTCTATTCTGCCCGCGACAGGGGGCTGCGCTCATTGGCAGCCAGTCGTGTTCGCTTGGATAAGCCATCGCATGCGCGTCGTTTTAAGCAGCTTTTAGGCGCCCAAGCATGCTTGGCACCTGAAGACATGTCACATATTTTGTTTGACTTCAACATAACTTTCTAAGGAATACCAAGCACACGAGTTTGGTGGCTTTCGCCTTTTCACCTGCAATCAAAGTTCATAATACACTTTTGTGTTTAAGTAGTTGTTGGTGCTTAAGAGATAGGGACGCGGGGGGATGGAGCAGCAATCAAATATGGTAACGTGTACACATAAGTACATATGGTATGCTACGCGCTGTTATGAATAGAAACATTTCATTTATTTTATCACGAGTGAGTGGTTTAGCAGTGTTTTATACTTTCTCGCAGATAAAGCGTATTTTTGTTTTTTACTTTTTGTCTTGAGTTTATAACGTGTGATACTTCAAGAATAATAATGTGTATAAGGTGTCTTAAGTGGGAGCCAACACTCCGTTTATCTAGTTTTGTTGCGACATCAAATCATGCTAATTGAAAACTTTCTCTAAACTCACATTCTTTTCTAGAACTAATGCTATATAAGAACTTCGTGAAGAGTTCAATGATATGGATGGATAGCTTGTTAGAACTAATGAATTATTTTTAGCATAAAGGACAAGAACTTAAAGTTGGTACGGCTGATATTTGTGGCTCCAAAAAATGAGCAAATCCTTGGCGAGAAAAGGACAGAAATTATGAAAGCGACACCTAACCTCAACTGATAATATTTACCTCTCCACTTATTTCTATAAAGACATATCATGCTTGTATATGAGCTTAAATTTAGCACTTTACAGCAATAAAAATGTCAGAGAACGATTTCAGAAATAACAGAGAAATATAAAGAAATATAACCGTTTTCTAATGTAATATACTACTTTTGCTTTCGAGAATAGCTGAATAATTACATTTGTTCTATAATCTAACCTAAAATCGGGTTAAAACCAATTATAACTTATCAAATTCTAAAACACCTCTAAAATATTTTCCTAAATTTTCAAGTTAATCCGAGTAATAGTTTCGGAGATACAGCTTTGAGAACGTGTGCGCTCAAGGCTAGCTAGGCTGCCCACTTAGTCTTTAAAAGCGTTTTTCTTGAAGTCGGTTGGCAAGATTTCTCTACTCAACTGGTCTTCATGAAATTTTACAAAGTTGTTTGAGATACAATTCTTAAAGGCTGGGAAGAAGTATTTTCTTCGATTCTCGAAATTTTCACTGAAATTTTAATTCTTTTGTAAAAATGTCTGCCATAAATCCAATTTTCATCCAATTTTTCGAGTATGTTTTTTTCCAAAAATTTCAATATTTCTCTGTTAATAGTATATATAGTGTATGTGTGTAACAGTAAGAAAATCTAGTAAAATATTTAATTTTTATATTATATGAGAAGAAAATGTTGAGAAAAAAAAAAACCTGTTTTTTACATGAGGAAACCCATGCAACCCCTTAAAAAATGTTTTAAAACGCAGCCGATTAGATTGAGATAGTGCTTATGTCGATCCGAAGAGATTTTACCGGTTCCACAATGCTTATAATATACAGAAGTAAACGTCGGAGACCCTATAAAATATATGTATCTAACTGATTAGTGTGAGTTAATAAAGACGTGGACGTCTACTTTATATACAAGGATTAATCCCATAATTTTTGAGCTATCGATCTGAAATTAGAAATCGGTCGGACAACTGAGGTATATAGTTGCCATACAAACTGAACGATCGGAATCAATTTCTTCTAAAGATTTTTTTTTTAACTGTGCCACTACATAGCATCGGAAACTCTACAAGGTAAAGAGTTTCTCTCTTATGGAATAATATTTTGAATAATGATATAATATAAAATGTAGGACTTAATGGACAGTATGTATGTATAATATAATAGGTTATCCAAAAAGTCTTGCGGTATTTTTTATTTATTTATTTTTTTATTTTATAACAGTTTGATGACTCATGCCCAGCTCTTGACCGATGCTACGGCTGCTACTATTCCGGTCTCTTTCGGCCAATACAGCGATTTTATCGCAATTTTCGACGACAGGCCTTCCAGAGCGTGGCGCATATTCGACCACCTCTACACCACAACGAAAACGTCGAAACCATCGTTGTGCGGTGGAAATGGAAACCGTATCGGGTCCATAAACTGCAAAAATTTTATTGGCGGCTTGAGATTCATTTTTGCCTTTATCGTAGTAGTACTGTAAAATATGCCGTATTTTCTCTATATTTTGCTCCATGTTTGCGACGCTATGACTCACGAATGACTAAAAAGAAACGACAATCAATCAAACACGTGTTAGCGCGTGAAATGAGCTTTCCAAAAAGGTATAGCCTGACCCGATGCGACGAATAAAACTAGAACTACGCGCTCTCAGCGCCAACTAGCGAAAATGCCGCAAGACTTTTTTGACAACCTAATATATGTATTATCGAAATTTGTTATGTCCGGCAACTGTGCTAATTCATTTTAATCGATTTGCATAAGAAAGATCTCACACCGTTAGAGTTCCTGTTAGGATATGTTCCAAATGATAATAAACATTCCAAGTAGGGAACCTTGAAATGGATCACCTTTTAGTTAGCAAACTCTTTCTGTTCGATACTGATAATTTCAACTATTTCGAGCTAAGCGGTACTACTCCGATATTAGTCCACCAAAGTAAGGAAAATTCTCATCTTCAAGGGATTTCAGCGGATGAAACTTTAGAAAATTTAACTTTGCTTAACGAAAACCAAAGGCATAAACTTCCGGCAGATAATTTATACCATTATTATTTTTGTGCGCCGACAGTTCTATGCATAAATCGTATAATCAAATTTATAATTATTTATATGTATGTGTAAAATATTTCCAACGCTTTGTATTTTCAAACGCGTTAGATATACATTCATATATGAGAGAATACATATGTATATAGTAACTGTTTGTGAACATGACATGATTAAGCGCCTTTTTCAGAATATTATACATACATATGTACTTTTAGCCAAGTGTGGCCACGCAGATATTTTATATACGGAAATGTATTTATTTATTTGCCTTTGTATGTGTATGTGTGTGTAGTGTTGCTAGTCAAATGCGTGTGCGTGCGAACAGCTGGTGTAATTAGTGGCAAGGACATTTTGAATGCCAAAATAACTGAGCTCATCGAGGATGCTTATTATACGCAAAGGCCGGCCTTCTCGCCACATTTCAGTTCTGTGTTTGGTCTGCGAAAAAGAGGCGAAACTGCCATGCGAAAGTAGGTCAATGTGCGAATTAAGCAAATATGGCAAAAATAATAGAGAATAATAAGCAAATAATCTTGTCTGGCAATCTTTTATGTTAATGATTAATAGCTTTTGGTTTGCGGGTGGGGCGATTCCGCTTCCCTTACATGGGGCATAATGTTGTTGTGCGGGCTCGCACATGCCAATGTGCGATACAGATGTACATATATATGTATTTACTTTGTACGTTTTTACTATTCAATAATTCTTGGTAAAAGGAATAATAATTTTGATTGGAAAAACCACACATAAGCATATTTTTACATAAGGATACAGAAAATTGAACTTCTGCAGCTGTAACTGCAGGTGGTTTTCCTTTGATAGCTGGAAAAGTTGTTTACCGAAAATATTAAAATCAAATATTGTGTGTAAACAAAAGTAATTGGCTTCAGTTTTTAATACAGACAAACAAATACACTGTGAAATTTATTTTATGACATTACAAGCAATCAAATAAATCAAATAAAGCCGCAGGTGAAAACATGGATAAAGATGAAATGATAAAGACAAAGAGTTACTTTTAAAAAACAAAAATAATATAATTAACTCATCGTCAGCTCCACAGTCGATTGTGAGCTTCACCCTGCTGCATGTGTTCCCTTCAGACATCTTCGTCACATTCGATTTTTGCTAGCTTTTTATACTAAACTTTCTTGACATGTCCTCTTTCAATTCGTTGATCCATCTTGGTCTTCTCTTTACCTAAGTGATCGCTTTGGCTACAAAAATTCTCTTCCGCACCCACTTACTATCCATTCTTGTTACTTGTGCCAGCCATATTTTGCCTTGGACTGTTCAGATTCTTACAATTTTTGTTTCAAAGTTTTGTAGTTTGGCTTCGTCCTTTTTTAGCACGTAGCATAAAACTGGTTGATTAATGGTTTTTTCTATGGTATATGATATATTGGGGGATGGAGTCATGTGTAGAAGTTCACGCAAGTGAGAAACGTTATTTGAGCGCTGTCACTTGTCAGTCACTTGGGAGTGACCAGAAACGATTCTTTTAAATATGGCTCAATTACCTCAAGACTTCCGTTCTTTGACCAAATATCCCCAGGGTAGCCATAAAACTACCGTTTGCGTTTGGGGCCCGCCATTACTAATGAAAAGGAAACAGCCTGAGAACGGTCTTTTGATGACGACCATGACAAACGCATTAAGGATGACAATTTAAGGGCAGGTACCTGGAATGTCCAATCCCTTAATTGGAAAGGTGCCGCTGCTCTGCTGATTAATGTCCTCATAAAAATAAAGGCTGACATCACCGCCGTCCAAGAAGTGCGATGGACGGGACAAGGACTGAGACGAGTACGTTCTTATATTATTTACTACAGTTGCCATATAAAGGAGCGCAAATTCAGTGTGGGATTCGTGGTGGGAGAGAGACTCCGTCGCCGAGTACCATCATTCACTCCGGTAATGAACGTCTAGCCACAATCCGCATCAAAGCGAGGTTCTTCAACAAATCACTGATTTGTGCCCGCGCCCCGACGAAAGAGAAGGCCGATGGGACCAAAGATGCCTTCTATGAGCGCTTGGAGCGCACCTATGAGAGCTGCCCCCGCCACTATGTCACAATTGTGCTTGGCGACTTTAACGCCAGTGGGCAAAGAAGGTATATTTGGCACCACGGTCGGAAAATTCAGTCTCCACGAGGAAACATCCCCAAATGGGTTGAGGCTGATCGACTTCGCCGGGGCCCGAAATATGGTTACCTGTAGTACTAGATACTTATACTTTCAGCATAAGAAGATACATCAAGCTACCTGGCTGTCTCCGGATCGAAAAACTACCAACCAGATCGATGAAGTTGTGATGGACGGAAGACACGTCTCCAGTATTTTAGATGTGAGTGCGCTCCGAGGTCCCAATATCGACTCGGACCACTATCTTGTTGCAACAAACACAAGGAATATTCGACGTCAAGAAGCTATACTCACAACATATAACCCAACGATTTTCTACACGGATTGAAGTCTGAGAGCAGTCGTCAACAAATTGGTATAAGGGAACTGTGGGGCGGCATTTAAAACTCCTTACGTACAGCTGCAACCGAAACCATTGGTTTCCGGAAAACGCAAAAGAACAGTTGATACGACGAAGTGTACCGTGTCGCAGCTTCGAACAAACAGACTGCTTACCTCGCAACGTTATGGAGGGAACACCAGCCAGCATGCTGAATAGCAGTGAAGGCATAAAACCAGGAGATAGTGAACCCGTTTCCCCCATCGATGACGATGGAGCAGACGTTCTATTGCCGACCATGAAGAAATTCAAATGGGAATCAACAAAGCGGCAGGACCGATGGATTGTTGATGGAACTATTCAAATATGGCGGCGAAGAACTGATAAAGAGTATGCTTCAGCATCTTTGTAGAATTTGGTCGGATGAAAGCAAGACCAACGGTTCGAATTAAAGTGGGCTCTAACCAATTCACTAAAAGGGAAACCTCACAATCTGCGCTAAGTATCATGGGATAAGCTTTCTCAACATCGCAACTGACCAGATATTCACCATGCGCCAAATCTTGGAAAATATCCGTAAAATGAGGATCGACTCACACATACTCTGAACTGAGTGGATGATGGAAATATGGAATACATTACTTTAACTAATTTCTACTAATAAATTTTAAGAATTTAAGCTCTTGCACACTCACATCACCATACCACAATTCATTTATCCCAAGACCTTGACATTATTTAGTGCATCTATCCACTAATCTGACATAGCCTTTGAGTTGATTTGCTGTGCTTTGTGGTTCTTCAAAAGCAATTTACACCTCTCCTTTTTAGTGCACTTACCAACTTGCCTCTCTCATTTTGTTTGCGGACTTATCTGCTTGTCCGCCTGCGCCCAAGGCATGTAATTTGCAAGCAAATGAGAAAGCAATAAAGCATAGGGAAATCACAATAAGTGCGCCCAACACACAAGCGCACAAATTGAAAGAAAATGGGAAAATGAGAGCCGAGCGTAAAGCAAAGGAGGCAAAGAAAGCACAGAGCTGCAAAAGTGAAAGCAGAGCGGTTAAATGCATCTTTTGATCTTAAATTTTCACTCGGTTTTCTGTTGTCTTTTGCTTTCGCATGGGTCTACATGTCTCGGCGTTGCTGTGCTTTGTTCATGCACACACATACATACACACAAACATATGTTAGCAGCATTGCAGTTGGTAAACCGTTGAAGATATCCATGTAGACTATTATGCTGTCTGTGCGCATTTACTTTTGACTTTTGCGTCCTTCTCTGTCCCTGCTTCCTTTGTAATTTGTTTTAACCTTTGTTGTCACTTGAGCTGACTTTTTGTTGCATGGCCACCACAGCACACAAGCCCATGCGCACAAACACACACACACACCCAAACAGACATAAGCGCTAGTACATTTGGCCCAGGAGTGGCACACAGAATAGCTGATGCCACGGGTGGGACACGTTCGTGTGACCGTTACGACCACCAAACTGACACCTGACACCACTTTGCAGCAAGTAAAAAGCGAACACTAAAAACAATATAAACAGTTGAGTGCCAAGTTAGCCAGGGAAATGATGGCGGCTCGCAAGCCGGCTCTGTGTGAGAGGCATGTAAAAGTGCAAGTGCAAGCGCAACGGTGCCGGTAAGTGCGACAGCCAGCACAAGTGGTTGTCGTCGGCCAAGTGCATCATCAAGTGCACCAAGTGCAAGTACAAGTTTAATTTTAATGTCGCCCTTTGCTGTGCATACAAACCTATGCACTTATTAAATATATACTGGTAGATACAACAATGCTTACACACATACATACAAACATGCATATACTTGTACCAGGAACTTTGCACGGGCTCATTCGCGCATTAGTGATCGTACAAGTAATCGCATGTGTTCGTGTCATTGTCGTTTTCTTGTAGCAAACGCTTTGAAGCCGCTGCATTGCACAGTGTTCGAATTCCTGTTCTTTTTTAAGTTAAGAACCTTTTAATAATATATTTTCGATAAAGTTATCAGACTGTCTGCTGATTCAATTAGAAAGTTTCTAATACAAAGCATAATATTTAGTGAAGCTTGAAGTTTATAAAGTGAACATTTGCAAACTGTGAAGAAGCTTACGTAAAAAAAAGAACAATAAGCTACCTTCTGATAAAATCAAAATGATTTATTCCTTGTCTTATATTTTTGTTATTACTACTCATATCTATAATTTTGAAAAAAAATAATAATAAGAATTTGCTCATAATTTTAAAATTCTTATTTTATTCTTCAAAATTTATGTCGTCCCTCTTAAAGCAATCCAAATTGGCTACAAATCTGACATCATAACTTTGATTTTTGACCTGCTGTAATGTGGTTTTCGGCTTCGGCTTATTTTGCCATGATATACGGGCGATGGAAAGTCGGTTTCTTATGTATGGCTCCAAGAAATATCGCTAATTATTATCATGACATCCTGGTAGTTGGAAACACTGTTTCACAGACGTTAACGAAAAAATTTAGTGATTTTAGAACACATCGTGCTTTCACTTTTCTTAGACCCAAATAATCATTCAAAATGGTTTTCATTGATCTTCCCGCCGTCCTGGACGAAGTTCGTCGTTAACGCGTTTCGACCATTGTTGCATAATTTGTACCAATCAAAAATACTTGCTCGAGACAAACAATTATCACCGAAGGCCTTTTCCAACATTTTGAATGTTTCGGCAGCGAATTCGCATACAACCCAGATCCCTAATATCTGAGTTCATCGGCCATTCTGTAATAACACGCACCTAGTTCGCTACCACCGCCCCAAAAAACAACCCGACCTTTCAGATAGATGCCTCTGTTGCAAAAATACGTTCAGAGTCCCATGCTCCGTAAGCAGAAAACCCAGATTTATACAAAATCGGAAGTCTGGTTTACCCTCAACAAACACAACGTCCCGAATATACACATAAGTCACTCGACCGTTGGGACTATTGTTTCAACAGTCTTGTTATTATCATCGGAAGTCTAGTCATTCCGCAGCAATGACACACTTAAGCTCCTTCTTAACCTGAATGCATTAGCACGTTATATGACAATTAGGTCAAGAGTGGATGCTTTTAATAGAACCTGCATAGCATGCGTTGAAATGGTGCAAAATATAGGCAAATAGGCAAGCATCATACAACGCTGTATTGAGAGTAGTTTTGGGACCCCAATACTGTCATGGCTGCTTCTCACCATACAGCGCCTCCTTAAGTGACATAGGCCACAAACTAGCCACAATATACACAACATTTGCTGACGGTTGTTTGTAGTCGCTACTTCACATTTGCCAATTGTAGAGTGAAACATATTATTTTGGGTATTTGATTTACGCCGCATACATACCTGATGCTGCCTCGTCTTCCGAACAATCGGTGGACGGACCGGCGACAATCTACCCTTAAGCAGCATTGTCAGAGTTTTTTCTATCGATATATCTACCCCCACGCCCTCTCGTCCACTTTAGCTCAAACAGCGAGCGACCTTTGACCTGCGAGCAGCCGCGAAGCACTCCTATTTCCACACTCATGCCGACTAGAGAGGCTTTTCTGTTCGAAAAGTAACTCCGTCAAAGAGTCGCTACGGCCGTTGCAGCACTCGATCTCAGTTTGGGTAGTTGAACGCTCTTGATGTCAGAGGCCCATTTCATTTTCATTCACTTTAATATCAAGTTTTTATAGCGATTACATTTTAGATTATAAAATTACAATTACAGAAGAGATGCTGATATAAAGTCAGCATTGATTACTTCAAAAGGAGGAAGAGACATAAAAAGAAGTTAATTTCTTAAAGTTTTTAAACCCGTCGGTTTTACAACGATCATTACCCAAAAATTTTATAAATTTTGTTCAATTTGACCCGGACTCTCGGCCTTCAAAGTGGGCTCCTGAGCCAATGAAAGCATTCGAACGCTTAATCCCATTTACCATATTCTTGTTATAAGCCTTGGATGTGCGTTCAGCGATTTGTTTTTTTTTTTTTTGTCTCGGGTCAATTTTGGACCCGTGACATTCGTTAGGCTATTGGACAGCTTCGGCGTCACACTTACATATATAACCCCACGTCTCATTACCAGTTTGATAAATATCAAGAACGTTATCTAGCATATCTTTTGCGATTTTTACTCGACTTTTCGCAAAAGCTTCTCATCTTTTGATATAAAGTCTAGCATTTTCAGCTTCGTACCCAAAACATTAGTCAAAATGTATTGAGTTGATTCATAAAAGTTGTTGATGTACTCCACTATCTTTTGGTGTCAATATGACCTTCACTGAATGCTTTACGGCATTCAAATACTAGTGTTCATGATAAAAAAGACACTCCAATATCGTCAACAGTTTTGGCATATGGTATATGCTAACTTAACGTCATATACAATAGTTACTCGTGCAAGAAGCACCTCCAAGCGAATGCTTGCCGGTTTTTTCGACTAAAATAATATCATTTTTGAACATTCATTCAGATCAGTACTATAGTTGTAATATCCGAAATCTAATTAGACATATATTATAGGAGTAGTCAGAACATCGTATTTTAACCGTTATATACAATGAATGCTATAGCATTCATCCATAGAATACATGAGAAAAACAGGTTTATTATAGTTTCATTACACTTTTTATTTAACAATAGATCTTTATTTGTCTACAAATATAAAAATGAATAAATTAAATCCATAAYTTCATAGTATGTATATATGAAAACAAAACTAAATAYTTCTGTCCATTATTATGATTGAATGTTTTTAGGATTCCATATCCGAATWGGAGGTATTGTGATCTTCAGGAGGTAAGTGCCATTGTCGGAAGCACTCTCCAGGACACAGTGGRGGTTTATTTACACAGTTCTGACATCGGTATGATGTAGATTTAATTATTTTTTGCCTGTAATAATATTTGCACTTCAGGAAATATGTTCTACATTTGTAATTTAAAGGTGCCGAAATTTTTCCCTGATAGTGTGCATCTTGAAAATGTGTTGGCGGAGTATATCTAACATGGGTTTGTGAGTTGCCATTATCAAGCAAAAAAATCACGACCATTTGAATTCTGTGGTATTTTTAAAAGCGTATTTATTAGGTTGTCTCTAAAATCAAGGAAACTAATATTTGAATCAATTATCTTCTTATAAATGTAAAAACTATTCCATACAGAAATATCTAATAGATGGAATAGAACCTTCTTGTACCAACGAATAGATTTTTTAGGTGTGGAATAATATGATATCATTTGATCACATCTGTCTATGCAAGACATATTTGAGTTATAATTAGCAATTTCTATTGCTTTTTTTTCGAGGTACCATATTTATTCTGCACGTCAATTATTTTGGGATGGTTTTCCGTTGTGATACAGAGCACATCCCGCTTGTCTTTCCACTTACTTATATAGACTTTATTCTGTCTTCTCCATATATGTTCTTCTTTTTTAAATTTTTTTTGTATTACAACTTTTGGATTCATTTTATGATTGCTACGTAAGGTTCCAGTGGTATGAGTTTTAAAACTTAGTAATCAATTGCTCAGTCCAACACTATTATAGTAGTTGTCCATAAATAATGAATAGCCCTTCGATAAATATGGTTCCATTAGTTTCATAACCACAGAATCCACTACAGATGAGGAAGATACCTCATGTGTTACTTTGCCTTTATATATATCTAGATTGAGAGCATAACCATCATGTGTACAAGGCTCATAGAATTTAATTCCGTACTTATTTTTTTTTTTTTTGATTTTATAAATTGCCGAAAACTTAGTCTCCCTCGATAAATTTTTTCCAGGTTTATATGCCGTTTAAAATGAACTATTTACTCGCTTAAGAAGTTCGGAAATCTTAGATAGTCTATTATTAGTTGATACGGATTCACAATTTAAGCAACGCAATAGCAGTTCAAACCTGCGCCCGGTCATAGATTCCCCGTAAATCGGATGATAATACAACGGATTGTTAGACCAGTTTGAACGAATTTTAGGTGTCTTTATTTGAGACTGCAGCATACAAAGGCTAAAGAATATCTACATTTTTGCAAGTTTGTTTCTTTGGAACTCTGTATCCGGCAATTTCTCGTACGTATACATGATAGTGATAGCAAATTTTTCGCATATTCATTTGTGCAACTAACAATTAAATGCATTATTTCCGTAGACAAAATTTTATCGAAAATCTCTTTCGGAGTTTTACAGTTTTTCACATCATCAGCTACCCCCTTTGAAGACCATTCAAAATGAAAGTCTGGTATTTCTGCAGTATCCACAAGGTAGTTGTCTTATATATCCCATTTGAAATATTTATGTTGTTAGAATCTTCTGAATCAGAAGAAGATGATGTTGATAAGCCCATATTGTTTGATAAAAATATATTAGGGGTACACTCTCCAGAGTTTTCGCTGAATKGCCCAYAGCCTATCACAAAGGTCKCTATCAAATTTAYTGATTTCATTTCCAATTATTTCCGTAATACACTTACCTATATCTTGATCTGAATCTGTATCAGAATCATCAAATAATCTCAAAATTCGCGTACGCTTCTTATTTGAATTCATATTTCTTCAATAAAGTTATAAGCTAATTAAAAAAAATGATGTTTTCGCTTTAATTTCAAATGTCTAACTGAAGCAGATAATGAAATTTTTAATCACTTATAATGCACATTGTTGAAAGTAACAGGAATTTTAAAAAAATAATGTACAATGAGAGAGTCAGGTCTCTCTGAGAATTCTATGAAATATAGATGCTATAGCATTCACGTCATGTATTACGCTTCTAGTTTACTCAATGTAGCCGGCTTAAGGAAATTTGTAAATACACGGAGAAAAGATAAAATAATATGAAAGTATCTAATGAACCAATTGGTCATTATTTTGAAATGTGTATTAATTATAAAAACTTGAGATTGTATAAAATTAAATGAATAAAAATTGGCTTTAAAATTTGAATGCTATAGCATTCACGTCCGCGAACGTGTTAAAAGTCATAAAAAACGTATATTTTACGAGTACAGTTCAATGAAACGCACACACTCTGCATTGCGCACAGCACAACAGTTGCTAGTTGCCTGGCGGTGGCCTACAGCGCCATGCGCATTATTTTAATGGCTTTCGGGTAAAAGTGCATTGTGCGCAAATGTATAAAATAAGCGAGAAAAAGTAATTTGCGAAATTTGCGTCATTTTATTTACCAACCGGCATCATCTGCATGCACACTGCTGGTGTGTGCTTAGAACAGCTGCCATGGCGTATACGTAATATTAGCGCATCATAAAACCCGGATATTCCCTTTTGTATGCTTTTCTTGTGAAATCGCAACAAAAACAACGCACTAAAATAAAGCAACTGTGCGCTCGCATATGCAACTGTTAATGTGACAAATGTGTGAGTTGGCCTTTGAGTGTATGTGTGTGTGTGTGTGTGTGTGTGTGTGAGTGCGTGTGTGCAACGGCATGCACGGCTGTTTGTTCAAGTGTGTTTGCGTTAAATTTGTTGGCAAAGTGTTGTAAATAAAGCAAACAGATGACAAATGGCGTAGTTGCGCGTAAAAGTTTGCCGCTTGCAACATTGAAATTTAATTTGCTGTAGCTTTTATGAGCAACCGCTAAATATCGTCGCCAAAAGCAACAGCAACAGCAACAACTACTTGTATTTACTTTTACTCAGTATGTGGCAATACTTCGCTGTTGCTGTTGCAAGCACAGCTCATTTGCAGCGCTGTTAACGCGCGTGTCCCTTCGGCTAGTCATCACTTTTAATGCGCGCTAAATATGCGCACTCATCGCACGCGTTCAGTGTGATTTTTCGCCGTTTTATGCATTTTCGTGATAGCTGCAGACACACACATAAAATTATATGCATGTAGAGGGGCAACTTGATGGTTATTCATTGCTCCTTGCGGTGAGTTTTTCGTGCGTGTCGCTGCATTGAATTTTATTGCGTTGCGCGTTCGCTTCATTTCGTTCGCCCTCTCGCACAAAGCGTTGCTGTTGCGTTTGGTTGTAGCGCAACGCTTCTTTGCGGCAAGTCACCTGCTCATTTTGTATATATATTCATATTAAAATGCAGATAAAGCTAAATTGTGTGTGCAAGTTTTTGCGGCACTCAGGCAGTAAGCACATTTTTAAGTTAAATAAATTTTAGTTTCGCCTGTCTAATCCTTCCTGCATATGCAGTGCCATTCTTTAAACTCATAAGAAGTCGCAAATGATTTTCCAACTAACTGTAAGAGAATAATGTTGCAGAGCAATTATATTTCATTAAATAAGGTTTGAATTGATTCCACTCACAAATAATTATCAAAATCACAAAATCCCGGAAGCGTCTGATTCAAAGTGAACAGTTTACTGGGCATGTCTTAGGTTAGAAGCGCCTGAACAATAGGTATAATACAATAGGTATAAAATATTAGGCTGACAAAAAAGTCTTGCGGCATTTTCGCTAGTTGGCGCTGAGAGCACGTAGTTCTAGTTTTATTCGTCGTATCGGGTCGAGCTAAATAATAAAGAGAAAATACGGCACATTTTCAGTACTACTACGATAAAGGCAAAAATGCATCTCAAGCCGCCAATAAAATTTGTGCAGTTTATGGACCCGATACAGTTTCCATTTAAACCGCACAACGATGGTTTCAACGTTTTCGTTCTGGTGTAGAGGTGGTCGGAGATGCGCCACGCTCCGGAAGGCCTGTTGTCGAAAATTGCGATAAAATCGCTGAATTGGTCGAAAGAGGCCGGAATAGTAGCAGCCGTAGCATCGGTCAAGAGCTGGCCATGAGTCATCAAAAAAAATTTTATGAACAATTGAAAATTCAATAAAAATACCGCAAGACTTTTTTGACAACCATATAGTAGGGGGATCTCGAAAAAATAAACCTTGGCAAACACACTAGATATATTCAAAGTTACCATGCAGGGTGGCCTTTTACACCAGCATTTTTGAGGGTAAGAAAGCAGGCTCTCGACCATCGATATGCAGCGACTATAAGTAAGAGTAAATGTGCAGAAATTGATCCATTTAGGTGAGCAACATGCTGCGTCTTATTAGGAATGTCAAACGCTGAGACGAAATCGTGGGCATACGGATTTCTAAATGATGCTATTTTTAACTGTCCAAAGTTGCTTTAGAGAGTACCTATACAAGTATTGCCACGATAACGGAGTGACGTGTTCCTTTTGTGGAAATAATCCTATTAACCGAAATTTAATGTAGAAAGAACTCTACTATAACAGCAGATTGCCGACCGGATATGCTGCGATGTAAGCGGGTGCGGCCCACTGAAAAGCCTTAGCCTATTGACCTTACGAAAAATTCTTAACGGTAGTTCTGCAAGGGAGCTACGTTACAGAGTTTTAAGGTCGAGTATGTAATCGTACCGCTGCGCAAGTTCGACATATTTAGAAATATGGTTCGAGAGTTCTCCCGAAAGAGGTGCACTAAGGGTACGGTATGAATAGTGTAACCTGGAGTATCTTCTAGAAGATTCCCCCTTCGTAAAAAACAAAAAAAATTGGGTCATACCAATTGTCTTAACCACTTACCGGAAGTGTGGTGGTGGCTAGTTTAATATATTTTCTTCCTAAAAGTGTGTTAAACTGGATTGGATAAATATGGGGAGGGATATTAATCCAATCTTTGACAAGTATCTTATAAGATTATTTCGTTTGCGGTGATATTATGACCATGATATTACAATTAAATTCAAATCATTGCGCAGCAGCACAAGATCTGCTTAACCAAACACTATTTGAAAACATTGCTTCCGCCTTAATAAGCGAAGAATACTTCCAGCGTTGCGAAAGCAGTTGGATAGAAGACATCGGACAAAGCTGCAATATGGTCATGTAAACCATACTATACTATATATTTCGTGGCAGATATCATAATTGTTTCACAAATGCAAACATACATAGCATATACTTTGTTAGCTGCTATGCATCTTCAATCGCCCCAATTAAAGATTTTGAAGACTTCCCTCTAGAATTTGCTCTAGAAATCAGAGGCAAATCACTAATTATAAACGCAGGCGACGTCAACCGCTGGGCGATAAGTTGGAGTAGTAGGCGCATAAACCATCGTAGGCGTTTGATACTAAAATACTTCGGCCAAATGAATCTTACGAGCTTGAATAGCGGAACGCAAATTACTTTCAAAAGGGAAACAAAGGCTCCATGATTGTCCTCATGTTTGCCAACGGCGTTTTTAGCAGGTTAATGTACGGTGTCGGACATATAATTCACAAATAGTGACCATATGGATATTATTGTTTAACTCTCGTATACCGGAGAGACGGAACGCCGTAGCAGTAGCACACGCCAACAACGTATTTAGAAATAAAAATGTTTTGATGCTGACTATTTTGAGATAGTCTGGAATTCAGTATGTTTACAAAAGGAAGATGCCTTTCATTTGACATCCGTAGCGCGAATAGAACTATCCACAGAGTGCGACGCAAGTATGCGTAGGTCCGTACAACACAACAATCGGAAGCCTACATACTGGTGGAATGAAGACCCCAAACAACGTAATCAAGTAGAAAAAAATGCAAATAGTCTCAGAAAGGTATTTAAAAGTCAGACGAAGTTTCTGAAGTCAGTCATTGGCCGCAGTTAAAAGAATTTCTTTGAAAAATTCGATGGGGAAGCAAACGAAAACCCTCGGTGAGCATACAAAATCTGTATATTCAAATTCAAATATAAAGCTCAACAACCCAAATGCGTATATGTTTTGAAGAATCTTGTCCAAACTTTTTTCCAAAACACCACTAGTAGTAGTATCGAAGTCGTAGAGTCACCACTGCTAGTTAGTGAAGGAGAAATATTGGCCATAGCGGGGAATATTAAAAACAGCAAAGCGCCTGAAATAAATAGCATACCACACAGAGCCTTAAAGGCTTCCTGAAAAAATCCGGAGGAACTTTCTCATATCGATCTCTGTGCATGCTTGACGCAATTGGCAAGGTGTGCGAAAGTATAGTAAGAGACTTCTTGGAGTTAGCAATCCAGGAAGTCGGTTGATTATCAGAAAGATAATATGGCGTTAGTTGATACTGCCAAGTATGCATTAAGTGAGAAGTGATGGACAGGTGATACTGCGCGCTAATACCTCTGGATGTGAAGAATGCCTTCAGCTCAGCAAAGTGGACAAATTTAAACAAGGCTCTGAACGGCATACGTACTTCTCGATATCTTCTGGAAATTATTATGAGTAATTTTGAAAACAGGCGACTATTATTCGATACTGATTAAAGTACCAAGAGCTACTCTATTTCAAGTGGAGTAGTATAAGGATTGGTTCTAAATACCCTTCTATGGAACCTAATGCATTATAGGGTGCTAAGGAGACACCAAAAAGAGCTACAAAAGTAATTTTGCATACGCAGACGATGTTATTGTGATAGCAAAACACCTAGATGACCTAAGGAGCAATTGAAATGAGTGCATAAACGGTCCGGGCTAATGGTTTTCTCTCAGCTTAGAACTGGCTGAGCAAAATCAGAACCTTTCGCCATAGTGGAGTGTGATATTCCTTTACAGCCACTACTAAAGTAGCTGCGAGTAATAATAGACTCACATTTAAACATCAGTTAAAGCGAATAAAATCCTAAAGGCCTTATCAAGAATGGTGGCAAATAAAGGCTTTGTGCGTTACAGCCGGTGGTTAGTCCCAAAGGTAATGAGATCGGTTGTATTATATGCCGCTACAATATGGATCCAGGCGCTAGGCATTAAAGCATATGCCAGACAAATGAGCACAGTGAAGAGGCTGTCGGCACTAAGAGTTGGGTCAAACCACGTCAAGTGGTCAATGAAGATTTCAGAAAATCTCTCATTTTGAAAAGTAGCAGTTCATTAGGAGAGGGATCAGCCGCATACCCCGTGATATAAATATTTAGTTAATTTTTTTTTTTTTGTTTTTTTTTTTTTTTTTGTGAAAGTTAGTGAAGGTTGAAATTAATAATTTTCTATTTTTCGCATTGTGTCATATATTTTTTAATTTTTTTTAGCATGAAGAACACCTGAAAAACTTCAATTGTTTAACAAAAAATGTTGTAAAATATTATTATTTAAATAAATGGATTATGAAAAAATATTTATAACATCACGAACATTCTTAATAATTTTCAAAATTCAAATCAAAATTTTCATGAACCACTTGACGTGGATTGTCCCAGTTACCAGTGCTTGCGATGCTGTTGAAGTAATAGCTAGTATGATGCCGTTTGACATCAATGGTGACGAATACGAGTGGATATGCCATAGGATATGCATAGGAGCCAAAAGAGAAGAGAGAGTCAGCAGCTTAATAGTATAGCAGCATTGGTGGCAAACCTTACGCAAAGGATATTGGACCCATAGACTGATACCATACATTCATTCGTTAATATGCAGACGTTATGCGGATCTACAATTCCATCTTACCCAAATGCTAAGGGGACATGGGTGCTTTGGAAGCTATCTGGACAGATTCCAAATTCTTAGTCCGAATTGATCGACGTGTTGAGAATTCTTTAAAGTCTCTGAGCGTATATTCTTTTATTGCCCTCGCTTTTTAAGTTCAAGGGATAAACTTAAGACTACACTCGGTGATAGCTTTACGGTGGAACAATTGACGGATGTGATGTCCAATCTAACCGAATCCGACAAATGATCGATAGAAAATCAAAATAAACCAGTGTTTTAAATTTCATTCGGATATCTCAAAAACTGAATAACAACTTTTATAATCCTTAAAAATCGTTACCGTAAATGCGATTTTCCGTCTTTTTGGCTCTTTGTAAATCGAAACGTTCTAATGTTTATAGTTACATGAAAAGAGTAATTTTCTAAAATGTTTGATTGATAAAGAGTTATTCGATATTTCCTAAGTTCCTAGGTATTGCCTAGGTGTGACTCTTACTTGTTTATAATATATATATATCGGTTATATTGTTCCACTTCTTACATATATTTAATTATTTACACTTTGTCAAGCAAAATGCTCTCTTCATCTTTCACAAACTCAGCATAAATTCATACAAAAGCACTAAATATTCAATTATTTTAAGACTGATGTATACAATTCGTTTAAATGTTCTCAGCGATTAAATTTCACTCTCATAAGCGGTCAATCATTACAAATGGTATCAAGTGTGAGAAAACCCATTTACAAGGTATTTAAAGCAAGTTTACCCAATTTACTCGGTGTTAATGGGAATATCTCGTACGTTTGTACACCATCAACGTAAGCGCATGAATAAATCGCAAAATGATACGAAGTTATGAAAGGATTAAATACAAATAAGTATGGAATTAAATATTATTCTTTCATTCCTTAAACAGTATTTATTATTGCGATTAAGTAGCAGAGAGAGAAAAATCATTACAAGAAACATAATACAAAAATTTTTTTGAAGTTGTAAAAAAAAAGAGACAAATAAGTAAGGGCTAAGTTCAGACGTATACGAACATTTTATACACTTGTAACTTGCAAAGTCAAAGACCTGGAAATTGCTCCCGGTTCTGGCAAATAATTGTATTAAAAAACTTTGCGAAGGAGTTAAAAATCTATTGTTCGATGAAACCGTGAAGAAATTACAATAAAATTTAGTATTTTCTTCACTTACATTGTGTTATCATGTTTTCAAGGGACTTCATATACAAACAAGGGGATATAAACACCTCAAAATTGCGGTCTTAGATCTGATAAACTCTGGGTAACCAAAAAATATCCGTTTAAAGGCGAGCTAAAGTGAGAAAGCGAAACATCCTTATCCCGGGTTATTACAATTTTGGGACCCGACACGTGAAAAAACATCTCCAATGAACCAAAAAAAAAAAAAAAAAAAAAATACGAACGCATCCTCGGTTGAAATACCCCACTTTCGATGACGGCCACTTTAAACGCATTAAGGATTATGGTGTGTCGTTGCCCAGCTGGTTGATGACCTCGTAAAACTAAAGGTTTACATCATCGCTGTCCAAGAGTACGATAAACGGGAGCAGGACTTAGACGAATAGGTTCTTGTGGCATTTACTATAGTGGCCATATAAAGGATCGCAAATTCCGAGTGGCATCTGGTTCCGGTGAATGAGCGTCCAGCCATAATCCGCATCAAAGCTAGGTTCTTCAAGATATCGCTAATTTGTTCCCACGCCCCGGCGGAAGAAAAGGACGATGTGACTAAAGATGCCTTCTATTAGCGCTTGGAGCACACTTATGAGAGCTACCCGGCGACGATTTTAAAAACGTGGTTGGTGACTTTTACGACGGAGTGAGCAAAGAAGTTATTTTTGGTAAATTTTACCTCTATTATGAAACGTCCCAAATGGGTTGAGGCTGATCGACTTCACCGGGGGTCGGAAATGTGGTTATCTGTAATACTAAATTCCAGCGTAGGAAAGTTCATGAAGCTACCTGCCTGTCTCCGTACTGAATAGCCACCAACCAGATCGATGATGTTCGATAGTGGGAAGACCCATCTCTGAAGTTTTAGATATGCGTCGAGGTCCTAGCATTGACTTGGATCGCCATATTGTTGCAGCGAAGATACGCACTCTCCTCTATGGTTCTGCGGAATATGGTCTTTGAGTTAATAAACAGCGGCTACGCTGGCTAGGTCGTGTCGACGAATGGATGAAAACACTCCAGCTCTGCGAGTATTCGACGCAGTACTGGGAAAAGCAGAGAAAGGGGAAGACTTCACGATTGGAATATCAAATTGTCTCTAAACAGCGAAAAGGAAAAACGACCGACGCCTTGTATACATATATGTATGTAGTTATGCCTAAATCTATCTCGTTTAGTTTCAGGTGATACGTCTAACCGTTAGATGAACAAAACTATTATACTCTGTAGCAATATGTTCCAAACTATATGTTGTTGTACTCACTTTGAGTATTTAGTATTGTTTTTGTAATTGCACTCTCATCAAATATTTAAGTGAAAATAATTTGTTTTGGCTTAATAAGAATATACTTGTATACACATATATGTTGATCTACGGTCTACGGTCGCAGGCATATGTTTGCCTTTCTTTAATTATTCAGCATAATTTCTAATAACTAATTTAAAATGATTAAAATACACAATTGTCTGCCTTTGAAACACAAAGGGAATTTGGAAGGAGTAATTTATACGCGTGCACCACGTGTTGGAGAAGTTTGTTGGAGGAGGTTATATTATGTGTTGACCTAACTTTATTTTATATGAGCCATGTATAAATCCTAGGGTCATTTGGTGTGGGGTTCGAGAAAAACTCAATCGTCGATAGGTAGCTGGCAGAGTTAGTACGGCAGGAAAGCTCTGGTCGGATGAAAGTATGTCCAACATATAGATCCTATGTAAGTACGCTTCGTCTGATCTACAAAAAGAGGAGAGACCCCAAAAACCCCAAAGATTCAAACACACCACATTTTCATCGATTTTAAAGTCGCCATCGACGGAAGCACCTCCCCGATGCATTCAATGCTAAACGAGGTTTCAGACAGAGAGACCCAATATTGTGGGACTTCTACAACCTACTGCTGGGGAATATATTATAAGCTGTAAAGGTAAGTAAGAACTGCTGGGGAATATAAGACCAGACTAGATAAGGAAGTGAAGCATATGGGTCTGGCAAGTCTATGACAAGACGAGCTAACTTCTGTCATCCAACAAACAATTATCCCATTTACAGTTTGGCTTACACGTCACTGTTGACAGTCATAACTTTGATGTCCTCGCAAATATCGTCTATTTTGGAACAAGTATTAACACAAACATATTGTCAGCCTCGACATCCAAAGTGAAACGAGGCATCGTTCGCCTTGAATTTGTTCCTCCTGGATAAAGAAGAGACTCAAACGAAGGGTCGATTGGGTCCGACAAGATATCACATCCGATTGGAAAGCCCCGGCTCACACCGATTTCCTTGTGAACAGCTACCTAACCAAGGTAGGCATCCCAACGCTTTCGTAGCCGCCCTACAGTCCAGATGTGGCTTCCCCTCTTCTTCCTTGTTTTCTTGCCTGATAAGGCTGATGAAAGTGGATCCAAGCAGTATGCACCTCGTCTCTCAAGGCTATTCCGAAGAATGCCTTCCGTGATGCCTTCAATGCTTGGGAATCGCGCTAGCAGCGCTACAGGCGTCTATTTTGAAAGTATAAAGAATTGTAAAGATTGTTTCAATAAATTTTTGTAAATCGACTCAGTCCTATTAATTTCCAGACAAAACCTGTTAGGAATTTAATTCTTTTTGATTATCTTATTAAATTCTACAATACCTTTAGAATATTGTCTTACATTTTCGAAATTTATCCGGGTAATAGTTTCGGAGATACAGCATTGAGAACTCGTGCACTCGAGGTTAGATAGACTAAGTGCGCCGTCTTTAGAAGCGTTTTTCTCGAAACTGTGTTTTTGAAGTGGGTTGGCAAGATTTCTCGAGAACTACTTAATACTTAAAACATTGCGCTCGGGTATAAGTATGCTATTATCGGCATTAATTGGTGTATGTTGCTATTGTTCTTAAGTGAGCTAAACTGAATTATTAATTTTTTTTGTATCGCAATTTTTTGTATTTATCAATGTCGCACACATATGCACACATACACTTACATTTTAACATGACAATATTTACAAACCGAGTCAAAAATCGAATTAATGTTTAAGTAGCTAATAATGGTATGAAATTTTAATACAACAAAATATAAAGAGACAAAAAGCAAAATGCTGAAACGACATCGCAGCGGGCATATATAAATACAACAATAATTTGGGGGCGGTATTCAGTAAGTTTCCCAACTTCACACTAAAATACTCATCGGACTGCTTCAAAGATGGATTACTTTGTGCCTTTGCAGTTCGACAATCGACCAATAAAATTACCCATACAGGTAGCTGGTTACAAATTCAATTTCTTGTGGCCACTCAAGGAGGATGCCAGCATCTTAAGTCGGCTCGTCAATAACATATGCCTCAGTGTGAGCGTGCTCTTCTACATTGGTACTATTGTGGGTGAGTAATGATGATATCATTTGCATTCTACACACACAGTAAGTAAAAGTATTTTGTTCACATCGCAGGCGAGTTTACCTTCATAGGCGAGAATATCGGTAACATACCTGCCGTGGCTGAGTGCCTTTGCACCTCTTTTATGGGCGTGCAATATATAATACGAATATTTGTGCTGCTAAGTCGGCAGCGCGCATTACGCCAACTACTTCGAAATTTCTATCGTGACATTTACTTTACGTAGTAAGTATGCCGTTATGCGAACTGCGAACTCGCAAATTTTGCTTATAGAAACCATTCGCATATTTACGGTTTTAGCGCTGACGATGCAGCGCTGTACAAGGAAATCAACTCGATAATGCGTTTTATGAATATATTTACGCAATTCTACTATGTGCCGATGATGCTGATACTTGTGCTGTACGTGTGCGATGTGGCAAGCGTGGGGCTGGCGTCACCTGACAAACCATTTATCTATCGCATGTCCTTTCGTTGGTATGACGCACAAGTGCCGCTGCAATTCATCATCACCGCCATCTATTCGGGTTGGCTGACGATCTCGTGTGTGACAATATGGACCGCTGAGGATTATACGCTCTGCTTGGTGCTCTGCCATGCCAGTTTTCGTTATAAGAAATTGCGCTTGGATTTGCAGCAACTCCTGGAGATGGCACGTGCTGATCTGAAGTGCGGCGAGACACCTTGTACGAATCAAAATTTGCATATAGCCTTTCGGCGACGTCTTCGTGAGATTTTTCGACGGCAGCAACGTTTGAATGGGTGAGCGGCACGTACATACTATTTATGAATGTGAGCGTATGTTAGGAGATAGGTAAGTGGTTGTTCACAAGAGTTGTCCGATAAGTACTTAGCTTCAGTTGAATCGAATTCTTCGCTTTGTTTTGTCCGAAAAAAAGAACAATGTCGGAAGGTGAGTCGATTCTCGTTTTTAAAAGTAATAACGCATTGCGAAATTAAAGAGGATTTGGTTGCTGTATATCGTCAAGCTTTTTTCGCGTCGCTTTTGAAGAGAAGTTACCACGCATAATATGGGTTATACCGTGACGCAATCCAAGATCTTGTTTTTTCAGACAACCAATCAAATAATGTGAGAGAAAACTGAAACAGTAGGCAGCTCAAAATATTGTGTGGTTCATATTTACCTCGCATGAAATTTGGGATATGCGAAAGGTTCACTCCGGATAATTGTGAGACTACTTTGAAGCAGTGTTACGCACTTTTTAAGAAAAATCCGAAAAAATATATTTCCTGGTTTGTTATTGTCAGTATAGGTTATGCTAATCTGGTAGGCCTATAAGCTATGTATAGATCACTTTTGGTCCTTTGTGATACCAGATAGATTTCAGTAGCTAGGTCCAGGGGGTTAATCATCCTTTAGGATTCCTGCGAATTTTAACAGACCCTACGACCTCACTATCGATACCTCCTCCAGTGTATCATACCGTGGGGGACCCCATATGTCTTGCCAATGTGAGATGGTCCATTGTTTCCCTGCTGCACTGCTCTGGATATTTCCTGCAGTCTTCTCGATCTGTCAGCCCCATCCTGAAAGCATATGTCGCAAACAGACTAGTTCCATCTTGTTTCTACAGTCTCTTCTGTCGAGTGCCAGTAGGGCTTTGTGTACTACCGATCTACCGTTTTGGACATGACTTTTGTAGTTTTGCATCCACTTAGCCCGTTCCATCGAATTTTGATTCTTGGCAATCTCGTTCAATACCTCATTGCCCTCCAGGTTTCTGTGGCCTGGAGCCCAGTAGAAGTGAAGTCGCTTGCTTCCGGCAATACTTTACACTGCCGCCCTGTTTCTGAAGACGCCTCTGGCTGCCTGCAGGCGCATTAGAGGCCAGCTTTGTGGTTTTCGCAATAGCAAAGACCTCACCTTGAAATATACTGCAGTGGTTCGGCAACTTAAAGAATGCCGTATGCCTAATTCTGGACAGTATTTCTCCGCACCAATTCCATCATCCATTTTCGAGCCATCCGTATAGATGCTTAGAATATTGCATGCAGCTAACATTCCTTTACACCAATCATATCTTTTTATGTTTACTTTGAATTTTCTTTCCCAGTTGAAGAGTGGGATGTTGCAGTCGGTGTTTTTCAAGACCGCCATTACCCACCCAGCTATACCCGAAGATTCTATATGTAAACTCTCCTGAAACCGGTCGTTACACCAATTTTTCTGCGCCGTTTTCAGCGAAAAGATCTAGATGTGGATTTAGCGCTAGTTTAGCCGTTGGAGTTGTTCCTAAAGCTCTGAACCCTTTCCATTGGCTTCCGGTAGGTGGATTTCCGTAGACCTCTCCAGAATTGGTCTTACAATAGCTGTTATTGTCGACTATAAATGAATTTATTGGCACCGGAGACCACGATATAGTCGACACAGTGGACCTCATCCGTTAAAGCTGTCTCAAAGAAGCTGAAGACTTCACTATAAACAAATGTCAAATGTATCGAATTAAAAGGAGATTACGTGGAGACATAACTTTTTTACAACTTCTTATTTTATAGCCTGTACTTATTGGACAACCTTCGTATTAGCACATTGTGGTATTTTAGCAGCGTTGTCAAAGACAATTACTGAGTACAATAGCGTCAGCTGCATATGTTTTTACACGCAATTCCTTCTATATCCTTAAGCTTAATGCTCATATATCATTGGTGTATGCTTTTTCTTTCTTATTTAGTTCGTTGTGCTTACGCAATTTCCTTTTGCAGCTTCGTCGCCGAGGCCAAGGCTCATTTCACCCACCAAATATTCTACATTTTGTCCTTTGGCGTTTTGCTGCTGTGCGTTGTCTCCTTTCAGTTTCAGAGCGTGAGTATGCCAACTCGCAGACGCATTTAAATATTTCCAACATTTATCACAATTATTCTCTCTGCATTTTTTCTACGCGCGCTTCATTATAGGGTCCAATCACTGTGGCGTCGAGCAAATACATTTCCTGGCTCATTTCGCAAACTGCGCAGTTTCTGTTAATTGGCTATTTTGGTCAAATGCTGATGGATGAGGTATGGCTTAAGGTTTTCATTACTTCTAATATCATTAAAGATATTTCTAATTTATGTGTCTCAATATGCTTATATATACAATTAAACCGCTTTTTAATACACGTTGACGGCTCGTTAAATTCGCTTCGTTTTTGCGTAGACCACGGAGCTGCGAAATAGCTTTTACTGTTGTCGTTGGGAGGATTTGTTGGTGCTTGGCGATCTGCATAGCAATAAATTGTTGTTGGGTGATGTACAATTTGCCATCATGAATTCTCAGGAACCCATTGTTTTCGATGGTATGAAATTTTTTCCGCTCACTTACAGTACGGTGAGTGCGGTAAGTATTTTGGCGGCGTTCAGGCATTCATAATATGAATTTGTGATATTATTGGCTTTATCCACTTTCAGGCTCTGCGCTCAGCTGTGTCGTATTTTATGTTCCTGAACACTATGAATGGCGAGAATTGATTTATTGCAATATTAACTAATACTTATTTATTTTAAAAAAAGCGTCTCACTTGACTTGAATTGCTTCGAGAAATACAGTTTAATATAAATATATGTTAAGTATTATTTTAGGGAAAAAGGGCAGTACAAATTTTAAGAACACATCAAATGGCTTTCGGAGATGTTAATTTTTGCTTTGAAGGAATATTAAATTAATTAAATTAATTGGTTAGTAATACATATAGTTTATTATATTGTAGAATATGTTCATTTGGTAATAAATTCGAATTTGTGAATGGAGAAATGGCGCCTTTCTCAATAGAAAGTCAAACATCCCCTTGATGTATGCCAAGGTCATATTTTTTGGCATTTTTCCAAACAACATTCTGGATATAAAACCATGTATCCTTTATACCGCAACCTTTCCTGAACCCATACTACTTATTTGCCCATTTACCTCGCGTTAGCTCCTGAAGCTGCTCCACTATAACTTTTTATAGGAATTTTTCAATTACTGGAAGGAGATTGATGCCCCAATAACTAAGAGAATCGCTTTTGCTTTTACCAAGGAACTTTAGGAGAGGAACACCCCAGCCCGCGTAATAATTTTTTTTCTCGCTTTGAAAGGCACTCAGATTTGAGAAAAAATTTCTTCGTTGCGAAAGTGTATATTTATGTTACATATTTATAAATCGCCTCAGGACATCTGCTATAGATTCGAATATAGTAGCCCGAATATGATTATATAATTGCTGCAATAAGCGTTGTTTTTGCAGTCTACATGAAACAATATTGAAACAAATAAACTAGTCAGAATTGCAGAAATTTAGGTGTGATCTATATTTACCCGATATATAAGGGCGGTGAGAGCATCTACTTATTACAATGCCAATCAATATTTGGACATTTTATTTTCCACAATGTACCCTTTATTTAAGAAAATAATACTGGAATACTTAAAATCATTTCACCAATACATCTACAATATAACACAATCCTTTTTTGTTGTTTACAGCAAATAGAAAAGAAGTGGTGAAAGTGGAAATGACTCAATTAATTTGCATAAAATTGGTCATAATACTTGAGTACACTTATCCTCAGTGAATTCGTAAACACAACAGAAGTGATTGACTGCCTACACATACACCATATAACCATATAACTATATAAGAAGGTACCTACATATGACCCAGATAGTTTACAGCAACCACACATCCTAAACATAAACATCAGCCATCTCGCATTATACGCCGCCATAAACTGGCTTGTTGAGCTGATGGTCATGACTGCCGTCAGCCATTTTTATGAGGCTTTTGTCACACAGCCAAACACTGGAGTGTGTGCTTGTGTAACTAAAGGGTCAGTAGAAAGCTTACAGCTAAAAAATTGCTTTATTTAGACGAAGTCCTAGCGCTTCCCAGATAAAGTGTTAATATTGTAACATTGAATATTTGTCGTTATGAAATACGTGGAAGAGAAGTTAATATTCTATGTATAAATATTTGACCACATTTTTATGCTGTATATTCCTACTGGGAATTATAATTACATAAATACGAGTAAATATACTCCTATCTTTCATACTTTTTTCTTTATATACTCCTCGATGTGGTTGTTTGTCTCTATTTTTTTTTTTTAAAGCTCAATCAAACTTTGCATCACTTAAAGATCAGCCATTATTTCAAGTGTTATTTAATGTGAAAACTGATCTGATTGTTGTTGCCTTTCACATATTTAACTATATAAATTTGCGATTGATTTTTATACTTGTGTTATATAGCAATAGTTTCTGCTCTGAGCCATTGTAGTGTGTGCGCTCGCGTTTTGAAGTATGGTCAATAGCAGTATATTGACAAAGGCATATTTATTTATTATTCGATAGATGATTGAAAGTAAACGCAATAATACTTCAATGACATATTAAAGTGCCACAGTGTTGATTCAAATATGTGTCGCATATTTGTGGGTTGTATGACGGCTTTGTCTGTTTGTCTATGGATAAGTTGTAGCTCTATTTCATTATTAAATTTTTTAATAAACTTTTAGTTTTTCTCTTCGACTTCTTGCGTTTGAAGGCTACGTAATATCTGATGCTTCGAATTATAGTATAGAAAATATTGTCATGATATGCAGGTGATGATCATGTTTAGGTTCTTTTTGGCTTTGAGAACTGACATTTTAGAGCACGGCTGCGCAAACTATTTTTTTAATACATGAGCTTAAATACTATAAAACGAATCAACAGATACTAAAAGAAAACATTAAGATAGGATGGCAAGTCATATTTATCGGCGCATATCAGCCTCTTGTGTTCTACTACTAGATATCGGGGCTTCGCGGAAGCTTGGCCAGCGCTTGACCATCATCAGTACATGCGCTTTCGCAAAAGCATTTTGACCTAAGATCGATCGTAAGAGATTTAGTGATCTCTTTGCCCTCAGTAAGTCTAGCCTGTCCTCAGTTGTGGAACTTTTAACAGGCCATTGTCCTATTGACGTCCACACGGTATGCCTGGAATTCTAACACACGTCATCTGTAGAAACTGTATGGTAGATGATGAGATGGAAACAACCCAACACTTCCTTCTTGACAGTGTCGTCTATGAGAGATCAAGACCTAAACACTTGAAGTAGGTGCTATACATTCAGACATCCCACCGGGCTGGCGGGAATGGGAATTAAATGCCTGTGAAAATTTGTTTTGGCTACTAAACGTTTTGCTATATTATAAGCTCGAACAGAGAAGTTTTTCTATTCTATGGCTTCACTCACAAGAGACTACATACAGCAGTTTTTAATTTTTCTGAGTTATCTTCTATTGCAATAAATTTATGCAATGGTTCAAAGTCTACTTAAAAGTTAATAGTCACTATGTTGAGCATATTAGGAATAAGCTGGACTTATTACATTTACTTTTAGCATAAACGAACACACGAGAGTATATATCTATAAATTTTTAAAATACACATTCAAGTTATTGTAAGAAAAAACTCAAATATTCTACGCGACACACGCGGTCTCTGTCGGCGCTGAAAAAAAATCCTCAGCGCTGCCCTCAAAGAATATTGCTCTCATAGGTGCTATTATAATTATTATAGTATACAAAGATTGATTTTGATCGGTCCAATTGTATGGCAGTTACACTACTGTAGTCAATTTGAAAGATGAATTCTGTCCATTTCGTCTCCTTGAAAATAATCCCCTCCCCTCCCATTCAGTACACTTTTGCCAACGAATTTTCCAGTCACCATAGCACTTGGAAAAATCCTCCGTCATGATGGCCATCAGAGCCTTCTTCGATTCAGCTTTTACTATATTCTCAATCGGGTTAAAACGGTGTCCTCGGAGTGGTCATGTGAATTTGCTGAATAGCCAGAAGTTACACGAAGGTAAATCAGGCGAATGCGGTGGTTGCGGCACGATATTGGTTGAAAATTTGTTATGGTACTATATATCCACGGTTATGCTATCTCAAATATTGTTATGGTGTATTCCTACCATGAAAACAGGGTATAGACACTGAAGTTATCATATTTGATATTTATGGGCTTTGACGAGTTATAGCCCAATTTTGACCATTTATAAACTATAAGTATCCGTAGTTTGCGAAATGTGCAATTGCGATATCCTCATTAGGGCTTAGGTACATATTTTTATGTGAAATGACATGTTGGAAGTTAAAATTTTGCTATATGGGATGTAGTCGTGACTATTGCCCGATATTAACAAACAATAACAATTAAAATATAAAGACGATATTATACAACGGGTTTAGTTGAAATTTCACGCATATTACTCTTTTTTATACCGCCTTGCATGCATTTCATTCCTACCATTCATACCATCTCATGTGTAAAATAAAGTTATTATGGCCTGTCTATTTAGTAAATTAATGCTCTTTTGGTAGTGTGTAGAAGCTTAGTTTTAGGTCTTACTATTGACTAAGTATTCTTGATATAAATAAATGGTAGATGAAAAAAAGAAAAAAAGTAGCGAAAGTGTATTTGCGCGTCTATAGAAATTGAAAATGGAGAATAGCGTAAGAAGAGTGAACATATTTTTCGACCAATAAATTGATTACTTTTTGTGTAAATATAAAATAAAAGTAAGTGAATTTGAAAATTTATTTTACAAATCAGTTAATAACATAAGGGTTTTCATGTTTTTAGCTTCTACAAAATATATATTTTTATGAGCGGTGTGCACTAAACATATATAATTCATATCCCCAATGCCCGCTGTTGATATTTCGCAATAAGTTAACGTTAATGAAGATATTCAAAACATGAAAAAACTGCAAATTTATTATTAAATCCAAAAGAATTTTGTTTTTTGAAAATATTTTTGCTTCATTGCAGGCAATATCTTAATGAAGTACATGGCGTATGAGTAATATTGGGCACTTATACAAAACATAGTACCACATGGCGTATAAGTAATAAACAGCAAGGACGTTCATTTAAACAGCATGACTGTACTTAAAATTTAAAATGACGAAACATCACTTTTCATAAATTTACAGGCGAAGGAAAACGCCTCATATTGAAAAAAAAAAAAAAAAAAAAATTAGTTTTGGTTCTAAAATGGTTATATATTGGTTATAACTGACAGTGGCAGCAGAAAATTTTATGCCTAATATGTAATATAATGTAGTGAATCGTAAGTATTGAAAAGTTCAATTTTCATTTTTTTGATGATGCGTTGTTTTCCATTTTAGGTGACGATATGTAGTTGCAAATTCGCACAGTCTATTTACTCCTCCCCCTTCTCTAGCAAATTACTAGTTCGTATCGAACAAATTGTATCTAAATGCACGCTAGTATAGAAGCTATTATTTTTACAGCATTTAATTGCATGAGAATGTAGCCTTCATCTCTTACGCACTTACAATACTCTTCATACATTTTTATTTCTCGAATTTGCATTGCCAAAATGTTGTGGTAACTTTAATTGTTTAATTGCATTTCATTGCCTTTGAGTTGGCAATTCTTTTCCTGCTTGCTGCTTGCGAAAAATATGCATTTTTGTGGTTGTGCTAAACTATTTAAAGCTGTTCCGACATTGCACAGCAAATTCATTTACACATCGCAGCACTTGCGCATGGCATTTGGCTCAATGTAAAAGTTTTATTTTATAAAACTAACCAAAAGATGAAATTCTCATTTTTAACTTGATGGACACACAAAATTTCACTAGTTTCTACTGTGGCTTTGGTGTTGGTGTCAAGCATTCAAGTATGTAGGCGTTGCTGGTGTGATATCACATATGCATAGCACAAAAACAACATGCAAAGGCATGCGACCGCAAAATGCGTGTGTGTGTGGCTAAATTCATTTCCTGTACAAAGTGGCTACTCTGAGTTGCGTAAGGATACTGGCAATGCAATTGACTTGGGACATTCTATATTTATTATAATTGCTTGGGAATTGGGCAGAGCAGAGGCAATCAGGCTTCATTCAATGTCAGCTGGGCTTTTGTTTTCTAGCTGAATAATTTTTGTTCATTTTACAATTTCTAGAAAATTAAACATTTGCTAATATTTGTGAAATATGATATTATGTGGTAGAGTAGAGTTTTGAGAATTGAATATAGCTTATATATTCATGAAACTAAAATAAATGCATTTCAGGCGTTTACGAAGAACTATCATAAATATTTCGAAATTGAAACTGAATAGCTTTGATAATAAAATCAAAAGTTCAGAAGAGGTAAATAAATTGTGTTGATGCTTTTACTATCTGTTGAAAGAGTGCAAAGAGGAAGGTAAACTCATAAATTAAAAATATAGAAAAATTTCAACTGCTACTATAATATCTATCACAAATAAAAAAGTTTATACGTATGTACCAGAACTAGCTCAGTTTGATATTTCAAAAACAGATTTTGTGTATATGCGGTCGGACAGCCAGCCAGACAGATAGACAGACATACGGACAAGGCCAAATCGACTCAGTCAAGTCATGGTGATCATTCAAATATTTATTTTTTTAACATTACACGTTTAACAGTACCTTATAAGTTCTCACAATCAACTATCACCTGTCGGTATCTGCTCTGTCCTCACACCAGTGAGGGGTTTGTGGGCGGTGCCAAACTGTTGGCGAAGAGGTGCAGTGAGCTTATTCATGATTGAAAATTAATTGGAAGGCTAGGAGATAGAGTCTTATGTCGGGAGTTCTTCATAAATTCAAACTGTGTGCTAAGAGCTAGTCAAAGAGTGACCTCATTAATAATAGCTTCATGCTTTTTTTTAATTTTAATTTGTGTTTGTGCCCAGTCACAGCGTAATCGCCGGCGCAAACTGAAAAGCTGATGAGTTTACTCAGAAACACACATTTAACTCCATTTCAAACTATTGGAAGCGAGTTGGTTATTTGAAGTGCTATTGCGCTCCAGCAATGGACCTGTGAACCTCCAGTGAGCTTTGAGGTCTGCAGAACTACTTACACTTTAGCGAAGTTAATCTCGCATCTACTGTGGGTGCTCTGACTGGATACTATGCAACGGGATCACGCGCGGTATGAGGTGCCAGGTTCTTCGCCACCTGGTATTTCCAACGGAGTAGAGGTCTTCCTCTTGCTCTGTTTCTCTCGGCGGGTGCTGCGTCGAATATTTTCAGAGCTGGAGTGACCTAGCAAACATAGCCGCTGTCTTTTAATTCGCTGAACTATGTCAATGCCCTCATATATTTCATACAGCTCATCGTTCTTTCTCTCCCAGAACTTTTATCGGAAGGATCAGTGTAAACTATTTGAGCTTAGGAAAGTGAAATCATAATTGATTCGAAAACCAGCAAAACCATAAAACGTTACATTACTGGCGATGAGTTTTTGCAATCTAGAAACAGACGATCAATTGGTCGAATATCGACGCAAAGATGAGTGCAAGGCGAAATCACCACGTCGAAGCAGGCCAAGGCAAGGTTATGTTGACAGTTTTATTCGATTATCGAAGCGTGGTGCATTCCGAACTCCTTCCGACCAGCAAAACTGTCAACAAGGAATACTATTTGGGTGTTATGCGGCATTTGCGCGAAAAGAGGCTAGAAATATGGGGGGACAGCTCTTGGTTTTTGTACCATGATAATCCACCGTCGCATACTGCATTGAATCTTCGGGAGTTCTTCGCCAAATTTTCAACCAATATCGTGACGCAACCACCCTTTTCGTCTGATTTAACTTTGAGTGATTTCTAGCTATTCTGCGATCTGAAACGACCGCGCCGGAGAAACCGTTTTGAGTCAACTGAAGATATTAAACGTAAATCGCTACGCGCATTGAATGCTATTCCGAAAATTGTCTTTAACAACTGTTTCGAGGATTGGCAAAAACGTTGACACAAGTGTATTGGGGCGAAGGGGGACGGCTTTGAAGGGGACTACAGAGATTTTGAAGAATAAATTAAAATTATAAACAAAGCCATACTATTATTGCTTCAAATTAAACAGAACCTTCATCTGGCTTTACTAAGGGCGAGTGAGTCTCTAGCGGGCCAATATAACCTAACCTCAATTAATGCATTTTCTTCAGGGAATAACAAGGAAATAACTGTCTACGAAAGTTTCGTACAGAAGAAAGCAAAAGTTAGAAATTATACTTATATTGTATGCTTTTCAAGTTATAAAGATATATATATATCTTATATATATATGTATATAGTATATATATTATTTATATTTATATTTAGATGTTTAAAGTCAGATGTAAATATATTTAGTTGAATTAACTTGTGATCCTTTCAAGGCACTTGTGTAGTTACTTATTTTAAAATGTACATCTTCTGGTGTTCTAATTAATTTAAGCTACTTTCTTAAGCTTTGAAAATAAAGCTGAATCGCTTACGCACACACACGTAGCTGCCTCCTTTATACAATAGTTCGGACATGCACACATGCACATATGTATATAAGTATTTAGGATATTTTTTAAGCAAGCTATTATGTAACATAACATTGACTTGCTTCTACATACGATATTCCATATATTTAGGTACACATACTCGTATATGAATATAATTAGGACCAAGTAGGTATTATATTACAAATATGCACCTACGACCTACGATTTATCTGCGGAATTTAAACAACATAGATACTGGCAGTTCAAGTACATACATATGTATATAATATGATAGGGTTACACTGTCATTTACAAGTAGTCCTGGGTAATAGTATGTTTTTCAAAAACGGCTCAGAACACTAGCATAAACTATTATCCAATTTCTGTGGTTCTAAGTCTAGGCTTACAATGCAGACCACTCAAAATAGAAAGTTTAATGCGTATAAAAAATGAGTTTTTAAAAAGTGAGTTTGTTATGTCTTTTACCATATTTTTAAAATTATTTTTATTACTGTGAAATAAATCGCTTACAGTTAGCTAATTAACATACCCTCTCTGCATGTTTTATGCCGCTGCAAGGGAGCTTATGCTTTCACAATATGCCCTGCTAATAAAAACTTTGCATAACAAATTGCCTGGATGAAGTTAATGAGCAAGTAGCCTATGCCGTGCTACAGTGAACTTCTTCAAGAAAAAAATGTAAGTAATGAAATGTTGTAAAAATCAGTTAAAGAGGTGGGAGTTGGAGAAATGATATAGGGGAATGTAAATTAGTAGAGTCGGAGGAGATTGTATATGTAAATGTACTACCTCATTAACGCCTATTAATGTTCGTTTCAGTTGAAAAGAACTTGAAGTAAAGCAGTTATGTAATACCCTATTCTGTACAATGTACAATGACTTTGTAAAAAACTCTTTCTGCGGTTTTTTTCGCGTCTGGGTGGGTGCCAATGAAAAAAGATCAGCTCCTGCAGGGATAAAAGTATGTCCATTGAAGTGAACTTCAGTTATAATGCTTATAGCTGGGTCTTTCTGAATGCGATCGGAGAGTGACAGAAGGCAGCGCCTTACCTTTTTGATTTATTTCGTAAGGTTTTATCTAACAAAAACTGAGCAAAATTATATTAGGGAGCGACGGAAATATATGAGGTCTAGGGAGAAGTATCTGGCTCAATTTTATTAAGATGTCGAAAAGAGAGGTATTCACGATAGAGCTACAAATAACATCATAAAAACTTTTTGGAAATTGAGCAATCGATAGCTGGTTTCCGGAGGTACAGTCCAAAAACGTCTCTTCGTGGTGGTTAGCATAACAGACGCAGGATTCATACGAAATTAAAAAATCAATTATCATCGGTTAGAAGATGAGTGTAGGTCGTAATTGATAAAATAATTTGGAAGGAATGAATTTTTGGCAAAGTTGCAAACAAAACAGTATGATTTTTGGTCTAATTTTTAGCAAAAATTGCCTTGAAAAAATTAGAAAATTTAGTTGAAATCCTTCAATAAATCACGATTTCATCTTTAGAAAAACTGTGAAAAGGTGCTTCAGTAGTTTTGAGAAATCGTGACCGTGAACTTTGTAACCCATGTTTCGAAAAAAAAAGAAAACACCGAAAAGATTGATGCAGTCGATCGGTCTAGTCTGACAGGTTGCTCCTTTGTAGATTCTATCTCCTACACTTTTTTGCGATTGCTTTGAAACTATGCAAAAATGTTCTAGACACGTCTTAGTACGTAAAGCCCAAGTAAGAGCAACACAAAGTTAACAGCAACAGAGTTGCTCTCTAATTTTGAGAAATTCCCAATGACCTGTGGTGTGGATCTATCTTAGTAATATAGTAACAAGAAATTACTGCACCAGACTATACAGGGATCACGACAAATATAAATAACGTAAGGAGCAGCACAAGGGTTTATTTTAGGCGCAGACCTGTGGAACATCAGCTATGACGGAATACTATAACTTAAAATGCAAGACTAATCATATTTAATCGGCTACGCGGACGACATAACAGCAGTAATCACAGCCTGAGAAAGAGAGGAAGCCCGAAGGAAGCTGAATCAGGTCATAATACGGACTCAAACATAGCATGGCTCACATAACACCTCGCTTTGAATTGAAAAATTTTCCTTCCCTTCCCTGAAAAAAGTCCCTTCTCAAAACAAGCATGAAACGGGTACTACCCAGAGAGTAGAGCATCGAAACCCGCAGAGTTGCAGCTGCTTACTGACTTGTGTCAGATGATGCAGAATTAGTAATGACAAAAGCTGTGGGAACTAAAGAGAGAAAATGAAAATAATAAGAGCGCAATTGATCGAACAAAAAATGACGCTATACTCGCATGGCAACAAAGATGGGTGAATGATAGTCGCGACAGATCGACGGCCAGCCTTATAGACGATTTAAACTTATGGACAAGTCGCAAATTTGGAGAAGGCGACTTCTACACAACACAGCTGCTATCCGGACACGGATGTTTCGGTGAGTACCTTTATAGAATAGGTAAAGTCGAAGAGCCATTGGCATTGGCAATATCGAATACAGCAGTCGATAGAACAATGGGGTCTATGAGATGTTGATATACTTCACCGAATCAATAGACAGCGACTATGCTGAAAATATTTCAACTCTAAGAGTACCCGCCTGAGAAAGTAGAGGAAGGCTTCCACTGTGTAGGAAAGCTTCCCTTGGAATCTCCTAGTGGTGTCAAACTGCGAAAGGATGGATACTGGCAGGCTGTTGTTAACTCGGCTATAACCGCGTAAACGGTGACTACGCCAATAAAGAAGAAGAGGTATTGAAGCTCTTTCTATCGTTATTTAAAGAAGTGTTAACCTTATCACAAGACTTGACCATATCTACATGCGAAATATTCTGAATGAAATAAAATCATCTTGTGTGCGTGATAGAGGTCTAAATAAGCTTTGTCGTTCATCGTCAATTGAGTTCTAGGTTTCATAAAAATATTTTAAAATTGGTAAATTGGCAAGGTTTAAAATTTATACCCATGGCTTTAGCATTTTCTGTGTTCACTCTTTTGCAAGAAATTTAGAAGTCTGTCTACCAATAAACTGGTTCACTGGTGATATTATTCTAGTTAAGCTTGGCTCTATTGAACTTCAATTAAAATATTAGAAATGCTGTCTGCTACTTTTTACAGCAATTATCGGTATTAAACATCTGTATTGAAAGCTCAGTGAAAGTTTTCTTCAAGGCCTATCAACACGTTTATCATCCTTTCAACTAGCGCAAAGTGATTGCAAAACTATTGTAAGCTTAACAAAATCAAATACGAAAAAGTCTCCTTTGGATTCCGTTACATTTCCAATTCCTCCTTTCGCTTAAAGCACAACACAAACCTCTTTAAATTGTATCCAAATACCCTCTTATCCGAATTTCATTTCCAGTCATTGTAAAAAATGCTAAATCCATTTACTGCATTAGCTTACAATGGCAGCTGCTTAGCTGAAATATAGCCTGAATTTAAATAAGCAACAACACATAATAGTTAGCTTTCAACAACGTGCAATAGAAAAGTTCGCTGCCCACATACACCCTTCCATGCATGCAATGCGCTCGAACACGTTGCCATTAGTTGTGAGTGTTGTATGTGTGCACCGCCGAGTGCAAAAACTAATACCATTTTCCAACTCGACAACAACACATTATTCGTATTTTGGCGCATTTAGCAACATTTCAACAGCTTAAGCAACAGTAACAAGTTTATTTGATTTTGTTTAGCAACACGAGTCCAGGCGCGCAAGTAGTGCAGGGCGGCTACCAGCGCCGCCCCACCGGTTTCAGTATGCAACACGTGCGCGTGCTGTTTGTAGCAATATGTGTAAAGTAGGTGTGAATTGGTGTTTGCACAAATTGAGTTTGGTGATGTTGTGAATTCGCAGAAAGGTGGAAATGTTTTGCCGAAAGTGTGTGATAATTTGAAATACCTTCGTGGGGAGAAACTGTTGAAAGATTTTCGAAGAATAAACGATACTCACATTTGTTAGAGGATAAGCCGTTCGATGGTACGCTACGATGCCTTAAGTGGATGTGATGCGAGTTCACAAATGACCAAAAGAAACAACGTATTTATGATTCTCAGAAGTATTTGGCGATTAGCCGTAAAATTAACTGCATCTTTTGAGTAGATGAGACAGAGATGGAAGTTCGAATCATAGAGATCGTTTAACTTTACTACGTTACGAAAATTCACGTTCTGTAAAGAATGTATTTTGCGGGCTTCGCTCAACTTATGGTCAACGCAATCGGCCCACTGAGCGTACTATTCGCAACACCATTACCCATCTTGAGATCCAACATTCATTATTGGATAATATTCGACCGAATAGCAAACGTCCACCACACAGTATTTGCTTTGCAGCCGTAGCTGAGAGTGCACACTAAGGCCGTGAAGAGTCGATTCAGCGCCATCCGCAGCAACTTGGACTGGCGTATGGAACGACTTGGCACATTTTACGTCGAGATCTGAAATTGACGGCGTACAAAATACAACTTGGGCAAGAACTGAAGCTGTTCAACCTTCTCAAGCGACATCTCTTTGCTCAAAGGGGCCTTGAAAAGTTCCAAGAAGATGCAACGTTTTTGAGACGAACTTTGTTCAAATTTTATGCCCATTTCAGGATCAATGGGTAAGTAAACAAGCAAAATTGCTGCATTTGGAACAAAGAGCAACTTGAAGAGAACACTATGGTGCCTGAAATTGAAGTTCATGATCGTGGCGACATTTGGTTTCAACAACACAGCGCCACTACACACACTTCACATACCCCAATTAATTTATTGAGCGAAAACTTCAGTGAGCAGATAATTTAACATTTTGGGCCAGCGATTGGCTACCAAGATATCACACCGTTAGGCTTTTTTCTATAGGGATGTATAAAGTCTAGAGTCTATGGATGGAACATCTGAGTAGTAGCCGCGGGGCAGCATTTGAAAAAGATAATCTTAAAAATTAAATGTCAAAAAATGTTAATTTGATTGCTAGTAAATATTCCCCATTATCTTTGAAATTTCTGTGTTTTTTCTTTAAGAAAGTAGAGAACCTCGAAATTGGACTTCGCGACTGGGATTTATTTGGTGATTAAACTAACTAACTTCATTGTTTCTTCATTTATTGCAATGTTTATATTTGAAATGCAGTATTAAGTCTTTCGATAAGCTCAGTTAGGAACCATTGAATTAAATTTACACAGTAATTAGCCGCGGTTTTAATATCTTCTGAGATTAATCTAGGTTAGGTTTCATGCCTGACCACAAGGTTGCACTTGGACTACTATATACAGTCGTAAAATATAGAACTCTTGTAATTCGAACTTATAAGTCAGTAAAGCGTTTCATGCTCAATTAAAATGTGTTCTGACGTTTAATTTATATTCCCAACAATTCAGTGAGATTCCCAAGTATTTAAGAGTTTCTATCTCGTCTTCTTCAATATCGTCAGCTTGCTGTTAGAGTTGATAGTTACTTCGATGAAACAGCTGCACTTCGGAGCTGTAAATCTACTGCTAGCAGCAATGGCAGTTATCTAGGCCTGAAAAACGCTGCAAAAGTCAACTGAAGTTGATAGAGAGTGGCAATATACTCCTCCACTAACCTATCTTTATGTCAGCAACCTAGGCCTGGAAATTTCCGCAATAGTCAGAAAATCTGAAACTAAAATTGATATAGAGTTCCGACGAATATTTTCCTCCCACAACTTTGACCCATCCATAAAAATTTCACTGTTCAACTCCTTCAAAGGCCTCCACCCACCCAYAACTCCCTGTACAGAGAAAAAATCTGGCAGAGTTTGGTTTGGCGACTAAATGATCAAAAGCTTCAGTATAAAGTCAAAGCGTGGAGAATTTCCATATGTATTCGTTTAGAAACCCAGTTGCTCTGATCTTTTGACACCATATAACTTCCGGCTATTTATACAGTCATCATAAGCCAAAATGATCAAAATTACCATAAATCTTTTCGTCCATGACTCCATATAGTAGGACGGAAATAATGAGTGACTTATAGCATTTGCTGTTTGTTCGTCGAGAGAGCACTTTTGAGGCTTCTACTCGTTACTATTCCTTCCTTAGTGCACTTTCTTGAGATAACTGTTATCCATTACAATGAAGTTTTCTATTTCATTGAAGGTGTTTCATTTTGTATATACAGTGCTGCGATTTCGAAAGGAGCTTAATGCAAATATTGGACTAAAACGTGGAAATCAAAGCCCTCTAGCTGAAATACTATGCCGATTTTTAATATATCAAATGAAAATCATGTGATATTTAGTGAAGCTAACGCATAAGCTCTTCACAAATAGTGTAGCACATGCGAGAGAAATATGCAGCAGGCGCGTGTGTGTACAAAATATATTTGAACAAATATTTACACTTAAGCAGAGAGCCAACATAGAAAGCCACATTGCAGTTAGAGGAAAGCAAGCGCAGGCCAACAAGTAGCTGCAGTAAAGTGATTTTGCTTTGGCATTGTAAGTAAGTAAGTAAATACTGCTGCATTGAAAATGTTTTTAAAGCGCTAAAAACGAAAGCTATACAAATAGCAATACTAATAATAACAACAACAGCAGCAATGGCAGTAACTGCAACCTAAAACAAATAAAATGAAAATAGAGTGAAAATAACTTAATATACTGGAGATTACTTAACGCTTAGAGATGGATTAAGAAGCGCATAAGCGAGTGCGGAGGTGAGAAAAAAGCTGACTTTAAAATAAATGCGAAAAGTATGAAATGAGAGCAGAGAAATTGTAGTGTAGTATAAAAATAAACGAAACGCTCGAATGCCTGTGAAATGTGCGAATGGCATAAATTGAGTTCAAGGATGGCGGAGTGAAGCCAAGCTTTATTTGTGTTTTATGTTTATTTTTTGTTTTAAATTTCAGTCAGCCACTCCAGCGTTTTTATAGACACACATAGACAGTCATAGACTGTAGTAACTGTGTATATTTTATTGTAGAGCTAGCAGTGTCTATATTTTTTCCACATGCTATACTCCTTTTTCCACTCCGTTGTGTTAATGACGCTGCTAGCATTGGAAAAATTAATGAAGCGCTCTTTAATGAGGCTATGAAAAATTATGCAGCTTAACGTCGTTAGCAGACGAAGCATTCGAACGTACACACACCCCAACATTTGCAGCAAATAAAAAGTTGGGTTATAAAATGAGATATGACAGTAGTAGAGGTTGGAGAGTGTGTGTGCAAAAAAGCAAGGCGGAACGTAAGTTATAATATCGTGTAACTCGCGGCTGGTGTGGGCTACAGAAAGGAGAGAAACTTCGAAATCTGCATTTAGATCAGCGAAACTGCGAGGTACGATTATGAATTGAGTAATCGCACAGTTGTCGCCTGCTGAACTTCAAATCACTTACAACTTAGTACAGCGCTGTTGGCGTGCAAAAGTTAAGCGGCTGCAACACTGGGGAGCGCGCGCTTTCCTGGAAATCATTTGAAATACGTAAATGCTGGGGCTTGCTGCTGCTACATGGCTGAAGGAACATTTACATTTTATATGAATGTCATTTTAAATTCTCACAGTGGCAGTGGGGAAAACAACAAAAGACACTCCTATGTAAKTTAGCTAATAAAGCGGATGCACAGCAACACAAAAAAATAAAAAAATAAAAATATAAAAAAAAATTAAAAATAAAATAAAATAAATAATAAATGTTTCTTACTAAATGAGAACGAGTTCTCGGCAAATATTTGTACGCTTTGAATATCATATGCGACACTTTCGAGAAGGGAGAACTAAACACTGATTTCCTAAACTTTATCTCTTTAATGTTGTGCATGCTGCTTTGAAGGTGTAGGATGCGAGCAGTGTGAAACCCACTCCAGCAGAAGTAATTACAAGTATATATTTCATATTAAACAAATTGCTTAGAAATTGTTTCTGATTATTTTCATTTGGAGAAATTCGCAGTCAAATGTCGAAAGCAATGTTGCAACAGAAGAAGAAAGACATGCTCTAATTATCGATCCTACCCACATTGTCGTTCCGCAACTCGAGCAAGACGAGTTGGAAACAATTCTAAGTTGGGCTTAAGAACAATAAAGCCCAAGGAGACAATAAAGTATGGGCTGAGCTGTTTAAAGCCGGCGACGAGAAGAAACATCATTCCCACTACAGTATGGTATACGTAACCGGATTTTTTTATCCAGTTAAGCCTGCCAACTCGGCATAATTCTGCCGCTATAACAACAACAAGATGGAGAAACGAACACATGAGAAATGGAACGCCTAGTACTGGCGATAAGTCTTGCATCTATGTTTACAACTCGGAAACAGACGGTCAATGGGTCAAATATCGTGGCAAAGAAGAGCCAAACCCGAAAAACTACATTAAACCAAGTCAAAAATCAAGGTTATGTTGACACTTTTCTTTGATTATTGAGTTCCAACTAGAAGGGCCCTCCGAGCTGTTCGATACGTGATGAGTTTTAAACGCGGAAGCTTCTCGCTCGTGCATCATTTTCAATATAATGCTTGCAAAGTTGGATACATGCGGCTAATTTGAACAATAGTAGCGCTCTACTCCAAAAGTACAATGTTTTTGGGGTACGCAGACAATATATTCAGATTTTAAAACAAAAAAGCCGTAGCATAAAAAAAAAAACACGAAAGAAATTAGTTTTGTGGTGAATGAGAACAAAAGAAAGCACCTGGAGGCCACACACAAAGACTCCTCGCATCTTGAGAATTACGTCACTGTTGGCAGCTATATATTTGAAAAAGTTATAGTCCTTAACTTTAATATATTTGTCTTAATCAGCACAAATTTCACTAATAATCTGAATATTAAAAGCAAAATAACTCTTGCAAACATATGCTTCTTTGCGATCGGTAGGCAATTGAAGCAGATCCATCTGTCGGATATAAAAATATGCTCCATATTCTTGTCTTATTATGAGGTGGAAAGCAACAGGGACGATGACGAATCGAGATGAGAAAGCTTTTAAAGCATTCGAGAGAAATTTTCTCCGCAAGCGCTTTAGAGCCGTCTGCGTGAGCGATGAATATCAAAGACGAGTAATCGTGAACTTTATGAGCTGTACGGTCATATACTTAAAAACAAAAATCTTCTACTTTATCGAAAAATCACAGAGAAGAAATCAAAGAAGCACAAAAGTATTATTTGTACTGTCGTACGAGTAGATGTACATATAACACCGTTGTATATACTTCTTTGCACCTTGGCATCAATTTCCTTCTTATCCGGGACTAGATGATTTATAAAGTCATCCGATCATTGGCGAAAATTGCTCATGCATAACATACTTGCCCCAGAAGTGAAAAAGTTGACACCTTTATACCATATAAATCCTTATAATGAGTTGTTGTGAACGAAATCACACACACTTACTTTATAAATAAAGTGTTCGACCAAATAAAATTTATATACAATTGATCAATGTAAAATAATCATAAATCAGAAGCGGTTAAGTAGCCGCTGATTGATGGCTTCGAAAGAAAAATTCATGCCGGTGTTGAATTTCATAACTCGATTTGTCATTGGCGTCATAAAATGAAAGGGTGTACGTATATATATTTTTGTGACGCTTTGGCCGTAGTGAATGCATCGACGTGCTTCGCCTAAATTTTTGGTTTTTACCTTGAAGTCATATTTCTGTGTTGCAGACATTTCACATTTATTAACCCTTAGATTCACTCAGTGAAAAATAAATTACATATACTTTAACTCTTTTATCTAGGAACGAAGACATCGGAGAGAAGCGAATATTGCTCGTACATATTCTCAATCTTCGACGAACAAAGACCAAACTCACTAAGTCACTCATTATTCCTGTCCTGCTATATGGTGCAGAGGCATGGACAATGACAACGTCTGATGAGTCGACGTTACGAGTTTTCGAGAGAAACGTTCTGTGGAAGATTTATTGTCCTTACCGCATTCGATGGAACTGTGAACTGTACGAGTTATACGATGACATTGACATACAAGTAGTTCAGCGAATTAAGAGAAAGCGGCTACTCTGGATAGGTCATGTTGTCCAGATTGAAGAGAACACTCCAGCCTTGAGGGTTTTGGATTCAGTACCCGCCTGTGGAATTAGAGGAAGAGGAAGATTTCCATTTCTCTGAAGAGACCAGGTGGAGAATGACTTGGCTGCACTTGTTTTTTCGAATTGGCACCAAATAGCGAAAAAGAAGAATGACTAATGCGCTGCTATAACCTGGAAAGCGACTTTTCGAACCTAATGAATTAAAGTACCTCGTTGATTAAATTATGGGAAAAACAAACCATTAGCTCTAATTTATGAATATTTGATGAAAAGTTTAGAATTAACACGCTTTATTTCAAACTATGATGGTATCATCTCCTTATTCTGAGTTAATCTGCTAGACTTATGCGTAACTTAAATTCTGTTAAATACAAAATTTTACTGAAAGTATTTTTAAATTTGAACCTCTTCTAGTCTACAAACGCATTTCATTAAGCAGAACATATTCTATGTTTTTCATGCCACAATACAGTTACACTGCGTCTCAAAGGACCGTCAAAGAGAGATATGAATTCAGCAAAAGTTGTTGGCTAATATTGTGCTTTAGTCAACTTTTAAAGTTCCGAGCAGCTGAACCACGAAGCTGCACTGCGCCACACAGTGTTGCACAAGCGAGCGGGCGAAATTTCGTAATATTTTAGTTAAAGAGAACTTTGCTGCTTTCTTACAACCGCTGAGTATATGTAAGTAGCTATGTTGGTATGTGTGTGTGTTTGGCTTTTGTGTCGGTGATGCTAACCATCATAGCGCTTGATTGCATTGGCATTTTCCACTTGTGCAAAAGTTGGGTCAGTTTTAGCTACTTAAGCTGCCCAGCAGAGCAATGAAGCGATAAGGAAAAAAAGAACAAAACAAAAATGTGGTACAACAAAAATAATAAAAAAAAAAAACAATACAACAAAAATAAAAGGTAGTAATAACAAAAATGAGCAGAAATAAGAGAAAAATGATTTCTGAGCTAGCGAGCAATGGAAACAGAAAGTGATGTGGCAATAAAAAGGACATTGTACTCCCAGGGAATGGCTGCCGCACGGGTGTAAGGGGCACGTACATAGCTGGCCACTAATGCTATTATTACTACAACAATAGTTACAACAACTACTAACCTAACTATTAGTTCTTCTACACAAATCACTATTGCACACACACACACACACATACACGCACACAACCGAGCAATCACATGCGTTTGACTGTATTTACTTAGAGACTCCTAGGGAATTTAAAATTCTCTATTTGCTTTGGTACTCTGCACTGTTACAAATGTAGGATTCATGTAGGTAAGCGTTTCGGCCAAAGGCAAAAAGGACAGTCCGGGCCGGGCATGCTTCTTATCCAGCGTGTATTGCCACAACGGATGTAAAGTTGGTGAAGCGAAAAATTTGAAAACTCAGTGGCACGTATGGAATATTAAATAAATTGGCATTGCGTTGCGCTCTGCGGTGCACTGCGCTCGCTGTGTGTGTGTCTGTGCACGCGTGTTAGTTTTGTGTGTGTGTGTGAGTGTACTTGACTGGCTGGCAAGAGGGCAATGAAAAGGTTGCGGCGGTGCAACTTCGCTTGGCCAACTGCTGATATGATTGTTGTGCGTGGCAAGTGGAAGTGGTTGCAATGCATAAAATCAGTTGGTCGTACAATTGGCTGGTTTGCGGGCGGAAAGCGGGCAATCGGAAGTGGGGGCGTTCGGTGCTAACAACGGGCATTTGACTGGGTGGTTAGCAAGCTATTCAACTCAGCTGTATTCACATTTTTATTAGCATATATATGTACTTATACATAACTGAGTTTATTACGTTTACGAAAACATAAGAAATTGATTTGAAAATATACTATGGAAAAGGTGATTGTAACTCGTGCGCTGTTTGCATTGTGGTTGTTGGTTGATGAATGCAAGTTGGGCATCAAATGGTACAATGTGCGGAACATACGAAAAGGTCAACTAAGGTTATCACTTAATGTGAAGTTTAGGGAAATTGATGCATGAAATCATCACTGCAAACTAATGGGCATAACTTGGGTTGGGGTTACGTTAAGTCGAGTGGTTGATCGTTCGTTGACTACCTTAAAGCGTAGAGTCAAATGCACATCTCTCTAAAGGAAGGTGCAGTTTATAGCAGTAAATCTACAAGGATGTCAGCTACTTCAGCTAAAAAGACCCTACAATGCTCTGATAATCTGAAACCAGAGTAAACAGAACACATCACCTCCTCCCATCCCTCTTAACTACGATCCAAAAAGCTTAATGCATCTTCCCTCCAACAGTTTCACTCCGCCTACAAATCCTTGGCAGGTGCGTGAGCAGAGAAAGACTTAATCAAAGTATTGGAGAGTTTCAGTAAGCCCCTTTAGATAACCTTAAGTGAAATCGTAGATGGTACTTCGAAGATATTTTACATAATTTGCATAGACAATCACCTGTAAACTTCGTTGCTTAAGTTGTATCAAAAGGTCGTTCATCCCGAAGATCCAGAGCAAAGAGGAAAGGACATAAACTTGCGGCGTGCTCCTATTTAATTTGCTCTTCTCTGCCACGAACGCTACTCTAACCTGTCTCCAAGCCACCGAAATAATATTTATTTTGATGCAGTTCTCGTAGATGGGAGCCAACCAACTATCACGATGACACCTACATGATATGCTAAAGCTATATAAGTATTGTTTGACCGAAAAGAGGCCGGTGATTTTGCATACAAACGGCGTTGACAATTTTTTGTACGGCTTACGACTCTGCTATTGCATTTTTGCTTTTGTCAAATATCAGCTGGTACTTTTACCTTGCCTTAGAAAAAAAGCGCGCGTAATTTTATTTATGTTTGTTTGTTCGGCGGCAATTTTAAAATGGAACCCACAAAGGAACATTTTCGTCATATTTTACTTTATTATTTCCGTAAAGGAAAAAATGCAGCTCAGGTTGCTAAAAAGTTAAGTGATGTGTATGGTGACAAAGCCCTAAAAGAAACACAGTGTCAAAGTTGGTTTGTCAAATTCCGTTTGGGAGATTTTTCACTCAAAGACAAGCCACGTTCAGGTCGGCCAAGTGCAGTTGCTGATCACGTCATCAAGGCTTTAATCGAATCGGATCGTCATGTAACTGAGCGTGAGATTGGAGAGAAGTTAAATATACGACGTCTTGGGATGGTAAAAAAACTTGATATTTGGATACCACATGAATTAAAAGAAAATCATTTAACAAATCGCTTAAACGTTTGTGATATGCATATTAAATGCAATGAAAATTATCCGTTTTTGAAGCAAATTATAACTGGAGATGAAAAATGGATTCTTTACAATAACGTCAATCGAAAAAAATCATGGTGCAAGCATGATGAAGCGCAACAAACCACTTCAAAGGCTGAAATTCACCAAAAGAAGATTATGCTGTCAGTTTGGTGGGATTGGAATGATGTGGTATATTTTGAGCTGCTTAAAAGGGACCAAACGATAAATTCGGATGTATACTGTAAGTAACTGGACAAATTGAATACATCTATCAAGGAGAGGAGAGCAGAATTGGTCAATCGTAAAGGTGTCATGAACAACGCGAGACCGCATACATCTTTGGTCAGTCGCCAAAAACTGAGTGAACTTGGCTGGGAACTTTTGATGCATCCACCATATAGCCCTGACCTTACACCCTCAGACTACCATTTGTTTTGGTCTTTGCAAAACTCTTTGAACGGTAAAAATTTTGATAAGGACGAGGACATAAGATCCCACTTGCTGCAGTTTTTTGCAGCTGAAGGCCAGAATTTCGATGAGCGTGGAGTAATGAATTTAAAGGAAAGGTGGCGAAAGGTCATCCAACAAAATGGAAAATATATAATTGATTAAAGTTCATTCTAAAACTCAAAAAAATGTTTTTACCTTTTTGAAAAAATCACCGGTTTCTTTTCGGTCAACCTTATATTATGCCATCGAGTTGAGAGACCTAAATGGCTTAAAAAAGTTCATAGTTAAACAACGGTCTTTCAGAAGGTTTGGATAGGCTGCATAGCCTTTTCGAAGCCAAGTGTGTTGTAACAACTTCTTACCACTCACAGCCCAGTTTCCACAAGAGTATATTAAGCTTGTACGGATGGACCGTCGGACGGACAGCCAGTCGAGTCAGTCACCCGGATTTCAACTGCGCTTGTCATCTTGATCAGTTCTATTATATACATATATAACCCTATATCTTACTGAACAAAACTGTTATACTCTGAAGCAAAATGTTACAAAAGTATTAAAGGAAATGTAAAATCTTAAGTGAGATGAGCGAAATTTTCGAAAAATCAATTTTTTGTTGTTGCATTATCTAATAGTATATACTTTAAAAAACATTCTCTCAAGTTTTGAAATCAAAAACCAAATTTGCGGTCACTAAAGCGTTTGTTGTAGAGGGGAACATAATGACTCCCATCTTTAAACACGTCAGAATGGTGTTTTTCAAAACTGTCGAAAGAAGAGTCTTAAAGACATCTAGTTCCATGTCAAACTTATAAAAAAAAAACAGCTTCGTTGTAATGTTCTATAAAAAAAAAAATTCTGGAATATGTTGACAACAAACCCTCGACAAAAAAACCTGGTTTGCGAAAACTTAATACAAACGACATTTGGAATTTATCAAATTATTTTTCAGCTCGCTTTGGTTTGACTGAACTTACATAAAAACTAATCTAAATAGCTAATTATTAATTGTTCTGAAATTCGTATTCGTATTCATTACTAACTGGAATGCTCTAAATATGCTTATATATATGAACAGGTAAATTTGATGGTAAGTTCATTGGAGTTAATGCTAAAGTTAATGCCCAGTAATGTGTGCAAATAATTTTGGATTTCTTTACCCCTTCAACAACAATAATTCAAGTGCCACTTCATTCTTTTGCTATTCATTTCATTCAATGTACACATTCGGAATACAAATTCACACGCGTCAATGTTGGGGAAACCTTTATAACCCTTAAAAGATACGAACTTATTTGCGAAACGCTTGCATTTCGGCACGTACGCATCCGAATAATGGTAATGCGGAAACAATTTGAGGAGGTATATAAAGTTAGTGAAGTGAAATTTTTTTCAAAAGTCAGCACTAGCGGAGGCTAATATGCAAAATATACAAAAATAGTTATGTGAATGTTAGCTCTGTTATATTTATGTGCTCAAGGCTGGTACGCTAAGGAATTCTTTGAAAATTTCGTAACAAACTATTGTTTTGGTGGACCGTCATAGGAAATTATATGTATATACTATACACAGTCATATGCATCAATTATTTGTTATGCTGACTAACTTGAGTTTAAAATTCTTTGAAAGTTGGCCTATTTATACAAAAGCCGTTACATTCAATGCATTGCCTTCATTACGAGAGGATTTAAACGCTTGCTGAACCGCCCATTGATTATGTAAGCCGTAAGCGATATTGCCATGCGTTCGTATGCCTCGGGTGCACAGTTCAAGTCTGAATCCTTTTTACTATTTTGTGCCTCTTATCAACTACTTGCCATTTGCAGGGTATGCGTTTGGCACTTAAAATGGATTTACGGAAATGTTGTCATGACTTTACACATCACATTCGTGCTTTGCGCATTTTTCTTTCTGCATTTGTTGTTGTTGTTGTTGTGCGGGGTTGTCAGCTTTTTCCGGTCATTCATTATGTTTTGGCTTCCGGCTTTCACGCGGTGCTCATTGACTTTCATTGTTTTCAATTTTGCTGTGAGTATTGTGGCTTTAAATTTTCCATTGTCCTTGCATTGAAATTCAAAAAGTTAATGAATTAAGTTTTAAAATTTCAAACGTGCTTCTTTTATCCTTTGGTAGCGCACAAAAGTATGCACATTTGTTATATGAAAACAAGAAAAACTTCGGTTGCACTGAAGCTATATATACCCTTCACAAATACAAAATATTCCATATAAGAAATTGATTTTGATCGGTCAGTTTGTATGGCAACTATATGCAATGGCTAAGGCTGAACTTAGGTTACTACCGGAGTCGCAGCTAGCGGAGACTTAGCGGTCTATATTAAGTAAGCTAGCTGCGAATAGTAATAGGCAGCTACGAGCAAGAGCTGCAGGAGAGCCCCCACATTGACTGCACCGAGGGAGAACCTACTCACGTGAGGGAGCCACCAAAGTGACGAAAGAACAATACAGCGATCAGCACCAAATGTGCATAGATGCCAACGAAACCCTCGGGCAAGCACCTTTCAGAACTGAGGTCAGTAAGATTCTGATTATGGTGTACTGGAAACCCAAAATCATCGCCTAATCTGTTTGGCAAAGTGCTAGTGTTGGCAATATTCTGTCACTTCAGTAGGTAAGAGTGACATCTAATCGAAATGGATGGCAGACTAATACTGTTCCCATCTCCGCTCCGTTAAAACCCCGCAGGTCTTCAAGTACGTTCAATGTACGTCGCCGTAATTCTTTGGGCGTACAGGTGCAGTTGAGACGAGCTTTTGATTCGTGTCCAAACTGGGCTCTGAACATAAGCTCCCTTAAAGACTTGTGTCAACCCTCAAATAGAGAAGACATGCATAGATGGCATAGATAACTTCGGGCTTAATAAAGGGTAAATGCTACAACGTGCGTTGATAGTGGCTCGAAGCGAAGACCGGCTAGATTGAAATGAATACACCGCAACATATAACATCACCCGTCTTCCGTAGAACTACAGAGATACTTAGATCACATATACTCATGGTCAAATACAACCTGAAGACAAAAGTGGCGAAAAGACAGCCATTAGGGAAACACACAATCACCATCAGCAAAACAAGGGGAAAGGAAGAGCCCCCCAGTTGCTACCACAGAAGGACCTTAAAACTCACCGAAACAAGAGTACATTACTCAAATGAGACGAGAAGAAATGGTGTCCCTAGAAAGTGCAAGGGTATCGTATAAATTATGAAGATGGCGATAGCTAAACAGAAGAACGTCAGTAAGGATATCAAAAACAGAACGACACAGCTAGACGAACTATTCGGCGTAGTAAAAAGCTATCGTAGAATCTGGTTCAACGCAGAAATTGACCAAAAACGGGAACATCATAATCCCCGTGTAAATTTTTTCTTAAGAATTTTTTTTAGCAAATTTAACCACAAAGAAGCAGAGATTAAATTCAAAGTGATCCGTAAAACAAGAAATGGGGCCCTACTGTTAGAACTTGAGTCCACATATGCCAAAAAGATGGAAAATGGACGGCCAGACTAGTAAACAACCCACATATATGTATTTCCGGACAAGCCGTAAATTGGAAGAAGTCGACTTTTATATGGATACTTCAAAAAGGTACCTCCACAGAATAGGAAAGACCGAAGCCGTCATGCTTGTACAACTATGCGACAGAGGACGACGCTGAATTCATATCCTTTGAATGTGAGCGATGGCAACGAGAACGCACCGACGTAGAAGACCTGGTTGGTCCAATAAAAGCGGATAATTTAATCAGCGTCTTGCTGGAGAGTAAAGCAAACTGGGGGATTATCCAGAAACTCGCAGCAATTTTGCTAAGCAGCAAAATTCGAGACCTGGACGCAGGTGCGCATTTGTAAATCTCTCAATGGGAAAAATGGAATGGACGACGGTTCCTTAGATGGGGTTTTATATCCGGTTTTTTTAGTTCCTCTACATTTGCTATGAACCTAAAGTATTGTTTACATATCACATAAATTATTTTTTATATTAGTTAGCCTTACTCTGCATCTTAAATTTCAAAACTCAAACCATCTCAAACGAATGCTATTTGATTTGGGCTAAAAATATTGTATTAAGTTATTGTGACAGTTACCTGAATCGCCTCAAAAAAAAAAAAATGTCGTGTATTATTTAAATAATTTTGTTTATTTATTTCATTTATCTATTGTGCCGTCCCAAAATATGCACGAAAAATCGCTTTCTTAATAATTCATACCGTTCTTAATTTGAGCACTGCGTGTCGCACTTTATATCTACGTAATTACATATACTGTAGGCGTGGTTTGCTTGATTGTGTTATTGAAAGAGTAAGAATGCCTCTTTCATATTCTATTAATACAATACACCGTTGTGTGGTGTTACTTGAGTCGCTCCCGTAATTTGCCATGACTTGCAGATATAATTAGTTCCATTTGCTTTAACAAATGTACGAATAGTGCGTCGTTATACGGGGCGTATGAGTAATTAAATTTTAATGCAGTAATTAATGAGTGTATAGTAGTTACTACCAAAGCATACATTTAGGAGCGAGAAATTTGTTCATTTGTTTACTTGCATAATTAACAAGCAAGGAATAACTGTATTACTGGTTTATTAATAATACTACATATTATATAAGAATTCGTGGCCGATGTGATTAAATTTTTATAATATTTACATAGAGTTTAAAAAAGGCGTTGGAACTTCTTATACGAGATTTAATATATAGCGGTTTAGATTGCTTATTATATTTGACTTAGAGTGCACTTTAGAATATTAAAGTGTTACGGGTAGCCAGAATTTTCAAAAAATACATTTATATATAATATATATAAATATATTCTCTGAAAATTTCACGTGAATCCGATAATTAGTTTTTGAGTTATTCGACAAATAACAAAGAGAGCTGGGGCACTTCAAACCGCTAGTGTAAAACTTTAAACGCGTTTTTCTCAAAACTGTGTTTTTTGAACCGGTCACAACTGTAACTTGAAAACCGCTCAGTAGATTCTTATGAAATTTATACAGCTTTTAGAATATATAATAAACTCGGGCCTGATCGAAGGATTTTTTTTAAAATTCGCTTTTTTAAAACCAATTAACTGTTGATTTTTTCGCAAAAATTTAGAAAACAATTTCCAGAGGCCGTTATTAATTTTGAAAAAAAAAAAATCCTTCGCTCAAGCCCAGGATATGCTTATAAAACTATTTTTTTTTGTCAGATTGATTTTAGATGAATCTCCAACCACTTATGGTTGTCACCACAAGTACCTTTTTTTTGGAACAGGGTCAACACAAACAACTATAGCTTTGGAAATAAATTTTTTTTTTTTGAAATTTTCGTAACTTTGTGTCAACACATTCTATAATAATGCCATATTACTACTTTTGTAAAATAACATGATTTAATAGCAAAAATTACTGAAAATTCTCATTTTTTCGTGCCTCTGACTACCCCTAACCCGTTAAGGATATTATTCAACTGGTGAAGTGAGGAAAAACAGTTTCACAGTTAATTTTTAAATAGAGCAACGATAGTACACGGGCACTATCCACTTGAAATTTTAACTGGGTTAATTAACTTTGACATCATACGTCGGAGCCTCTACAAACTATATACTATATATGCACTATAAGTGTGATGAGCTGAGTTGATTTAGCCATCGCCAGCTGTCTGTATAAACGCGAAAAGTACGTCAGTTTATTAAATATCGGTCTGAAATTTAGCATGTCATTATGGCAAATAAAGGATATCTATAGCGTGCAGTTGTCACAAAAAATTTTATAGAGATAATTATCTAAGACATTGCTACAATCTTAAAAGAAATTGCTGAGATCGAAGCACTACAGCTTATGACTGCCATTCAATCAGAATAAAGATATTTTTATAATTTTTTCTGTTACAAAAATATAGTTCAACTAACTTGACCTTCTACTACTCGAAAGCAATACACTCATATTAACAAAAACTCTTGGAACATGAGTATAAAAAAGTAATGAAGAAACTCTCGATCAAAGTCATCTGGCTTATCCCTGCTTAAATAGATCACATCGCAGATACACTCTTTCCAACACACAAAAAAGGGTCAGTGATCCAGAACAGACTCTAAGGTCCCTGCAAATCTCCGGCAGATCAACTCTAGGAGCTACAAAATGCCTCATAAAAAATTTTAAATCCGCGCAGTGTGCATGACATAAATACACTTACCTACCTTAACAACAGAAAACTGGTCTACCACATAGAGATAGATCATGACAGATAGCGGCCAAGTCAGTAGCAGCACAATGAACTGGCTAAGGAAATGGCGAGAGCGCACCGCAGCCCCCAGAGTTGCAATGCCCCAATTGTCCTTTTGGCATACAAAAGGAAAAAAAGCTGTGGGAGCTAAAGAAAATATTGGGTAATAATAAGAGCGCAATGGAGCAAATAAAGAAATATAAAATACGGATAATAAGATGGAAATAAAGGCGGGAAAACGAGAGTCACGGCAGATGGACGGCCAGACTAATAAAAGACCTACATATAATTATGCATAAGCTGTAAATTTAAAGAAGACGACTTTTACACAATCCAGCCTTTTACCGGTCAGGAATACTTCAAAAAGTACCTACATAAAATGGGAAAATTTTAAGAGGCATGCCTATATGACGACGCGACAGTAAACGACGCTGAGCATATATTATTTGAACATACTAATAACTTGTTTAAAAGGTTCATTAATGTACTATCACTAACTATAGTAAAGCCACACGGTTGTTATATGTTTGTTACATATATGGGGCTAGGTAAACTTTTTGTCTATAGAAAAGTGTTAATAGCTTTCACTGGCGCTAAAGCAGACTTCCACACACAAAAATATATATAAAACAGTGCTGAAGGATCTTTATTATACAACTCCTTTGGAATACACCAAAAGTGAGCACATAGTTCGTCACGTCACTAACGTCAAAAATTATATAACAAACACAACAAGGTCGTTCGTTTTAATTGTCCTTGAGCTCAGTGTTAACAACAAACACATTTTCGACGTCAAACAGATTTGCGGGGCAATTGTATGTTTCGAACCAACAAGAAAATTTGATTATCTAATCCAGTGTCGTAGTTGCCACTAGCTCGGACATACGCATAGATTCGGCAACAAACTTTTTTTGTTGGTAGGTGTATTATATGTGCACAAAATCATCTGACATCTGATTGCACTAAATCGAAAGAAACAACATTGCAAAGTATACAAGAAAGCAGCCAAACATTTTTTTAAATTGCAAGGAAGAAACTAACACTCTCGCTCTACTGCGCCCAGTTAAATTATTCCTGATACTACGTTTGCCAGTTTGTTATGGAACGGCTCTGAGTCTTAAGCATACAACCCTTGTCAATCCATATTCTCATCAGTCGTTATTRAGGAATCAATATGGAAACAAGTAAGGAAGGGCTAAGTTCGGGTGTCACCGAACATTTTATATTCTCGCATGATAAAGTGATAATCAAGATTTCAGACGTAGTTGTGAACCGATTTTACCCATATTTGGTACATGTCATCAGGGTGTTAAGCAAATATTATATACCGAATTTCATTGAAATTGCTTGAGTACTTTCTGAGATATGGTTTTTGGTTCATAAGTGGGCGACGCCACGACCATTTTCAATTTTTAAAAAAGCCTGGATGCAGCTCCTTCTGACATTTCTTCCGTAAAATTTAGTGTTTCTGA